>NC_142085.1:47358591-47677758 GCF_054644295.1 Miniopterus natalensis | reverse complement strand
CACTTACTCCCAGGTGTTCATAGTATCCCATGGGACAATAACAATTGCCATCTCTGCCTCATTTCTGCCTCATGTCCACCTCTAGCCTTCTTTTATTCCAATCCACTGTCTATAGTTCCTCCAGAGTTGTCACTCTAAAGTAGAAATATAACTTCACTTTTTTCCATTTAATTTCAACTGGTAGCTTCTTTCACTTGCAAAAAACGTCTTTGGTTACCAGGCTTAATTTTTCTTTTATACGAACCACTGAGCTCTACAAAAAAACTAAGCTTAACCACATACAGTATGTTCTTTCATATCTAACTTTCCTTTGTTGTCTTTCTTTGCTTGCTTCTTGTGTTTTATACTGTATCCTCTGCTTGGGACTTTCTGCCCCTTTTTTCCTTCTTGTCAGTCTGATGTGAAGCACTTCAAATATAATACCCTCTGTAGACTCTGCATGACTGAGTACATGTTAGTCTTTGGATCACCAGCAATTGTGTCTAACACGTTTTAGAAACATACAAGGAAAGAATTTTGAATAATGAGCAGGTAATGGGAACCTTTCTAAGTCCTGTCTTGGCGTTGGCCCAGTGCTGTAACACGAGTGAGTGATGTTGCAGTTAAGGCTAGTACATTTTCAAAAGTAAAATAAAAAACAAATATGTACAGTCCACATATAAACGTGCTTCTAAATGACAAAATGGTTGAAAAGTTTCCTTTACTTGTGCTTCTATTGTAGGTACTTTGAATCTACATGGAATAGCTGAGCAGTAGAGTGAATTGTTTTCAAGTTGAGTGGGTTCTGAATGCATGCTTTCGGGCACCCATTGCGCCCCTTCCCTTTCTCCGTCAGACTCCTAGGGCTATGGCAGCAGGAGGAAGACTGACACAGATGGAGGAGGAAGATCTGTGAGTGTTCTACAAAATCATTCGGAAGCCAAAGGGATCGAACGAGAGATAGGTATAACTGTTAAATGTCTACTATCCAGAGTCATAAGTACAAAAGCATGAACATTTATCAAGTGATTTAACCAAGGTGTTTTTTTTTTTTTCTTGTTCATTTAGTACCATGATTCAGTGTCCTTCATTCTGATAACATGGATACTTTTTATGCCAATCTAGCTCGACAGTTAAGGTACATGAATAGATTTCATTTATTTTCTTTTCATAATGTTTTGGGTGGTTGGTTTTTTTTACTTAAAAGATGTTATTTAGTGGTTTTGAGTCAAGAAAACATAGAAGCACTAATATTAATGGTAATTTTCTCTACTGCTATGAGACAGATTCAATAATTCCTACACTCCCATACACTTTATTCTCACATGTATTTGGATACTTATAATGTCAAATAGGGTTAGCTACATACACACCCTCCTCTTTCTCCTGAGTTATTTATCTCCTGACCCTGAATTCTGCCTAGCATAAGTAGAGAAACAGTGCCCAACATAAACAGAATAAACTTCTAGCATGCAAGACTTATCAAGAGAACGTGTAAAGGGAGGCAATTAGAAAGAGCACTGTTTCAGACTTCCTCGAGTGATTTTTTAATCATGGTCTTTTGCTACTGTCTTTTCAGTACATCTTTTTTTTTTTTTTTTTTTCCTGCTAAAAGTGGAAAGGTGTTCTAAAAACCACTTCACATAATTGTGAATATTCTTCTTTGATACTACAGCAAAAGTCAACAAGTGGTGGTTTCTTAAAGGTTAGCTGCAATGTTGAATCTGAAACATCAGTGAACCTTTTGTACTCTGTTAAATTAAAATGCATTGGTCTATCTGGCACGTGTTTCTTTTTTCTTAACAACTAGCATGATCTTTAAAATTGTTGAGAAATCACTGCTTTTGGAGAAAGTTCTCCAAGGTAGCCACTGTTTCATTGGCCATCTCCTCACAATTCTCTTGAGTATTTGGACGAGCACATATTATTAGGTAATCATCTGCTTAGTAAGTGACCCTCTTATTGATGAGGGTTACTGTTAATATAAATGTCGGGCAGGGCAATACTCCATAGTTTGGCTAAATCCCAATGATCTTGAAGACATTTATCTACATCTGAAGAGCAGCTAAATTAGCTTGAGGAAAATCGTACACTCAGTCAAAGAGTATATACTTTATAAATCAAGTTCCCAGCAATATTGGTTACATTTCCCCGGAGAGGTTACTTTCTACTCTCCAAGACAAACTACTTCACAAACTCTTCCCTTTCATCAAATTTCCCATATTAATTTATTCTTTCATCCAGACACCTATCCTGACATGCTTATTTTGTGTAGTTGCATTATTCTTCATCGACAAAAAAATAAATTGATTTGAGTCATCTTATTTTCCCAATGTTACAGCTACAAATTTTTTATGGCCTGGACCTGTTTTCTGTCATTCTGTCCTTTCGATGAAAGAACCTCCTCCTCTTGTATCAAAGCTTATTCCCTTGATTTGTGCTCTGTATTCACCCTCTTTTTCTCTGGAATGCTTTCTTCTGCACTATCCATTTCTCCTATTCTATTGGACCACTTCCATTATAGCTGATATAACAGCAAAATTCCTAAACCCATAAAGATGTTAAAACTAACACTGTTATTTTTTGCTCTCTCTCTCTCCCCCTTAATATATCTTTATTGATTTCAGGCAAAAGAAGGGAGAGGGAGAGAGAGATAGAAACATCAATGATGAGAGAGTCGTCATTGATCAGCTGCCTCCTGCATGCCCCAGAGCCCACAACCTGGGCATGTGCTCTGAGCGGGAATTGAACCACAATCTCCTGGATCCTAGGTCAATGCTCAACCTCTGAGTCACGCCTGTTCATCTTTTCCATTCTTTACTCCAATAAAACTGTGATGTTTGTTTTCTTGCTACACTGAATGTAAGCCCTATAAAGCAGTACTTATATGTATCCTGTTTACAACATCAACTTCAGGTTGTAGAAGGGTCCCTTGCATATAGTAGATACTGTCAATATTTTTTCATTAAGTGCATGAATAAGTGCATGCACTGAGATGGTTTTAACAGAAATAAAACAATTTCTCCTTTGCAATTTTAAATATTAATATATGATATAAACTAACACATACTCAAAGAAAATTTGGAAAATAATAAAAAGGTGTAGGAAAATTTTTTAAAGCATATGGAGATTACCATAATATTTCAGATTTTCATTCCACTATTTTTCTACACATTTACAATATATATTTTAATATTTTATTATCACTTAATATAGGCTAAAAATTCTTCTTTCTAGAAATATATGATGAACATTATTTAATGACTACATGATTATTTACTTTTTGGATATACCACAAATCAAGTATTTCCTTATTGCTAGACATTCAATTACATGTACTGTCTCACTCTTTCTTATAATGGACATATTTTTCATATTTTGGATATGTCCTTAATATACACACCAAGAAGTAAGAGTTATTGGGTAAAAAGGCAGAAATTAAAATATATTGAAACATTATTGCACTACTTTCCACAGTGTTTACAACTCTTTCTATTCTCACAATCACACTATGAAAGTGACATATCTACAAACTCTCACTAGCCTTGAATATTCTTATTTGTAAAATTACTACTAATTTAATTGGTGAAATAAGCATTTCATAACATTTTAATCAATGTTTAATCACTTAAATCTAAATTAAAATAGTTTCTCTATACTTATCGGGTACTTTTGTTTATCTTTCAGGCTAATTTTTCTTTTTCTGTCCTTATATAACTCAAGTTCTTAACTTTCCTGTAATTACATGAATGATGTCTATAAAAGTAAGGATATTATTGTCACCTTTTTTTACTATTTTTCAATTTTTTATTTGTATTTAATTACTTAGGCTAACATATGGGTAATTTTATATTTAATGTACACAACATTTTATATATTTTATTTTTATTGTTGACATTATTACAAATGTCCCCTATTCCCCCTCCACTTCTCCTCTCCGCCCAGACCCTCCCCTCTCCTCCCTCTGACCCTCACCACATTGCTGCTTGTATTCATGAACTATGCACATATGCCCTTTTGCTTTTCTCTTCACTTTCTTTTATCCCATCCACCCTCCCCACCCCCCCTCTGTCATCTGGCAGTCTGTGCATGTAACCATGCCTCTGGTTCTCTTTGTTCATAAGGTCATTTTGTTCATTAGATTCCACATATAAGTGAGATCATATGGTATTTGTCTTTCTCTGACTGGCTTATTTCTATTATCATAATAATCTCTAGGTCCATCCATGCTGTTGCAAAAGGTAACTGTTCCTCTCTTTGTACAGCTACTTAGTATTCCATGGTATAAATATACCCAGAGCTTTTTTATCCACTCTTCTACTGATGGGCATTTGGGCTGTTTCCAGATCTTGGCTATTGTAAATAATGCTGCTATAAACATAGGGGTGCATATATTATTTCCCATTGGTGTTTTGGGATTCTTAGACTATGTTCCCAGAAGTGGGATTCTGGGTCATAAGGCAGCTCCATTTTTAATTTTTTGAGGAAAATCCATTCTGTTTTCCACAGTGACTGTACCAATCTTCATTCCCACCAACAGTGCACTATGGTTTCCTTTCTTCCACATCCTTATCAGCAGTGTTGTTTGTTGATTTATTGATGGCAGCCATTCTGGAAGGTGTGAGGTGATATCTCCTTGCAGTTCTAATTTGCTTGTCTCTGATGATTAGTGACATTGAGCATTTTTTCATATGTCTATTGGCTATCTGTATATTTCTAAAATTACTATTAAATTAAAAAGTACAGACACATTCAGAAATTTCTATTCTAGTTTTTTTTCTTATTTGTTTAATTGCTTTATATTAAATTTTCTGTAATTTCAACTGAGCTATTTAGGCATTAGGAATATAGCAATTTCATCATACTAATGTGTGTAAACATGCAATTATGGCTTCTTGACCCTGAGGGTTTTTAGGAGATTGATTAGCTTATTCAAAAGTGACTTCCTAACTCAAAATTCCCTTTCTTTATAAAATATAAGGAGGGCTACAAAATAAAAGACAGTTTTCCAGGCAATGAAAGGAGACAACATTTGGGGAACAGGCTCCCTCTGTAGCTAGTTTGGCACAGCATAAGATTCCTAAGTTAGGAATGGCTTCTGCAACTCTACGTGATTTTAGGGTTTGTTCTCTCCTTTTATTTTTGAATTCACAGATTTTTTTTCTCAAAACCCTGTCCCAGTAGCTGCAAGATCACTATTAGCTGAATGGAAGAAACTGAGTAGCATACAAAGGATAGTATAAAAAAAGTAGAAACTGTGACTATGCATTGGTAGATGACCCAACAGAAGGGTTTTTATGGACAAATAGTTAACAGATTGTTCAGGTTTATCTGTAGTTTCTTTATTAGTGGCCTTTTTATGGCAATTCATATGCTTATTTAATAAGAAACTCCGTGTTATGATGACAGAGAATATAATCTTTAAAAAAATTTGTAATTAGCACATTGTCAGTTATCAAAAAATGAAACAAAATCTAGTGAATTTGAAAAAGTAAGCCAGAAAATGACTGGTTCATCTCCTAATTATTAAAGATCTGAGAGACAGAGGAATCAATAGTCTCTTAGTTGCAATGCTAGTCTTTTCCTATCATTCCCAGGAAGTGAATTCCAGCAACAGCATCTTTCTCTTAGTAGGCCAATCATGCCTGATTCTGCCATTTTCCTCACTGTACACACCTACTATGAAAATTTAATATACTAAACAACATGCATCCCTTTTCCTGTTGCTTCCAATTGAATCTCATACATTTGCATTTAACTCAGAAGGCTGTCAAATTATATGCAACAATTTAGATTCAGCATGGTTTAATCACACCTAGAGACGATTAAAAAAATTTTAATCATCTATTTCTGAGTTTGACCTAATTTCTTAAGTCAGTGCTTTATCTTGTATTTCATTTTTTACTGAATAATCTATAAAATGTTATCATATTCTATTTAAAAGGATGGAACCTTCTTTAGAAATGTGCTAATATGATAGCACTAGGGATGCAGTTACAAGAGCTTTGCAACCATTTTTGTTCTTTCTTTAGGCTGCTCTGTTTCTAACAATGCTTTGACCCCCCCAAGGCTCAGCGCTTTCCCCTCACATACACTTCTTTCTCCCTCTCATTTCCAGGCTGCTAAGTTGAAGCATTGAACACCTGCCTGGAACAGATGCCCCTGAAGTTATCCCATAAACATAAAATGTCCCTGAAAACAAAAAGTATAGGTATCATAAAGGCCGTTTTTTAAACCTACAGAATTTATTGTTTTCTGTTCTCTCCTGACATAACATTTTAAGAAGATTTTCTTTCATGTGGTAATTTCCTAGTTTGATTTAATGTATGCAGTTGTTTTTATGGCTATATTTTCACAACTTGAATTTTTCAAGACAAATTAATTTTCATTGAATTAAATCTGTTAGTAGTTTACCCATATCTTTAAACCATATTAAATAATTGCTCCTTATGGCACAAGGGGCATAAAAAGAGTAGTTTGGAGGGAAAATACATGAGTGAAAATTCATAGAAGATATTTAACTGCACTTATATGTGAATCTAAAGAACAAATAAAGGAACCAACAAAACAGAAACAGACTCATAGGTACAGAGAACAGACTGATGGTTGCCAGAGGGGAGGAGGGCTTGAGGACTAGGTGAAAAGGGTGAAGGGATTAAGAAATACAATTGACAGTTACGGAACAGTCACAGGGGTGTAAGTTACAGCTTAGTGAGTATAGTCAAGTGCCAGGTGGGTACTGGAAATATCTGGGGGAACATTATGTAGAATATATGATTGCCTAACTACTATGGCGTGCACCTGAAACTAATACAAAATAATACTGAATGTCAACTGTAATTGAAGAATAAAAATTAAATTTAAAAAGATATTCAAATGCATTAGAAACAAATAAAGTCACTTTTGAAACTGAGATGTTATACATATTCTTACTGAATTGCCAAATATTCAAGACAGGAGGAGAAAAAACCCCTCTCCCCCTTTTTGCACATTGGCTCTGTGCAGAGGTTTTCCTTGGCCAGTCCGTTGCTCTGCCCTTGCCCTCATTTCTTGCTTGCACTCACTGCACTTAGAGATCACCCAGCAGGTTGAATGTTTAGACTCTTATATATATTTTTTTCTGAGTAAGCGCCAGGGGCATGCCTGTGTCTTTCTAAAATCCACAGGATACACAGACACATATTAATGCCCTAATTTTCCAAGAAACCCTCTCCCAGGCTTTCCTCCCAGGCTTTTTGTACTCTTTGGTAGGCCCGAAGGGTGTAATCTTTGACTCAGGCTGTGGGTGGATTGTTCATTCACCTTACAATGTTTTTAGGAATGCAATTTACTTACCCTGAGGTAGGTAAAACAAACACAAGCACTTTGCATCAGTTCTTCAGTAGCTCCCAGAAATGACAAACGTAATTCTTTGCAAAAAGTTCTGCTCTGCTCCCTTTAGAATAGCTGCAGCATTCGGAGGGGGTGGGGCAAGGGCAAATAAAAACATCCTTAAGCTCTTCCCCTCTTTAAGTTGCTTTTCCTTGAATCAACATCTGCTTAGCTACTGTAAACCTTTGACTGTTTTTCAGGGTCTAATAATGTTCGTTCTGTTAGTTTTTATTTTGTGTGTGTGTTTTTAAGTTTCGGTGGAAGCATAATTAGGGGCTTGGAGCTGCCTACTCCACCATTTTCACTACAATACATTCTACCTCTCTGTATTTCCAGAACATCTTAAATTGTGGGCTTTGTTCTGGCAAGAGGTTCTACAGGGTGAGGCAAAGGTAGGTTTACAGTTGTGAGTACTCAAAACAGTATGTTCTTGTATTGTTACTTATCAATTATTGTATTGTTTTCCATACAAACAATTGTAAGCCTACTTTCGCCCCACCCTGTGTTAGTGGAAAATTCTCTTGATTTTCATTTCAAGTTGTGTTTTGTTTGTTTGCTTTACTTTTATTTTTTTGGATTGTTTGTGATGAATGTATTTTGATTTTTGTCTGTAGATTTATGTCAAATAACTTAAAGCAGCGATTTTCAACCAGTGTACCTCAAGAATTTTTAAAACATGTAATACCTAACTATTTAGTCAGGGGCACTGACCTCTTTTTCCTTAGAGCAGTGATTTTCAATCTCTCATCTCATGGCACACATAAACTAATTACTAAAATTCTGCAACACACCAAAAAATATATTTTTTTCCCAATCTGACAAAAAAATTATAATTTCGATCCATTCCCACCAGACAGCTATCATTGTGCTGGCTTTTGTCATTATTTTTATTTGACAATCTATGGGAGAAGAGGTCAGTGCCCCTGACTAAATAATCAAGTATTGCATGTTTTAAAAACTTGTGGCACCCCAGTGTGTTGTAGCACCTCGGTTGGAAATCGCTGCCTTAGATTGTCAAATTAAAAAAAAAATGACAACACCAACACAACAATGACTGTCTGGTGAGAATGAATCAAAATTGTACCTTTTTTTGGTCAGATCGGCAAAAGTATATGTTTGGATGTGCTGCAGAATTTTAGCAATTAGTTTATGTGCCATGAGATGAAAAGGGTTTCAAAGCACTGCCCTGAAGCATGGTCATTCCTCAGGTGTTGCCTCTCTGGAGGCTCCACCCAATGTCAGATGCTTAGGGACTGGTCTCCACTCCTAGCCCTGGCCAACCTCTGGAATCTCTCTTCATCTGTTTGCAAGTATTCTTTCCTTGGAAGCCTTTACAGAGTCTGGCTGCACACATTCAGGGCCCCATCTTTGGCCATGGACTTGGAGATCCCCCACAGAGTGTTCTGGAGTATTTACACACACCTGCCACGAGTCTTCCCATATCCAATGTCCTTCCCTGAAAATTCCAGCCAGTACAGTTACAGTTAGTTATTATCCTCAGTCCAGGAAAGATGGCTCTCCATATGGGCACTAATTCCTTGCAAAATAATCTGGAAAATGCTTGCAAGTGAAAACCTGTGATAATTGGGGCTCTCATTTAATACATTGCCCTTCTCTCCAGGATCTTACCTTTTTCTGTTTTTCGATGGCTAGGAACAGTACCTTTATATATTTTGTTTGTTCTTATAGTCAGACACAGATTAGTCTGTCTTGACTAAAAGTCAAAGTCGAAGATATTTATTCTTAAAAGGTTTATGCCTTTTAATGTAGGAATAGTCTAGGAAATGATTTACAGAAAACATCCAGAAATCTTCATGACGATACATGCTCAGGTTTACTCACTAGAGTTGTTAATGTTTTAAATTCTGGGCTGTAAACCTTTGACTTTATTTAACAGTTCATAAATCGGGCAGCATACCTTTTAGTAGATAGAAAGAAGCTCCAAGGAACTGTACAAAATGAAAGATGACATAGTAGGCAGAAGGGAGCAGGAACAAAGAAGTTAGTTACATTAGCAAAAAGTGGATTGGTCGGTTTCCTAAAAGGGGATTGCAGGAATCTATCAGATAGATTACTTCACTAGTGCTGACCAGTAATTCCTAATTGACTGGTTCAAGATTTCATTTCTGGGAGAGCCAAACTGTAATTAAGTTAAGTATTAAGTCTCGGGTTGCTGGTGTTAGGTTTAGCATAAGTGACTCCATTTTGGGTCTGTCATCTTGTTTTTTCACACTATGTGTCTAACACTTAATTGCCTGGACTGCAGCACTGAAGGATGGATATTTATCATGGAAGACATATAAAGCCTAAAAAGAAGTTCAAGTGATCACAGGTCTGCAGCCATGTCTCCGGACCATAATCCTCTGTATATTTCTTAATGCTGAAATGTCATTGCACCTGCAACTTATCACTGACTTAATTATCTTTCTGCTCTTATCTAGCTAGGCCAGGTATGGAATAATAAAATAAATGGCAACCTTTGTTGTTAATGTTATTTAAGAAAATTTCCTAGGTGACAGTAGTTCCTGAAGGAAGAATTCATATTGGATTACTGGTGGCAGAGAGTAAAAAGTAACAGTTTTTACTGTCATGTAAAGGCTCTGAGGAAAACTTCCCTGATTATGAGCTTTACATGTGTGTATGCAAATAACTGCATTCCTTTTAGGATTAAGATGTTAGGTAACATACTTATTTCATATATTTTTAAACCTGATGCCAATAAATGGACATAATAAACATTTCTTTTTAAATGTCCATTTCTTTGACAGTTACAAAATATATTTCTCCTTATATTCTAAAGTGGGAGATAGGAGTCTAGTGAAGCAAAAAAGGTGAGAATTGGTCAGAACAGAAAGTAAGCAAGTGGGAAAGTTCCATCCCTCCTTCAGGTGTAGCTGCATTGAATGCAGCAAACATATTTCTGTATATGAGAGGGAGAGATTAAACCTTGATTTGGCTAGTAGTTATTTCTTTTTATCAGTTAAGAGGAAAAAAAAAATAAATCAGTGTTTTGTTTTATTTTTATCCCTGGAGAAAGTGGGAAATTCTTTTGTATGTCTACCACAGACCAATCTAAAGAGTGAAAGTGTAATAGCTTTTTAAGACAAGGATCAGTGGATACATAAGTACAGGTCACTAAGTTGGCTGTGCTTGTTGGATTTTAGCTTTTTTAAGCCTTATAAAATAAAATGGTTGGTATATTATGTGACCTAAAAAACAATGCCTACTTTCTTCCAACACATATAATTTGACGTGTTAATAGTATAATATTTTTATTTACTTATTTACATTAAAAATTCAGACAATACATGAAATTACTAATTCAATGAGAAATTATTTTCTTATTTAATGATGATAATTATCATTCTCATCTTGTTACTCTTTCTCCATCCACAATAGTCAGTGTACTGAGGGAACATGGATGATGTTATGTAAGGTTTGAATACATATAATTATGCAGAACACAGGGAGTCTGAACTTTGTTAAGATAATATAGGACAGCAATAATGACCATACAAGCTGAAACTGTACAAAGCAATCTTCATAATCAATAGGAAAATAACTATTTTGTGACTTTTCGAAGTTTTTGTCAAAATATTAAAAATTATTTTACTGGCAGCTATAAGTGTATAGGGAAATGAAAAAATTAGTAAAACTGATATTTAGTACATTATAATGAAAACATTAGAAATATTGAAAATTAAAGTGTTTTATTTCTTTTAAAAAAAACCCACATCAAATGCTTTTTTGAATAATGTTTACCTTCTTTCTTTCAACATATAACTTACAGTATGGAGTGAAAATATTTTCTATGCCTTGGCAAATTGTCATACTCCTCTTTAAGTTTGGGTTAGTTCCCAACATTTTATTATTTGCACTTTCAGGGTCATAAAATATCTGAGTTTCTTTAATGTAAAGTATTTTTGCCAATGTCGTTTCCTCTGGAACATCTTCTTCCTTTTTGTTACAACCACTTTTCTCATTGACGAGCACTCAATTAAAAAAATACAGCATCAACTGGAAGTATTGTTTTGATATTTAAAGAATGAACACATAAAAAATTTATTTCAGGAATCAAAGAATATTGTAAAGCTTCCTTGGTGTCAAAAGGATTTCTCAGATGAAACCAGACATATAACAAGTTTCTATGGAAACAGAATAGAAAACTTGATGTGTAAAAGAAACAAAAAAATTAAGTACAACTAAAATAATAATATAAAAATTTTGTGCAGGGCAATAAAGAGCAGAATTTGCACTAAGGAGAATTAAGTCAGTAACTTTGATGAAAAATCCTCAGATAAATCTCTCAAAAAATGAAAATAGAGGAAAGATTGAAAAGCTATCTGATATAATGATTTTAATGAGAACAAGAAGGACAGAAGTGTAAACAACTTCCTAGAGCTGAGAAAGTCTCGAATGTACAGATTAAAAAATTACCACATTTTGCTAAAAATCAACACAAATAGTAAACTGAAAGCATCATCCAAATTTTACAAACAAGGAAATGATATAAATGAAATTATATATGTTTCTCCTATTTAGAAAAAGAAAGTCAAATGAAACTCTAAGCATAACAAAATCATATTATTATCATTGAAATGAAAATGAACCTGGCCTCAGGTGTTCCTGCAACATTAACTACCAGAAGACAATAGTCAATAAGTAACATTTCTAAGTCTTGGAAGGAAAAGATTATGCAATTTTTTTTTTATTGTTTAGTTACAGTTGACATACAATATTATATTAGATTCAGTGATGAGACATTTATATATCTTACAAAGTGATCACCACAATAAGTCTAGAACCCATCTGACACCATAGATAGTTATTAAATTACTATTGACACTATTCCTCACACTGTACTTTAAATCTTGTGACTGTTTATGCCACATTTGTAGACAGCTAGATTGACTTTTACATTTCAGGGTAAAGAAAGAAAATTTCATCAGACAAATAAAATCATAAACAATTATATAATCTTTGTTGAATTGCGTGGTACATAATCTTAGAGGATCAACAGATTAAATAAGTCACAAATTCAAAATCAATAATCTACAATATGAGTATTGAGGAAGCCAATTCCAAAAATTCTCAATTGTGTTATAGTTTGATTGGGTCATTTAGCTAGCTGGGCATCGTTAGAGTCTGGCAATAACATAGAAATATACTTAAATTACTCACAGAATTGCTTGGGTCTTTTTACTATTATATTAATGTCTTAACATGTGCTGTATAACATTAAACAAAAACATAAAATAATGGTGACTATGTAATTTGAGGGTGGCATAAATAATGCCAATAAGCAAAATTGGGAAATTTGATAAATGATCTCCTTCCTAATTTCCTTATTATAGCTAGAAGCTGATGCCCCAGAGTGACTTGGACTTAGGGACTATCCAACACTGGAAAAGAGCTGGCCCAATATGAATGCCCATTTGCTCCTTTCATGTGTATTGTTCCAGTTCCTCAATATTGCCTTATGTTTCTTAAATATACCTTCTTTGCTCAATCCTCGCTATCATCACAGTAATCAGAGACCTCTTATTTGGACTTTGATAGCCAACCACCCATTACATCTATATATTCTGGCATAAATGATCTCCATTTCCATGCCATTCAACTCCTACCTTCATAATAATTGAAGCCTTCACTTGAAAATGAAAATCTGATAGTATTTATCTGCTTTACTTTTCCTTCCTCTTTTCTAAGGAACTATAGTCTCTATGAAACAGATAAAATTATTGTATTAGTTGTCTACTAATATGTGAGAAATTACCACACATTTAGTGGCTTAAAAAACACAAATGTATTATCTCACAGATTCCATAGGTCAGAAATTCAGCACAGCAGGGTTGAGTTTTCACCAGGTTACAATCAAGGTGTCAACCAGATATGTACTCATCTGGAGACTCAACCAAGGTCATTTCCAAACTCTCTCAGGTAGTTGGCAGTTTCTTTCTTTATGATTGCATGATTGAGGTTCCTATTTTCATGCTGGCTTTATCGAGGCACGGGTCTCAGCTCCTAGAGACTGCTATCAAGTCCTTGAGATGTGTTTCTCTCTATTGGTCCTCTCACATGTCCAGTCTCATGTGATTGGTCGCCACTTTAGAATTCTGCCTACCACTATATAATGTTCCTCACCATTTATTTCCAGCAACTAGCACACTGCTTGGCATAATAGGTTCTTAGTACAAATATTTTGCTCAGATGTCTCCAAATTATATGGAATACCCATCTGCCAACCTCACTTCTCCATTTGGATGCTTAGTAGCCATGTAAAATTATTGTTACCAAAGTAGAATGTTGAATTTATGTCCACTACTCCCCAAGTCTCATCAAGGCCAGGGAATTGCATTACCATTTAACTGCTTCTCATGCTAAAACCTAGGTCTCATTGCTGATCCCTCCCTTCCATTTCATCTCATATCAATACATCCATAAATTTTGTCAACTTTACTTCTAAAATATATGCCAACTTCATTGTTTTTCTCTTGCTTTCATCCTAGTTCAACTCACATTACTCTCTGGCATTACATCACTGTTATAACTGCCAGATTGGTTTCACTCTTCCATGCTCTACTCCTATATCTTCTTTAGTCTATTCTCTAGAGATGTTTTCAAAATTGGGATGTGATCATCTCTTTCCAATCTCACATTCAAGCCTTCTTATGATCCAGCCGCTGTGACTTTCACTCTTTCCTTCAGACACCAAGTAGTTTCTTGGTGTAGCACCTTCATTCTTTATGATACCTCTTTGCATGCTTGGTTCTTTTTTTATTGATAGCCCATCTCAAGTGTCACTTTTGTAGACTTTCTTCTGACTTCCCAAGCAGAAATTCTTCACACCTGCATCAATCACCCATTTAGTTTCCTTTTTTTTCACCCACTGCTCTCTGTAATTATATTGGTCCTGTATGTGTTTATGTATTGGTTTTCTGATTTTAGTTACAATTGTGACTAATACATGATAGGGGTGCAATAAAAATGTGTTGAATAAATTGATACCACCATGATAGGATCTAAATAGATTTTAAAAGGCCTTCCACTTAACATTCTTGATAGGCTTAACTTTCTAACATTATACTAACACATGCCTTAACCAACAATGGGGAAAGAGCACTATCTACTGAAGACTGCAATAAAAATGTACCAACTGTTGAAGCATGCAGCCTTCCTGTGCTAATTTGTAACACTACCTACTTAATTACTAAAAAAGAAGAGAGTATGAAACTTGATGGTCTATTTTGGGACTCATTACAACAAAAATGCCTGGAAAGTTATATGATATCTAGGACACCCTGGGTAAAGCAAATGGTACCATATAACATAACCATAGCATGCAACCCTGATATAAGAGAGATTATGTAATTTAGATGCAAAGTTTTTCAGAAAGTAACAATTAATTATTATAGCCTACCACTTTACGCACATTATTTCATGTTCAAGATACTATTCATTTTCCTTATCTTTTTGTAGAGAAAATTGAGTCAAAGTCAGGGTAGAAGACCTTCCCAAGGTCATAGTACTAGTAATTTGCAGAGCTGGTATTTGAACCCAGGAACTAAAACTCCAGAGCCAGCCCACTCTAGCTACACTGTGCATAGAAATAATAAGCATTAAAAGTTTTTCTTTTTCCCTAGAGTAGGTCCCATTAGTATAATAGTATATTTAATAAGGAGAGGCAATTAAATCAGAATTTCCCAAAATGTGTTCCATAAAACACTAATAACTCTAGACAGCCTGTGAAGTGAAAATATTCTAAAGTAATATTATTTTAAGAAAACCACGTAATTATAGTGCCTTTCTCCAGGAACCCTGTTTCATGTCAGCCCTAGAAGAGCTCATCTGCCTCTGAGGCACCACAAAGTACCAAAACAACAGTCCCACACAACTTTTGCAATGGAACTCCTCACCCCTCCTTTTTAGTGTGTGTTACACTTACTGATGTCCCAAGGCACAAAATATACTCTTGGGAGTCCTTTTTAAGATGAACTCTTAGGACACTCAAAACACTTGGGAGAACTGGCACTAGAATATAAAGAGAATGGGGACCGGTGTGTTGCACCTATATCTATGAATGACTGTCAGAATTACCTGACTGAAATGCTTTAGTCCCCATGTCACTGATAGGCTGTCTCTGTTAACGTACAGAGAAACAGAGCACATGTGTTATGCTCTTATGAAGTTAAGTCAGCAACTTAGATCTCTGTGTGGGTGCCCATGGGAGCTGTGAGAGGGAGAAGCAGGGCAACTGAGAGGGGGAAAGGAGCTTAGTTACATATATATTTAAAAGTCAAAAGGATGTAGTCTTAATTTTCTTTTGGATTCAGTATTCCTCTAATCCTTGACTTTGTTACCTTTAATTTTACTGATTAAAAGATATTATGTGGGTGGGTTAGTAAGTGCTGTGCTGTTACTGAACAGCAGGTAGATAGTGGCTGCCATTCTTTTTTGCAGCAGGCCAATTAAAAACGCAATCAGCTTTGAAAACTGGAAGGTAAAAAAATAAATGCCACAAACAGACATAGATCTAAATAACTGCCTCGCTAGCAGATGGTCATTGGTCATTGCATCTCTCCAGAATTCAGATAAATTCTTCTTAAAATTTGGAGAAGAGTCATATTAGAAAAGATCATTTTTCTGATTGATCATTGCATACAAAAAGGCTTGACTTGTGCATTTTGCAACAGGACACAATGTAAAAACTGAAAAATAAACCGTAAAATACAATGCTGAGAATTTCCATATCACAGCTGCCCAGAGTGCATAACAAGGAGAATATTAGTAATGTCCAGATGCACGTAAGTCTACAGGGATGCCTCTCGCCAACAGCAAAATGAAAGGCATGACAATGTCAATCACATCTGGTAGACTATGTTAATGTTTTTCACACTGTTCTTTCACACTCAGAAGCCGTGCTCATTAATAATGGATAGTACTGTATGAAGAAGGAGCTTTACCTTCAAAGGTGATGAAATTCATTGTGCATCTGAAAATGATGCACTGCATTTCTGCAGGATGATTTTTCTTTTGTCTTTAAAACTACGCATAAGTGGTTTCAAAACTTGTAAGCTAATTGAGCCCTTTCTTTTCCGAACTAACATTTCATATGTGGCATTAACGCACCTACTGTCCTCACATTTCCCTCTTCATCCCACCTGTTCCTATTTCAAGTCACCCCCTTTTTAATTATAGGTTTTGATTAGAACTGCTGAAATGTGAAAGTTCTTGCACTGTCAGAACTTCCTTGAAATCCTGATAGTAAAATCAAGATTGAGGGTTTTGTTTTGTTTTTTGTTTTTGTTTTTTTAATTCTTCTTTTTCCTTCCTCTGCCTGGCTGTTCAAGCAGCCTTCAGTAGGGCTTGTGGGTTTGCTGATATATTTGGAGGTCTCCAGATTGTATAATCAAATATGAGAACTGAAAAATCACTGAAATTCAAAAAGGTTACCAATTCCACGGAGATTAATTTTCTAATATACTACTTTCTTCAGGGAAGCACCTAATTATCTTTCTTTGACTGAAAAGCCATTTGGAGTCAATTTTGTATAATGACCTCCATTTTTAACATTTTTAAGCAACTGCTTTTTTTGCAATAGCTTTGAATGTCAGACCACTGCCTATTATTCTCTTAACATTAAAAGCTATCTTTTAACAATATATTGGAAAACCCATGTACAGAAATACTCACTGGATACAAATTAGAGCTACAGAAAAAAATTATATTTATACTAACCTCTACTCTAATGATAATGGCTTTTATGTAAAAAAGTGAATGCCAGCTGAAAAGGACATATTATGTTTAGACATTTAGCAATAAAATAGAAAAATTCTATCTTTGGACATAGATCCAATTGCCCATTAGTTGACAAGTTCAAGTTTTCCCATGTCTATAATTTATTACAAGGGTGATTTCCTGTCAGTTGGGATTCATTTTTCTCAGTAAAGTTATGTCTTACAAGGGATGAAAAGAAGTGCAGATATATTTAGTTATTCCAGATCCAATTAAGCAAAGAACTCATATGTGGTAGGTAAAATAATTGCCCATCTTCCCTCCACTGCCAAAGTTGTCAAAGTCCAAATCCCCACCACCAGTTACTGTGTTATGCTACATAACAAAGGAAATTAAGTCTGCAGATGGAATAAAACTTTCTAATCAGCTGCCCTTAAAGTAGAAGATTACCCTAGATTATCTGAGTGAGTCAAATGTAATAAAAGTAGCCTTAAAAATTGGTAAGAGGAAGCAGGTGAGAAAGTCAGAGTAATGTCCTGTGAGAAGGACTCCACTGTCCATTTCTAGCATTAAAGATGAAGGAAGGAGCCTCTGACCCAAGAAATGCAGTGGCTACTAGAGACTGGAAAAGACAGAGAAACAAATGATCCATTAGAGCCTCCAGAAAGGAAACTGATTTCTGTTAGCTTGATTTTAGCACAGTGAGAGCTGTGCTGTACTTTTTATCTACAGAATTGTAAGATAATAAATTAGTATCCTTTTAAGTCAGTAAGTTTGTATTAATTTGTTACAGCAGCCATACAAAACTAATACATCACATATCTGGATTTTTGGGTGTAGCCCTTTAAAACGAAACAAATTACAAACCATTAAAAAAGCTTCAACAGATTTCCATTAAAAATTTCTAACCTCAGTCAGTGTGAACTAGGAAAGGGAGAAGAGATAAAGAGAATAGGAAAGTATTTACTTTCCTGCTAATTCTGTGACCTGACCTCAGGTTCTCTGTATCTGGTGAGTGTTTAAAACTGGTTAATAGATGTTTCCATGTGTCCTTTGGTATCTCCCCTGCTGAATACTTCTGAAGGGTACCTCTTCTGTCAGGGTCCACCCAGTAAAAAGAACCAGTAGGAACATATGGATATATGGGTTATTATAAGTAATTGGCCTATCCAATTGTGGGGACTGGCTAAAAACTGTGAAGTTCACAGAGCAATCAGGCAGAAAGGGTCGAAAGCAGATTGAAACCCTATGAACAAGGACTGATTCCTGTTGCCCACTAATTGTCCTTTCTTTCTCTTTCTCATGGAAAGCTTATGTCTCTTTTATAGGACAAAAAGCTGATTGAGTCAGGTCTATCCAAAATAATCTGTTAAATTAAAATCAAGTGATTATAAACTTTTATTACATTTGCAAATCATTGCCAAGCAACACCTAGATTTGTCTTAAATTGAATAACTGAGAAAAGAGTTGTGTGTGTGCATTCAATAAGAATGACTGTTGCTTTACTTTCTTTTTCAAACTGTTACAAGGTTAATTCACTTTACTTTTCTTTTATAAAATTATGTGGTGGCCACAACCGGAGGCTGGGTCCTCTGCACAGAAACTCTGGTGTGAGTCTTTATAAGATGGTCAGTAAATTTCTGATAAGGAGACTTGGTGAACAGGGTCTATTTCCTGAGGTCAGGGTTAAGATAGCTGTAGGTCTTAGAGATGACATCACAGGTGGCTTTGTCGATGTTGCCCAGGGTATGGTGCAGCCCTTGGCTGAGGTGTAGCAGTCATGGATATTGGCCATCAGCAGCAACTTCTTGGGCACAGGGGCTAAGACCATGCCAGTACCCCTGGGCGTAGAAATGAGGCACAAAGGCACCAAGCCACAGCGGCTGGTCACCTTCCAGGGGATGGTATGGGTCCCTCCAATCTTGTTCTCCCAGTAGCCTCCCCACACCACCACATTACAGAGCTTGATCAGGATGGTGGCCCCATGGATGGCAATGGCTACTTCCTTCCAGCACTTAACACCCAAACCAACATGTCCATTGTAGTCCCCAGTGGCAACAAATGCCTTGAACTGGGTCCTCTGTCTAGCATGGGTCAGCTTTGGCACAGGCATAATCTTCAAAACCTCATCCTTGAGGGGTGCCCCCAGGAAAACATCACTGAGCTCAGATTCCTTGATGGGCAGGAAGAAGAGGTAGGTCTTCTCCAGGGACTTGATCTTCATGTCCTTTACCAGGCAGCCCAGTTTGGTAACTTAAATCCACTCTTTGGCCTTGGCCTTGCTTCTGTGCATTCTGCCAGGAAGGACCCTGGCCCAACATCCCTCACCCCATGCTATTGCCAAGTCCTCCACCAAAACTGAGGTGGTCTCACATTCCAGGGCCCTGGGCCCCCAGGTCCTTCTCCGGCACCAGCATCTCCCGCCATTTGGTATTCCCTTGGAGAAAAAGCAAGAGTATCCTTTGAAGTGTCTTTTCTCCCCTCAAGATACATACTAGAAGGACATTCTTGGGGTGTAGTTCATTGTAGAGAAACTGACACACCACAAAGTCATTTCAGACCCTCAGTTTCTGGTGTTTCTATGCTGTTCTGCTACTTTCAGTCTCCCCTAGGCTTTTGTTCCCAAGAGTATACAACTTCTTCCCACTGAGGATATTTTGTTCCTTCCTTCCTGGAGTACCAGAGATACCAAGGATATTTTGAATCTCAAGGATAACAGGCAGTCAGAGATGGTGAGGAGTACAATTGACCCTTGGACAATGCAGGGGTTATGGGTGCTGAACCCCTGTGCAGATGAAAATCTGTGTATAACTTTTGACTCCTCCAAAATTTTAATAAATATCAATAGCCTACTATTGACCAGAAGCCATACCTGTAACAAAGTCAATCAACATATATTTTTGTATTATATACTGTATTTTTACAATAAAGTAAGATAGAAAAAAGAAAATGTTATTAAGAAAATTATAAAAAAGAGGAAGTATATTTACTGTATTTATTGAAAAAAAGTCTGTGTATAAGTGAACACACACAGTTAAACCATATGGTTCAAGGTTTATCTGTACTGTGCATAGTTCTCAATAATAAGCAATACGGAAAATGTACATTTCATCTTGAGTGGGATCCTATACCTTCTCTAAATTTATCTCCTTGCCACTCTCTTGTTCACTGAACTTCTTGCTGCCAAACCTAAAGCTCTTGTCTGTTTTTTATTTGATTGGAGAGGGGGTATGGGCTTTGTCCATTCTTATCCATGGCCTGGAATGCTATCCTCAGAATTTCACAGGACTTTCTCCATTTCTTAAGTCAGATTTGCTCTATAAATCACATCCATGTAGGTCAATTTTTATGTCTTCAAACTATTTTATTTTTATTACTAAAACTAATTACTACCTTAAATTTCATTACTATATGTTTGCTTCCTTCATTATTTTATGCTTTCCCACTGGAATTATAGCTCCTTGAAAGCAGGAGCTGTCTCTCTTTTTATTCAACTTTGTACATCTAGCAACCAGAAGAGTACTTAGCACTGTCAGTAAAATGTGATTCATTCAGAGGTTTAGCTTGAATAATTAAGTGATTGAAAGTTCTCAAACATTAATGGGAAAATTCCTAGGACTTTAAATATCTTAGTATGACTAGATAACTTCAAATTTCTCAATGAATATTTTACTAATGCTCATAACATAACCAAGCCAGTTTTTCAATATTGAAATGATAAGGTTCACAGTTAATTATATTTTGAGAAGCCTTTTGAATATGGAATGATTACTTATAAGTGGGGATTTTCTTTTTTAAAATATGTATATATTGATTTTAGAGAGAGAGAGGAAAAGAGAGAGTGAGAACTAGAGAGAAACATTGATATGAAAGAAATATCTATCCCACCCCGACCAGGCATCTAACCCACAACCTGGCCATGTACCCTGACCAGAAACTGAACCAGTGACCTTTTGGTTCATGAGGTGACTGTCAAACAACTGATCCACCCCAACCAGGGCATTAGTGGGAATTTTCAATATGCAATATAAGAACTATGAGATGGACAACTTCAAAGAGACCCAAGTTGGATTATAGTTATAGGTCCATCACTTCTCAGCTACTTGACTTTGAACAAAGTAAGAAACAGATTTTTCACCTTCCAAGTAAGAATAATATCGGACACAGAGGTTTTGATGATTATTACATGAGATCCACACATAATAAATCTTTAGTGGATGCTGTCTACCTATTCATTTCTCATCAATGTAATGTAGATAGATTTCACTCATTTATTACCTCATAGAAGCATATAATCTCAGTAACCAATCAGTATTTAGCACTGGCTGTCTAGTAAATGTGGATAGCATTATCCTCTCCTTAACTGTTTAATTTTAAAAGATATGTCTAATTTTATTTTTATTAAAATATATTTTGCATGATACGATCACAACAATGACTAAATTAAAAGAATAATCAAAAGAAGAAATATCACTGTCAAGTGAAAGAATATGAAACTAACTAGCTGTTCACCTGGAGGCCACATGTCCCATCTCCCTGCGATACTCCAAGGTTGCACCTTTTGTTATGGCTTGAGTAATAGCATCTCTTTTCATTCACAAAAATACCTTGGTTTGGCTTATAAAATATATTGTTGACCTAATTGAAATAAACAATATGAGGGATGAAAAGAAGGACAGCTACAGATGTATCAGAGATCAAAAAGAAGGACATTGTGAATAATTGCATACCAGTGTATTGGAGTACTTAGATGAAATAGAAGTATTAATTTAAAAGCAATGTATTAAAATTTACAAGTATATATAAAACTATATATGTACATATATTATGAGTAGTCCTGAAATTATCAGAGAAGTTCAGTGTAATTTATGTCTTCCAACCAAGAAAACATTTGACTGAGATAACATCCAAAGAATAAATAATTCAATTTAAATTTTAACATAATCCTTGCAAAGATAGAAAAATAAATAATAATTTCTCAATCTTCATGAGGCAAACATAAGTTTAACAATAACATTAGATAAGCATAATACTGAAAAAATAGAAGAGAAACTAAAAATCTTTCTGAAGAATGTAGGTACAAAACCCTAAACAAAATATTGGTAAAGCAAATACAAATATTTACCTTCATATAAAATCAAAGACATAATCTAATGGACATATATATAAAACATAATATCCCCAACATAAAAAAAAAAAAAAAAATGCCCATTCTGTTTAAGACCAAAGTGTTTATCTCCTATCTAAGTATTTTCCTTAATATAAGTTCATACTTGAAAGTCTTTACAGACATACAATTAGATAAACTCATAGATCCACCAAATTCTCCAAAATCTTCAAAATTGTATTTATCATCTATTTAATAAATCTTTCTAATATCTTCATTTCCTAAATGAACCAGTTCACCAAGCAAGAACGCTAGATGTCATCGTAACCTACCTCCATTCCTTGCCCAGAGGCCTCCAATGGGTGACTGCGTCCTGCCCGATCTATTGTCCACATGGTGCTAAGGGCAGCCCTCTCTTTTCCATCTCCATTGATAATAATTTAGGCCCTCATTATTACCATTTACCCTACTGCAGCAGCCTTGAATGTCATCATCCTCATACCCTTTCTTCCCAGATTGAGACTCCTGAAGGTTGATGTCTTTAATACATGTATCTGATCATCACTCTCTACTTAAACTGCTCTGATGGTGTTGTGTCCTCTTTGGTATAAAATCTAATCTCAACCTAATGCATACTGGGTTTCTGGCCCCTGCCTTCTGGCTAGTGCCCTATTTCTGTACAACATGCTTTAGCAATATTAAATTACTTCCAGCACCTGAAAACTGTCAGATTAACTTATATTTCCAAACACTCCTAACATATACACTCAAAGAAGGTTTGTTGAATAAGTGAACACATGAATATAAAAAAGTAGAATATAGAAGCATATGTACACATACATATGTTTAAAATTTTGACAGTGATTCTTTCTGTTTTGACTAAATATGAGATATTTTTTCTTTTTAGCATTCTCCTTAGTTCATATTTTGAGAAATAATGTGTACATATGCAATTTTTTAAGGTGGACAAATAATATGCCAGTTCACTGTTGAATAAGATAAAGTACGTGTTGGGCTGCTTGTGTTCTTTTTGAGTAGCTAAAAAAACTTTAGTATTAATTATGAACACTTGAAAGAAAAAGAAACAGTAATCAGTAAAAACGACGCCACTTTTTGGCATGTGGTGTGCATTTGCTGAAGCAGAAGCCTGCCATATGCCACACATGCTATGCCACCCGACTTTGCCATCATGTCAGTGAACGCATTGTATCCCGCAGCCAAGTCACATGGGCATGACATGCCTTCCACTTCGGCATTTATACAAACATTTTTCCACTTAATTCTGTCGCACATGGTATCCATAATCTGTTAGGAGGAGTTCTGCCCATTTTGTCACCTTTAACATCTGAGAGCTCTTATGATGGTGCCAAATTGATTGTTCTTCTGATTTGAATCAGATGTGAGTCATTCTGGGTGAAATTTCTAAAAGGGTTTCCAGTAGTCACTTCACCATAAAAACTGAAACAAGAATGGGTAATGGCACATACAAGAAATCACTTGGAGTGTAGTTAATTGTGTAGGCAATTATTTTTTACTCACACATTTATTCATTGACCAAATATTTATTGAGTCTTCTTGATGGGCCAAACACTGCTATATGATGAAAAAAAAAAAAAAAGAAAGGAAGGAAGGAAGGAAGGAAGGAAGGAAGGAAGGAAGGAAGGAAGGAAGGAAGGAAGGAAGGGAGGGAGGGAAAGAGAAAGAAAGAGAATGAGAAAGAGAAAACTAAACCAGGACCCTCCTCCTCAAAAAAGCTGGGGGAAATTTTTAAAAATAAATAAAAAACAGTTTTTTATTTATTTCAATTCATCTTACCTTGTTATTTAAAAATGGTTTTATTTCAAGCTTTTATTCACTCTAATTTTCTTTTTGCCATTTTGCAAAAAGAAAAAGTACAACCTATGAACAGAGCTATCTTTTTCAAGGCAGAATGCTGTATACAGCAATTTAAAAGTATAAAGAAGAATCATGAAAATGTTGTGTATAAATCAAACAAAGAAAAACTGTGCAGCCCCTTTTTATGTATATATTTTCAGTAAAAGTAATTTTTTAGTTTTGTGGACAAGACAGCATGAAAAACATTTCCTTACTGGTTCTTTCATTATCTAATTTGGAAGAAAAGAGAGAAAAAAAATTTAAACATTTTTTCTTATACATATATTTAGGTGGTCATGTTAAGAAAAGTGCCACCCTCAAAATAAATGATAAATAATTAAAACATTAAAACATTTGCCATTTTGAAAAAAATATTGTAATTAGTAAGGAAATAACTACAGACTGAAATAATAGAATAGGTAATTTTTAAAGCCAATTTTTAAACCAAAGATGGGAATGTGCGTGTAATACCAAAAGTAACCAATGTTTATAAATGAAAAGAACTAATTTTCACAGACTTTGACATTTTCATGCTAATTATAAATGAATATTTGAACTAAGAACTTTACTAACTATTCCATATATGTTCCTATAGACATTCTTTCAGTTTAGACTATATGGCATTTGTTCAAATTTGTCAGCTTGTTTCATCATAATGAACATTGGATGGATAAAACTGAAGGTGTATTTTTGTTTTGAATGTTTATTTTTTATCACATAAGTACTAATAAACCTGATTATTTAATTTTATATCTTACAGAGGTATAATGTACATAAAGACATCTGACAGACTACTGCCTACTAATACATTCTTGATTCTAATGTAAAACCCTATAGATAAAAAATTATAAAGGATATACTTTTCTGGATTAATGTTAAAATGAGAAAGCTATTGAATTCAACAAGAAATATGGAAATAAATAAATAAAATATTAATATTTTAAGAACATCATTAATATTTTATACAAAAAAACAAAGTAATATCATTTTGATAAAAACAAATGAAAAAAGCAAACAACAATAACAAACGAAGGAGGGAGGATCGCATGGTTGGAGTTTCCATGTTGTATTATTTAAAATACCCAATTTTTCACAAAAAAGTATGGGTTGCAAAGAGAAAACAGTTTCCTATACAGAAAAAAAAGCATTCAATAGGCACTCTTTCTGAGGTTGACCAGATGCTTGAATTACTTGTAAAACTGAAATCATCTATTTTAAATATGCTGAAAACTGAAGGATGGCACATCTAAAGAATAAAAGGGAAATACAAAAATAGTGTCTCATCAAATAGGGAATATTAATGTATAGATAAATTATTGAACTGAAGATTTGAGCTGGAAGAAGAAAGATTCAGAAAACCTGAATATAGTTCAATTGAGATTTTATAGCCCAAGGAAAAATAGGGGGAAAAGAATGAAAAAAAAATCAGTCTCAAAGATCCCTGAGGTACCATTAAGCACACCAAAACCCCACAACTGGAGTCCTACAATGAGAGGAGGCAAAGACGGGAAGGGTCTTGTCTCCAGAATATATACAAATCTCTCTCTGTCCCTCAGCAATAAAAATAAACAATTGAAAATGGGCAAAGGATTTGAATAAACATTCAAAAAAAGATATACAAATAGTCTATAAGTATATGAAAAGATGCTTAAATTATTTACCCTGAAGAGAAATGCAACTCAAAACCACAATAAGATAAAAATTCCACACCCACTAGGTAGTGGCTATACTAAAAATGATGGACAAATACAAGTATTGAGGAGGATTTGAAATATTTGGAAAACTCACAAATTGCTTGCAAGATTGTAAAATACAACAGCTGCTTTGAAAATCTGACATTTCCTCAAAAATTGAACACAGAGTTAGTGAATGACTCAGCATTCCAATCTTAAGATTTATACTCAAGAGAATGCATAACCTTTGCCCACACAAGAACTTCTACACCCACAAATGTTTAGGGCATCAATATTCCAAAGAGCTGAAATGTAGATGAATGGATAAACAAAACTCAGTATTTCTATACAATGGAAATTTATTCAGACATAAAAAAGAATGAACTACTGATTCATGGTACAAAATGGATGAAACTTAAAACACTATGTTAAGTAAAAGAAACTAGATATGGAAGTCCTCATATTACACAATTTCACTGATACAAAATATACAAAATAGGAAAATTCATAGAGACAGAAAGTAGATTAGTGATTACCAGGGGCTAGGAGGACTGGGGAATGAGGAGTGTTGTGGATGGGTATGGTTGTGAAAATCTTCTGGAATTACATAGTGGTTGTACAAATTTGTGAATATACTAAAAGCCACTGAATTGTACACTAAAAGAATGAATTTTATGGCATGTGAATTACATCTCAATAAGAAAAAAAGTGAGCCTTGCCTACTATAGGAGTTACTGTATTTTTCAGGAAAAGTAGTACAGATCATACAAAACACATGAAGATTATAATAATCAATGGTATATGGTCGGTTTGAAGTAGACAAACGTGTCTATATCTTGAAAATATGTTTTTTTATAGTTTTATATACTGCTTTATACAGTTTTTAATACTGTTTTTTATTATTTCCATTCATTTTGATTTTTTAATTTTTGAAAATATCATTGCTCTCCAGATAGACTATACAAGCACTTAAATGCTTTTAAAAATAATTATGTATGGAAACTCTAAGATAGCCTTTAATGAGTGAGAAAATCATTGAGTGTTTAGATTGAAAGGAAGAGGGGTTTTTTCAGTGTTAAATATAGAAAAAAACTAAGACTTTGAGTCCCCTCGTATACTTTATGTCCCCTCGTATACTTTTTTTCTCAATTGAATCTTAGATGAATAGAGCTGAACGAACCCCAGTTCTTGGTTCAGAGCACAATATGGACAGAAATAACAAACTCAAACTAATTTTTATCTTATTTATGATTTTTTCACCACCATGACAAGCCTAAACAGTTTCTCCAGAGTACAACCACCCGCACCCCACACAACTTTTTCAAACCTGCCTCTGTCTCACTGGGTCTCCTAGCTATGGATGCTGTTGCTCTATAGTGGATACCACTCTCTCCCTTTCTCTTTCTCCAGGTCGGTTTGACAGAAGCCGAAAAAGGAGGCTACGTCTCTTTATGTCAGAAATCACAGTTGTGCTCCTTGACTCTTTGCTTAGATGTATATTGTAAGATTTCTTTATTTCAGAAAATAATAACACGCACCAGTGTATTTTTAAATGCACTTTCGATCTCTTCTTTCTATTTGCCTTAGACAAAAGAACTCCTTTAGAACAGAGTTTGACTATGTAATCACAAAACCTTTTCCTTTCCTAAATTAATATGACTTTGTTACTGTGATGTGACAAAAAATTGACAACATATGAATATGTTTTCTGTGAAATTAGCACCTGAATATTTGAACAGCTGTATCTTAAAGTTATAAACTAGTAATAATGGCCTTTTCCCCAAGGAGCCCATGAAAGCTAAGTTAACCAATCCATACTTATACTTCTACACTTTTCCCTCTGCTCCAATTATATTACTAATGTAATGGAAAAACAAATACACCTTTTAATCTGTGATGGCGGGTCAATCCTTCTACTTTGCCTACCTACTCCAGGTTTGGAGAACTGTCTTGGGGTTGTTTTTATCCCTGATGAATTTCTTATTTAAATCTTTATTTATTTTTTTAAATTTTTATTGAATTTATTGGAGTTATATTGGTTTAAAAATTAGATAGGTTTCAAGTGTATAATTCTGTAATACATCATCTATTGTATTACATCATCATGTATTGTGTGTGCACCACCCCAAGTCAAGTCTCCTTCCATCATCATTTACTCCCAATTTACCCCCTTCTCCTTCCTCCCAACCCCCTTTCCCTCTGGTAATCACCAATGCTGTTGTCTGTATCTATGAAGTATTTTTTCTTTGCTTAAACCCTTCACCTGGTGAATTTCTTACTGAATTACATTCAATAATTGCTTAAACCATCACTAATTTAATTGTAGCCTACTTAATAAAAACAAATATGTTATAGATGTCAGGTTTAATAGTGCTATGTGATCAAAGTTATCATAATGTTGTTCTTCAGCCATTTTTTTACAAAAAATAATACTTTCACTCTCTCTGTCTCTGTCTCTATCTCTGTCTCTGTCTGTATCTCTCTTTTCTCTCTGTCTCTCTCTCCCTCTCTCTCTCTCACACACACACAGCCTGAAAAATACAGTTTTAATTACTTTCTGAGCTATAGTTGATATGTAGTGACCCTCTGAAATAAGCTCTTCCAGTAAAGTTTTCTGCCAAGGGCACATAGGTGAGAGGTGGCTGGCTAGCACTTGGCAGGCAGTCTGTTCTCATGAACTTAATGAGCTAATTGGATAATTCTAGGTAGAAATTCACTTTGACTTCATTAGCAACAATGTGCATAGAAGTGGTAGAGAATTCATACATAACTGTATTCATACCAAAGAGTGAGCACTTCAGTCAATGATCAGTGATTGTTCTGTACATGCTATTTAGTAGTAAAAACAGAAATGAATACCAAATAATTTACTTTTTCCGTATGTATGTATAGATGTATGTATCTATACACATCATGTATTTGAAATGGTGAGAGTAGTAGGTTCATTAGATAGTAAAGCATGCATATTTGAGAAACATTAATTACCAGTCAACTAATAATCATAAATGTATTCATTGATAATTCAGAAAATATAGTTTCAGAATATCTCATATCGACTTGACTAAATATTAGTTTCACCAAAAATCCCTGCCTAACCAGATAGCTAAACAATGTTTTTTGCATATTTAACTATATGTATATTTCAATTAAAAAGCTATTGTATATTGCATATTTCAATACAAAATTTGTTTTCAGCTCTTAAAAGCCTGGGTACAAAGGGACTTGGTTGATTGCTTATAGTTTGTATTTATTATTCTGTTCTTCCCTTTCCCCCACCTCAGATATCTGAAATGAATGCACTAGTACAAGTCTACCAGCATAACCAATGCACTGGAGGTGAAACATTTTCAACCACAAATATGTAATATTTTGAAGTGACTCAACTACATTTGTGAGAAACTATATATATATATATATATATGTTTAAATCCAGTTCTTTTCTGAGTAAACTTGGAGTCTCTTTCTGTTGAGTGATATTTCTTGCACATTGAGTACAATTAGTGTATCAGAAAATTCACAATAGAGTTTTAAACTTAATGTTTAGAGATTGATTTTTTTAAGAAAATGTTTTATGAATCAGTAAACTATTTCTATGAAAGAAAATTTAACATTTATAGAGCACCAATTACATTTCAGCTTTTAAAAAATGTGTTTTTATTGACTTAAGAGAGAGAAACCGAGAGAGATAGAAACAACAGTGATGACAGTCATTGACCGGCTGTCTCCTGTACGCACCCTAGTGGGGACTGAACCCTCAACCTGAGCATGTGCTGTGACTGGGATTGACCTGTGACCTCCTGGCTCATAGGTTGACCTCAACCACTGAGACACACTGGCCAAACTATTTCAGCTTTTACTATGTTTGGTAGAAAACTATTGTTCTCACCTGTCAACATTCACCTATTGTTCCCTTCCTTCCCACTGTGCATCCTCTTGCCTCCTTTAGGTAACAAACATTAGATTTTCTTTGTGGAATTACACATCATTCATTCTATATGGATACAGTGACTCATTTGGGGATCGTATGTGACACATGCAAGGCCAATAAGGGCAGGGAAATGCAGTCCTGGCATTTATGTTTAAATGGTAGACTAGCTTATTTTACCTCAACCAACCACCTGAGAACAACTAAAATAGCTAATATAAAGCATCTGTTTAAAGAGTTTGGGGAGTTATCAATGTGGCAAGAAAACCCCAGAAAGTGATTCTGACATTTGGCCTCACTTTCTTCTCAATATTTGCCAAGTACAAGCAGAGAATTGGAAGCTGAGAAACTGAACAGAAAGAAGTAGTTAGAGGCTGAGATATAAAGGAAAGCATTTATCAGTTCCATAAAGCTGGGGCCTCCAAGAAGGAGGGGCTTGGGGTTTTTTATTTGGAATAATAAAATTTGGCCTAAGAGTGGGTTATATGAGAAGACAATAGCCTCACGAGGACAAAAGAAACTTTAAATTAACTCTGCTCCCAATGGGTTAAGACAGTGGTCCTGTAACAGGGGCACTGCCACAGTCAACCCCCCAGGGGACATTTGGCCATATATGAAAGGCAGTTTTGATTGTCAAAACTTGGGAGAATGCTACAGGCATCTAGTGGGTAAAGGAAAGGGGTGCTGAGAAGCATCCTGCAATGCACAGGACAGCTTTGCAAAGCAAAGAATTACACTGTCCAAGCCCCGGTTTAAAGTGATTTGTATTAACTTGAGAGTTGGAAGGAAAATTTGGAGAATTTTTCATGTGTTCCTTCAATTTATCACTACAATTTTATACAAAATTTTCTCAATCAAAAATCCAATCAAAGTAAATTGTAATAAAACAGTAAGAAATAACTAAATACAGATACATCAGAGATTTAGAAATTGGAATTTTCAGACTCTGATTTTAAAAGAGCAGTGAATATTTCAGGAGTTTTAACGACAAATAAATGTTGACAGAAAACTAGATGCTACATAAAACAGTAAGAGGGACTATAGGACAAAAATCTAATACAACTCCTAAAAGTAGTTTGTCACACAGAAAGAAAATATCAGAAAGGATACAGAAGATTTGAACCACACATTTATCTAACTTTAGAACTTAATCGGCGTGTATATATAGAACAGAGCACAAAACTGCGGTATGCATATTTGTTTCAATTGTTTCTGGTGCATTTATAAAAAGTAAACCACACACTGCTCCATGAAGCAGATCAACCTCAGCAAGGCTTTTATGGATTGACAATATGCATAATATGGTCTCTGATCACAGTAGAATTAAGCTAGGAATGAATAACAGAGAAGATAACTAGAAAGTACTAATATACTTGAAAATTAAGAAGGACTTATAATAGCTAATATTACATGGAAAAAGGTTTATGCAATGTTTCATGCAATGCTCGGCACATTTAGATTTTTACATCTATTGTTAATATGACCTTATAGCACACAACCCTGCACTTTGTAGTCTGGAGCTAAATAACCATTCCATAGTCTACATTAATGTGTCCTTACTCTCTGCTTTCCAACTCTGCTCACCCTTAGTTGGACCCATTCTCAATAAGCTTTGTGCTTTGTGTAACATGACGGTTGCCTGGAACCACACTTTACATTCTCACCCCTCAGCAACCTAAGTTGACACAGCTTTTTTATTCTTTAAGAATTTAGTTTGCTTTTCAAGTGAACTTTAAAAAATAAATAAAGTATAACTCAGTAGAGAAAAGCATGCCAGTATAAATACATGTAAGTACAGATCAATGCAAAGTGAGTATAGACCATATAACCACCCTGGTCAAGAAATAGAGCATGACCAGCATCTAGAAGCCCCGTTTTGCCCCCAGTGGGTCAAAGGAGCCATCAAAATGAAAATTAGAAAATACTAAACTTACTACAAATCAAAATTTACAGTATACAGTTAAGTGACATAATTAGAGGACAACAATTTGAACATAGCCTGGACTCTCATCAAATGGGGTATTGAGAAAAAAATGGGAGTAAGCTAATTACATGGTATTTTAGGAAGCTTAAATAGAAAGTTGTAAAAGTGACTGATAGAGTAAAGAACCTAAAGTCAGCAAGTACAAATATGAGATCATTGTAGTAACTCAGAGTGAGGCTTTTAGATACAGATACTCATAGTGAGAGTTGGAAACAGGGGCCTAGGAGACAAAGATATTTAGTAAGGAATTGTTGGCTATAAAGTGTTGATTACTTGGCTAATGATGAAGGAGAAGGAGGGGTGAAAAGAAGCAATATTACTTTGTTCCTGGGTGGCAGCGGCATTCAAGAGAAATAGACAGAAAAATGAACTTAGCTAGATGAACATTAATTGCTTTGGCCTCAACGTCATGGCTATGAGATTATATATTTGCCAATACAATAAAAATATGAACAAATTTGAGAGCCAAATGTGTTTAGTAATAGATTAGCAAATTATGGTTATCTTAAAAATTTGTTTTTTAAAAATGATTTGGTAGTTTTGCATGAAGAGGAAAATCTACAATTTACACTAACCGACCATGGCTAGATCAGCTATCCTCAACCCAATAGAAGGTAAAATGTGCAGTGTATACAAATATCAGAAATGCATAATCAAAATTGAAACTGGTTATGACAAATGATAGAGGTAATTCTTAATTTAGAATCACATTCAGAATTCCCTGCTTACTTGTAAAATGAAATTCAAATCTAAGAAAAGGTAAGTGGTAATTTTCAGAGAGGCTTTAAAGAAATATGGGCCACAGGAAATATTCAAGGAAAAGTCTTCTAATTTGGTTTCCCTTTCGCTCCTATTTGAGGCCAGTGTGTGATGGTGTCACTTCCCCAGAGGTTAATATCTAGAGAACTCTGGCACTGTACTGGGAAAAGTATCTGAAGATTACATGAGTAGACAACTCAGGAGAGGACAGTTCTAGGCCAGTTATGTGCATGCTGCTTCTGGGCAGAATCAAAGATTAAGTTTTGCTACTTTTGAAAATAAGGGTCAATTGTCCCATGGATTGAATATGCTATGTTTTCTGAGTGCTTAGGACCACTTTGCCGTACTACACATGAGGCTTCTGTTTGGCATTAACATTGATTTCATTATTTGTATTCTACCTCATTTTTTTCCCCTAATAGGTCAGAACACATTTCTAATTCTATTCTTAAAATCCTGCAGTCTCCTCTTTTAGCATCCATGAAAGGTTGTATGTTGTGTGTAAAAATGTGGCTTGTGCTCCTAGAACAGAGGAGTGGATGGCTGAAATGTGTAGTACTGTAGCTCTGACACTTTTTCCCCAAAATAGGAAATTTCACTTTATATTAATTAAATTTAGCTAAGCTAGAAAATAATTTAAATATACTGATAAAAATGATTTTAAGTTAACAGTCAATTTATGAAAATGTCTCTAAACTGTTTCAAGTAGCAAGAAAGGGTTTTATTTTCATGAAATCATCTCAAATATATCTTCTAACAATTTATAATATTAATATAATATACCATATAATTTGTATAAAACATTGTATTATCTTTATTTAGAGATAATAGGAAAGAGTATCAATCTTGGTCTGAATTATCACAAAGTTCGAATTAATAAAGCTTCAGTTCCTGAGTTCTTATTATGTAATTTTTTTTAAAAGATAAATTTTGAATTTCAAGGAAATTTATTTTAAACAGATACCAGAAGGGTTATCTACACCCTGGTTCCTATCACAGAGTCATTCAATACATACAGCCTTGTAGAAGACCCTCAGTGAGGTCACCATGTGTAAACCTGTGTTGCTGCTACTGAATCAGTCCAAAGGCAAGACATCTATCAAGCAAATCACTAGGGGGTGCGTCACAGTTTTCCCCAGCTGTAAATTTTTCTGTGCATGTGTTACAAACACTCCTGACACCGACTATGACTGTTAAAGCTTAACATTCATTTCCCCTGATATATTGACACTAGAGTGAAACATGGCAGCCTGGGACACAAAGATTTGGTGTTCTCATGATGAATCACCCCACACTGGCTACTGATAAGCACCACCACAAATCATCCATAGCTGGCAAGGTCCTCTGCCCTAATTTGTTTTTTAAATTTTCATTCAGACAGTGTAACTTCATTACATCCCTGCAAGCAAGGCCCCAGGCATTGTGTGAGGGAGATTTACAGCTGAGTAGGAGGCCATTGCAGATTGCAGAGAAATCCCTTCAGTTGCTCAGCCTCTGCACTTTCCCTCTTAGTTTGGGAAAGTAGATTTTATATGATATAACTTTCTTTTTTAAAGACCCAGATTTTTTTTCCCTCCTTATGACTGGAGAAGGGAATTTACTGCTGGAAGCCAAGAAGCAACTAGCACTCATTATTATCTCTAGTCACGGTTTCACTGAAAATCAAGTGTAAAAACTCTTTCATATCCTTTGCTGTTATTCCTGAAACATAGTTTTCCTTTGCCTGTTAAAAGGTAAAAGGAGTTCAGCAGATTGACTCCAGGTGAGAATATTCACTGAGACATTGGGCTGGAAGTCTAACGGGAGAAGAATGTATTATGTCAAACACCTTCAGCCATACTGTTGACAAACCAAATCTTGTCAAGCACTGGAGAGCTTGCTTCCCCACCATTCTGCCTCTCCCGTGTGAGCCACACCATCAAAGCTTGGCAGATCAACTTTTAACACTGACAGAAAGGTTGTGGCCTATTTACTACTGCTTGGAGACTAAAGAGTCCAATGGAACTGTTAAGGAACTTTGATATGTGTTAACAATTTACAAAACTTTAATTGGGAAAATGAAAACAACTCAACTGAATAGATCGTGAACAGGAGCTATTGGAAAGAATGGCTATTTCATAGAAAATGATATTTTATTTCTTAAACAGAGGAGCCACCTAAAATAACATGTGATTTACTAGTTAGAGGTAGTCAAAAAATTCTACCTTTCGTTTGAGTTTGTGTTAACAGTAAAGAATATCTAAATTACTCTTAAAAATAATTCATTTTTCTGCCCTGCTCTTGTAATTAGTGTCACCATACCTGGTATAAATTTTATACAAAATTATATTCTGTTTTTATTTCTAGAACAATAATTATATTTTAAACATTAATTTAAAACTAGATTTAATCCAAAGCTGAAAGTAGCTTAAAGAGATAAGCTAAGAAGGTCTATCTACTAGTAAATAAAATAAATATATAAAAGTTGAGTAATTAAAACTTCATTAAAAGTTTCTTAAAATTTAAATGTATGTTGTGAAATCATTCAGAATTGACTCTAGGATGATATATGTATTTTATTCTCCTGTGTTTTTCATTCTGTTGAGGAAAAGACATTTTCTGCATTGCAACTGGCCTTCAGTTGCAGCCTAGAAATGTGAATCTAAATATAATGCAAAAGACTGTTTATTATAACTTCAGTGAACCCTTTATTCATATAATTTGCAAAAACTTGTCAGTAATGCGACCAACAAGTAGTCAGGTCTCAGCTTGCAGCTCAGCGATTCTGGGTGGCATCGTGAGAAATGCCGATGGCAGATATGTGGGCAGCATCCGCCTGTAGGCCTCGCCCTGTGAGGGACCCAGGAGTGGTGAACTCTGACTCTCTTCAGTACGGTTTTGTTGTATCCGTGCAATAAATCCAAGCTACGTTAGTCTGAGACGCTGGCAACCTATTTTACGTTTCCAGGAGTGAGGGAACAAGCAGAAATGTTAAAGTAGAAAATAAAGTAGAAGTTAACATTTTTGTTATCTCTATTTCAGTCGAACCAAATGTTTTCTTTGTAATAAAGACAGATTAATAAATATGTTATTGTTAATTTTGGGTTATTGCACATATTCATTTTAAAAATCGTACTTTTCAAGTTTATTCATTAGAATGGTGATTATCCTATTAAAATATATTTATTCATTTTTGTTAAAGTTAATAATAAAAGTTAACAAATAATATAAATTAATTTCTAGGAACAGCAAATAATACTAGATCACATTAAGAAAAGTGACACAAAGTTCTTCACTTCACTGTGGAATGTGTTTATGTTCTGTGCTTTGCCTTTTTGTCTTTCAGCGCACTAAAAAGTAGGGCAGCAATCCAAGGGTGTGCTGCTCTTCTTTCCCCCCAAAGTAAATCCATTTATTTCATTATTCGATAGCATAGAGTAAAACCAGATACTTCAGAGAAAGCACAATCCTTACGATTGTTTGAATTTTAACTGGCTACTGTGTTTAGATTTTCAATTTTCCTTCCTTTTCCCTTGCCAGTTTTGAAGAGAGTTCATATGCCTCACAATATGTTGAGCCCAAGATAATCAGCCAAGTCTTGGCTTCCTTAAGAGCTTAAACCCTTTAAACTCAGTCCTCTCTCCAGCTGGCAGGTCAGCAGCACGGAGCAGACATGGCAGGTTTCTGCTTAGTTAAGTTTCCACAAATGCAGCTCTGCGTATTCCTAGAGAGACGGGGGAGAGTATCTGCCCTGCGAGCACTACCATCCACCCTCTATTTCTCAGCTCTGTGTCTAATCTGTTTGGCATCGCATGCTTTTCCTTTTTTTCCCTTGTTTTTCCCCTTTTATTCATGAGTATTTGATTGACATATATTATTAAAAAACAAAACAGAACCATAAGATGTTAATGTTTTTCACTCTTGAAGGCATATATTTACTTTTCGTGAAACCTGCAAATGTTTCACATATTTTGTCATTTTACATTAATAGACACGTTTGGCAAAATAATACACCATAGATTTACTATTCAGATGTTAGCTTTTGTATAGAGATTAAGGTTACAAAAAGTAATATAGACTTTCTTTAATCTCATTTCATCATGTCTAAATTCTAATTCAGACATTTACTTCTTAAAGCTTCAACTCTTGTTCAAACACTGACAGCTTTTCTGAGGGTTACAAAAATGAGTCAAAGCCGCTAAACAAACTTTGAATGTCTGTTTATTCTGGACATTTTCTCTAGGTTATTACTATAACCTCAACAAAACAAAAAAACAAACAAATGGGATTTAGGTAGCATTTAAATCACTAATGCAGCTGGTAAATGAAAAATATTCAGTATTGGCTGAGGTCAACTTACATATTAGACTTTTTGTGATGCAATCATTATGTCGCTACATGTTCTTGATTTTTACATGGTTTTTCAGATGAAATTACTTGTTTGCATTTGTTTTGGTTTGATTAGTTAGCTGATTTTCCCATGTTAGAACTGTATAAATGGTTAAACTAAGGGGGGAAAAACATGCAATAATGCCATTTATTATGTGATTATTAGATTTAATTGTAAGCAAAATAACTATTGATTTTGGCCCTATGTGTAACAACAGGCTCATGCTAATATACTTTATTTTAAACTGATTATTCTAAATTTTAAACCCCTCCTTTGGCTGTCATTTATTTGTTTTTAATTTTTAACTGAAACATGTTTTATATTTGTTTTCCTGAACTTTAAGAGAAAACTAAATATTTTCCATAATTTCTCACTTTTATATTTTGCCCATCTGAATTATATAGTTTGCCTTATATATTTTGTCTTCTTAATTAATTAAATATTTCACTCAGGGGTTTTTAAATGTCCTTGGATAAGAAAATGATCCACATTTGTGAAATTATTCTATAATTCAGATTTTATTTAGTGGAATGGCAAAATGTTAAGGGGGGTGGCATGGAGAAACACTGGACATATGTCACTGAGATGGAAAACTAGGTTCACAAGAATTGTGGTATGAGAGTCATAGGCCTTTACAAACTTCTGTTATTAAGCCACGTTTAATAATGATAAGGATGATAGCATTAAATGTTTCTGTCTTTTAAATTATGAGAAAATCATCAAAACCTATGTTTTGCCTAAACTTATTTATCTAGCCTAAATTGCTGTTTGATATTCATTGCTCTCCTCTCTCTGCAATAACCTGAGATCATAATGTAGAAAAGATCTCTTTCTTTTTTCCCCAGCAAAATGGGTTTATTTGGGAACAACAAAGAATTGCAGTTAGGGACATGCTGTCTAAATCAAATGCAAGTCCAGAGAAACAAAGGAGAGGAATGCTCTTTTATGGACTTGGGAAGAGCTGTTGCAAAGAGTCCATTGGAGGAAACTGAAAGTTGGAAGTAGAGTGACTTTTCATTGGTTGAGGTATGGCAGTCTCCCACAGGCTGAGCTGTTACTGGGCAAGCTGTTACTGGGCAAGGAGCTGTTACTGCTGAGGGAAAAAATTCATTTTTTACATCACCAACACCTGTGAATCTAAAATATGAAACTGATGTGCTATAAAAATAGTCCTCAAGTTTTTGAAAAAAGTAACTCTGAACAAAAATTTTAGAGAGAAAAATAACCCAACTTAGTTATCATTTAGGCTCCTGGAAGGAAACACATGGCACATTCAAAAGGGGTGATTCAAGAGAGGTTAATATTGGATTTATTTTTTAGAAAGTGCAGGATTAAAGAAACCCGTGAGGAATGATGAAGCATACTATTGTTTTTGTAGAAAACTATTGTCACCTGAATGTGAAGAGACAAGGGGAAAAGATGATACCAGAACTGTAATACCCACAGCTATAGGAGAGGGCTTCCTGACCCTTAGCGAGGTCTCCACCATGCTCAGCTCACAGCCAGGCAGTGAGGGATCTAGCCTTACAAATATCGTAACTTGTCTTTCTTATTAACCACTAACACACTGTTAGTAGTTCCCATTGACCAAACTAACTGGAAGCCAGACAGCAAGGAATTCAACTGATGCGGAAAATAAAAAATCAGCATCCCTGGGCACAGAGCAAAGTGGAAGTGGAAAAGAGATCTAGGGGAGTAAGCAAAGACTATCCAGTACAACTAACAAGTGAAAATGTACAAAGAATTGGGGTCTTTGGCTAAATGACATATTTCCAAGTAAAGGGATAGTATACCCAAGAATATAATATCGTAAGAAATCATGCATTTCCAACTGAAAATGAAAAGTGGTTTATTCCCATTTCACTAAATTATTAGAAAAGGTTGTTTTTCATTATGTATAAATGATTGGATTTTATATTTGTTTGCAGAAAATAGATGCCACCTTTATTAAATAGAAAGCTCTAATAACTATAAAACTCTAATAACTGCATATAGCAGTCAAATGTCTACCATAATGTGGGGGAATAATATCACTGTTTGTTCTGATAGCTTATAGAAATTATCCAATCAAATGTGAATTAGTTATTAAAGACTACTATTTAGTTATTGAGTATAGAATCTATATTATGTAGATGCATAAAAAATTGAAAGCTAAGTTGACAAATCATAGAAATAAAAGGAACTAAAAGGGAAAACACCATTCAGTTGCCAATATTCTAGTCAATTCAACCTCAATAGTCATAGTAGCAAACAGTTCAACTTCATTTAAAAACTGATTCTGCACCTCCATATTTCTGTCAGTGATATTGCCATGTTTTTAAGACTTTAGAGCATTAATCAATACACCATCTTTTTCTACTTCTTTATTTTTTATCTGAGCTTTGTGCATGTGCATTATTTCAAGTAGCACACTTTTAACAGACATTGCTATAGGACACTCACACAGAAATAGAACGACACATGGGTGCATGTATGTGCATGTGTGGGCACCCAAGTGTTCTGAAGAGGAAAATGCATACTATAGTGTTCATGGAACCTAAGTTTAATTTCAAACAGAATTAATGATTCAGAGTGAATATTGTGGAATAAATTGTATAGTGATTGGAGCCAATATAACCAAAAATTACAAAGCAGAAAGCAGCACATTTTAGCATTGACAGGAAATAGAAATACAGTTAAGAATGAAAATGAAGTTAGATTTTGCTACATACTTGCTAACTCTGGGGAGAGAGAGAGTTATTACTCAAAGAATAGCTGAAGCTGCCTGCTGGTGATTAAAATAAGCTTCCTTGTGTTTTTAATTGCACATAAGTTATTAACACCTCACATTTACCAAGGAGTTTTCTGATCTAAGACTCAAACCTCTGATGATATACAATAAATTTATCAAGAAAAAATAAGGAGCCTAGCCATACAACTTCAGATATACTGGTCTTAGGATCCTGTCTTGCAGAGTTTAATTCAGACAGAAAGTTTATCTTGGCTTTCTGAGGTGTATGTGTGTGTGTATGTTTGTGTGTTAGGAAAGAACCACAGCATGCCTTTCGCCAAAAAAAAAATCACAGAAATATAAATTTCTATTAATGCATTGTCTTGTAATGTTACCATTTAAGTCATTATGTACTGTTTATGTTTTTTTGTGTTTAGAGAATAAAAGAGGAAACAGGAAATCCAAGAGTCCTTTTTTTTATTGTTGAGAGTATTACAGATGTCATTTTTGAGTAATGCCCGTACTTAAGCCTTATGGTTGCCTTTTGTGTTCTCTACAAGCAGGTCACTAGAAAAATATGACAGTTTCCCATCTAAAAACATTCTGAGAAAGTGAGCACATGTTTGTGCCCAATAATAATTCAGGAAAATTATCTGAACGGTGTTTTTGTTTCATTTTGATAATCCATCAGGTTTTTGCTGTAGGAGTTTGTATATTAATATATGTTTCCTATAATTTGTTTAGTCTCCTGGCTTCAACCAATCCTCAAAACAATCAATAATAGGGGCTGAGAAGAGCTAAAGAGTTAAAATTCTGTTTTAAAGAATTAGCAGCTAATTATGTACTTGTCTATAAGTATATATTTTTTAAATGTTAGAGGGTGCACTGTGCCCCACAATTGGAATACTTGTATTCCCATTTTGTCAAGTGAAAAATACATTTTGTTAGATCAATATACATTGGAGAAATTGATTGCTTCTTTTTTCAAATGTCTTCAAAACTATTTCCTGATTATTTACTTTTTTATGAGAGAGAGGAGTGAGCTACTGTCTGGAACTCTCAACAGGGTCATCAAAATGGTAGCAATGACAACAATAAGGACAACAAAGGTGTTCAAATGCCTACTAGTTGTCAAACACAAGGCTAAGTATCTTAGATGAACTTGCTCATTAATTCATACAGCATCATATTCTGGTGAGGATTTTTACTATTTACATCTGAAGAAGTTAAAGAAAAGATCAATTAAGTAGGCCCCGTATCCCCTGGACAGTAAATGGACACTCAGAGCCTACTGGTTTAATTCAAAGCCTTTCTGGAGTGCTTCTTTAAACTTAATTCTAACAGAGCTATTTTTTTCCTTTCTTTTTTTAACAGGATCAACCTTCAGAAATTAGAATTTATTATCAAATAGTAAGACCAAAAAGTATAGAGAAGTTACTTTTGTGTCTGTCTCACGTAACAACAACAAAAATTACTCTGGACCTTGACTCAGGCACTAATTTGAGGGGAGCGGAAATCCTTACTGAATAATGATCTTGTACAGGAGCCTATGAAGAGAAGAAAGCTAAATTGGTAGGTTCCAGTGTTTGCAAATTAAGTTTATCAATAGACATACCGGAGCCTCTATAAACAAATTTAGGAAGTATATGTTCTGATCCTTCACTAGAAAATGAAAATAAAGGAAATTTATTCCATAATTTAGAATGTTGTATTCCCATCCTGTACAGTCAAAAGTGAGAATTCCTCCGTATTTCTAGCAACATGTGTTTAATGTTTATTCTCTTTTACAGGGATACTCCTTACGAAAAGTAAATAATCACATTTTTTCAAACCTAGATAAATACTCTCGTATTATTAGCATACCATAAAGGATATTAAAAAAAAGACATCTTAAATTTATTCATAGAAGTAAAATAGCCCTTCTGTTTTTTATTAATTTATTTATACTTGGTCTTTGTCAGAAAGTATTAAATTTCTACAGTGTTTTATTATATTTAGGAAATATCAAATCATTTCATGGATTTATTATATTATGCACTAATTTATAAGAAATGAGATAATGTTCCAAAGCAAAAAAAAAAAAAAAAAAAAGTTTTTGGAGATTTCATATATATCTGAAAATATTTCCCATAGACTTTTCTAGAGTCTGATTGCACTGTTACATATACTATAATGGTACAATATAAAGAGAATTAACATAGGTTTTGTTATTTGCATGGTATCCATAACTGTTATCACCAAAGAACAAAACAACTGCGCTTAGAAACTGAAGGAGAAATATCAACGTAGAGGATCTCATAGGTCTTACCTTGTTGATCAATAGCCCAATATATAATTGTAAAAACTATTTTTCCATGAGGGCTCAGCATATGCTTTTAAGGCTGAAATGGACATGGACGACAGTATGGTGATATGGGGAGTGGGGGTGGTGGGGTGGGTGGAGGTGGAGGTGGAAGAAGGCATAGAGGGGATAAATGGTGATGGAAAAAAGAAAAGAAAATAATAAAAAATAAACTAACTGTAAAAAAATAAAATGAAAAATAAACTTCCTTTAATTGGAAATTAAATACCAAAAGAAAGAAAAAATTAAATACTAAATTATAGCCCAACTTTCTCCATGTCCATTTATTCTTTCTTCCTTTCCTCAGGTGCTGATCCTGCACATTAACCTCATTACAGAGTCAACTTCCTGGGACCCAACATGAAAAGGTATCAAAATGATTTACCTTTGAACATTTTTTTGTTTTAAACATATATGATGTTAGTCATCCATACTCTTATAAACAAGAAAGAGAATGGATTTATTTACTAGAAATAATCAGATTTCAAATACAAGATGCTCTATCTGTAGTAGATTTTAGAGTAAAAGAATTAGGCATATCTATTTTCCAATAAAATATAGTTAATACTAATTATTTATCATTCATTATTTTATAATTATTAGTTCCTTGTGCTTTTCACTAAATTAAGTTGGGTAATAACTACTTTTGAGGGTGGACACAAATATGACACTGAATTAATTATTTGCATAGTTTTTTCTATAAGCAAAATAAAAAACATTAAATCAATAAAAATCAGACACTTGATTTGAAGTATTTTCATTTATTCATTTAAAATATTTTTTAAAACTTGATCTCATATTTAGAAAGGCATTTTTCATCTTTTCCATCTCTATATTGTACTCAACTGTTCCCAGATTATCAACTTTGATTGTTGAATTATCTTGACTATTCTTATATCTTGTCTCATGTGTAAAACAAATGTAAACATATTAGAAAAATGTAAAAAAGTGTTAGCTTGTTTTATCAGAATCAGGTATTTCATTTAAACTCCTTCCAAGGAAGTTCAGTTTGTGGAAAATAAAAAGATTTTAACCTGTTTGTTATGCTACACATGAGATCTATTGAAATTCAGAATAATAGGAAAGACAATCAAAATGTGAACTAAGATAGAAAATACTAATTGTCTAATTAAACCAGCTTCCTGACTCTGAGTAAAAATGCTATTACATCCGTTAGTTTTTGTACATGAAGTACAAAAATTCGCTGCATGACTGATTAAATTGAAAGTCTCACATTAATCACAAGCTGGGTGTTTATCTTTCATTTGTTTCTCTTAATTTAAAAGAAAAATGGAAGGCTAGATCATCACCTTCTACAGTGTTCTGGGACAAGGTAGCATGCATACACAGCTTAATTTATTTAGTTAGTGATTGGTAAGTTAAATGCTTTACTGTATTCACGAATGAATTATCCAATAAACAGTTGCACACATTCAGCTCAATTGAATAGAAGAGTCAACTATAGATGTTGAAATATTGAAACAGGCCAGTTACCAAAAACAAATACTGTACGATTCCACTTATATGAGGCATCTAGAATAGCCAAGTTCGTAGAAACAGAAAGTACAATGGTTGTTGCCAAAGGCTGGAGGAGGGGAAATAAAATACAGTATGCAGGAGTGGCTATTGGGAGTTGGTATTTAATGATTACAGAGTTTCAAATTTGCAAGATGGAAAGGGTTCTGGAGACAGATGGTGATGATGGTTGCACAACAGTATGAATGTACTTATTGCCACTGAACAATACACTTAAAGGTGGTTAAGATGGTAAATTTTATGTTATGTGGATTTTACCCTAATAAAAAATTGAAACTTAAATTACTAAAGGTAAACTTATATGGACTATTTTAACAAAACTGTTCCTTAACATTAATGATTTCATATGATGAATTCTAGCACAGCGTGGCTCACCAAACCCAAAGTGGGCTGTTTTGCAGCAGCATCTGCACTTGCTTTCAGTCTAAGGCAATGAGTGGAGGCACTAGAATGGACTAGGTAGAGGACGTGCTTCAGGTAGACAGTTACCTCAAGAAATAGGTGAGAGTCATTATACAATGGGCAAGTAATGATGCACCCTTTTCAGCAGCACGTCTCACCCCTCTACCGGAGTCCAAAAAGCAGGCTGATAGGGAATGTAACCATAAGGTAAGGTTGTCAGATTTAACACATGAAAACACAGGCCTCCCAGTTCAACTGAAATTTCAGTTAGCCATGCTTAGTCTTTTTATTATAAGCATACACCAAATATCACATCCTGTATTTTATCTGGCAACTCTATATAATAATCTTTCAAGCACAGATTATAAGAGTATATTCTAAGTCTTGTAAAGAAATCAGACACCAGTTTACGTATTTCAAACAGAGATTATTTAATGCAGAGAATTGGTTACATGGGTGTTAGAAGGCTTAAGAATGCAAAAGGGAAGTAGTGAAATATCTTGGACATTAGTGATTGCAGGAAAGAGCTATGTTCTTGTAGGACTGTGGGACAAAAGGGAGGAACTTATCTCCCTGGAATTCACAGTGAAGAGGAGAGGCTCTATGGCTGGGCTGAGATTTTGACAAGATACCCCATCACTGGTACAACAACACAGAGGAGGAACTACCCAAGTCTGAGTATGAACCCCAGAAAAGGTGCCAGGTGGAGATAACACTGGTGAAGGGACTGGGGAGGGGGGTGAGATGGGGTAGAATAGGTCAATGGGGAGAAAAAGGGACATTTGTAATATTTTTAACAAAAATTATATATATATAACCACTGGGAAGGGTCATGGCTTGTTTCTCAGACTGTGAACTGTGGGAAAGAAGCTCTTTCCAAAATAGGTGTCAGCTGCTGCAGGACTAATGCCAATAGCAATTCTCCTCCAACCATTGATAGAGTCCAGCAGGGACCCAGCTGCCAAGGAACTCTAAGAAATATTGTTTTCCACCCCTCTAAAATACATAGAGGAGCACAGAAGAGCATGAGTAGGAGCTGAGAGCATATCCTCATGCAAAAGAATGTCCTTTAAAAAATACAGACAAAAGACTAAGATTCACAAAAACATTGAGAAAAGAACAGTAATTATATTCCAAAATTAACAGATGAGGTGATAAAATAAATAACACAAAGATTTTATGTAAGTATAAATAATTTCATCAGAGTGGCTAAGATAATATCTTCATTAAAAAACTAGATTTCCTATATAGTGCAAACACACACACACACCTTGCAAAGGTAAAATTAAGATTATTCTAACAAATTAGGCAGAAGAGAAAAATGGCCGGTGCTGCAAATTAAATTAATCAAATAGAGGAAGAACCCAGATAATTTTTGTAGACTGTGGTATGAACATATTAAGAAATGGAAAGAATTAGAGGAAGTAATGAGATAGAAGTAATGGAAAACAGATCTAGAAGTTCAATCAAGTGTAGTTACAGAAGTGAAGAAAACAAAAACAGGTAGATACACAATAAAAAATTAAAGGAGATTTTAGACTGAAAGGGCATACCTTAGTGCCAAGCATGTGAATGGTACAGCCAGAACATCTTGGTGATGTTTCAGAGTCCTAAGAATAACGGAAATGAAATTCCTAGAAGTGTCCATAGCCAAATCTCTAGTTCTTTACAAACAAGTATCTGATATTTCATTGACAACTCTGGCTGCCAGGAGACAATAAAATAAAATCTTTAAAGTCATCAGGAAACACTTTTCATATTAATAACTAAATGCCCAACAAAAGTGACACTTGAAAGAGAAAATTAAGCCAAAATAGATATTGGTTCATTTTCAATAGAACTTGAAGGAAATACACAAGATAGAGTTCATCAAATTGATAACAACATAAAAATAAAAGATAGAGAAAGATATACTTAAAAACCATAAAAAGAGGATAAACAAAGAAACCAATAAACAATAAAAATAATTATGCACACACCATCTAACACAGCAGAAAATTTTCAATGTAAGTTTATTGAGCATTTAAAGTAATCCAAGAAAAATGTTAGATATTTTGATAGGAGTATTTAATTAATTTACATCAAAAACCCAATTTTTAAAGATGGGCAATGTATTTGAAAGTAAATTAATGTAGAAAAGATAAAGATGTCAAAGAAGCACGAGAACAAATACTCAATACTGTTGTCATTAGGATATATAAATTAAAACCACAACAATATGCCACTATGTGTTTATCAGGATGGCTAAAGACTGAGATACTAACAGTTGGCAAATACAGTGGTGCCTTGGTTTTCGAACGTCTCCATTGGCAAACATTTCGGGTTACAAATGCCGTAAACCCCGCAGGAAATGCTTCGGTTTTCAAACACTCCTCGGAAGTCGAACATGCCCCATGGCTTCCCGCCGAGGGCGAGATCCTGAGGCCCAGCTGTCGGCTGTGGATCCCTCGGTTTTCAGACATTGCAGACTCGGATGGTTCTGGAACGGATCACATTCGAAAGCCCGGGTACGACTGTCTAATGAAGAACTGGAACTCTCATACAGTGCTGAGGAAATGCAAATTAATACAATCGCTTTGGAAAACATTTTAACATTTTCTTAAAAACCTGAACATACAACTACCATATGACCCAATTATTCCATCCTCAGATATTCTCCTAAGAGAAACGACAGCATGTTTTTATACAGGGACCTATATGTGAATGTTTACAGTAGCTTAAATTTTAATAAACAAAAAGCCCAAGCCAAACCAAAACCAAAACCTAGAAATACCTAAACATCCATACGTAAAATAGAATGCTACTATATAATGTATAACACAAGGCATATCAGAGTTAAATCCCAAAATATTTATAAATGAAGCAACACAAAAATGACTACTTTATATAATTTTATTTGTGGAAAACTCTAACAAATGCAAAGTAAGCTATATTGACAGAAAGAGTATCAGTAGCCACCTGAGAACAGGCAGGAGGCAAGGAGGGAGGGCATGTTAGGAGGGTTCTAAAGAGGCCCGAGTGAATGTCGAGGATGGCATGTTCATTAACTCCAAAGTAGTCGTCGTTTCATGTGTGTTCAGAGGTGTCAAAATTTACCAGATTGTATCCTTTTATAGAGAGAGTGAATTTTGTGCCAATGATACCTTAGCCAAGGTGTTAAAAAAGAAATACTCGAAATATTTAAATTAACAATAAAATTTAGGAGGAACAAATAAGAGCAACCAATAAACACAAAGTTAAGTTTGTAGACAAAAGGAATTAATATATATGGAAGCAGGAATTAACATCCATCTATATCACTCTTAATTTTTTTCTCCTATTTTCCACTCAGCACTTGATCATGCCACTCATTCATTAATGATGTTGTCTCATAGTCTACTCAAAACTAAATCTTACCACTCTGGATGTTTTCAAAACCCAAGATGAGCAATTTTTTGCCAATTATATAGAATAATTGCAGCATTATATATACATATATAATATATATACATATATACATGTATATATATGTGTGCCTGTGTATACATATATAACTATATTTATATATAAAACTTTCATTTAATAGTTATGTTATATATTTCATATCTTTTTAATAACATAAATCATACATTACCTTATATATTTTACTTTCTTTGCATAGTTAAAGGCAAAAACATTGGACAATGCATTTGCCTATTTAAGATGAAGTATATGAGGATTGATTTAGCCTCATTTTAAATGTAATTCCTTTCTTATCTAGTTGAAAGTATGATCTTTATTTTTGTCAATAAGTACTTACTGGTTCTCGAATAAATGTGATAACTCAATATCGTGAACACTGGAAAAGAATTGGAAGATAGAATTTTATATAGAGCCGTTTTTTTGTGAAGTGAAATCTTATCAGCTGTCACAAAAATTTTACTTGGGTATAGAAGTGTGATTGTTGAGAAAAAATATCTCCAAGCATGAACGATGAGTCCCTAAGATCTTGTGATAATATGTAAAATATGGCTAAGCTGCTTTGTATAAGAATTTAATGGAAAGGTACAAAGTTAAAATGAGAAAGGGCTGCAACAGTAAGTGAATAATGCCTATGAAGAAAATTGTCTAGTTGTCTATCCTTCAATTTTAAGTTCTTTGTGTTTCTGTAAGGATTGGATTTAAATAACAGCATGTGGCCCGGCCGGGCGTGGCTCAGTGGTTAAGCGTCCACCTAGGATCCAGGCAATCAGGGTTCGATTCCCAGTCAGGGCACATGCCCAGGTTGTGGGTTGCAGCCGATCAATGACTCTCTCATTATTGATGTTTCTGTCTCTCTCTCTCCCTCTCCTTTCCTCTCTCTGAAATCAATAAAGATATATTTAAAAAATAAATAAATAAATAAATATAAATAAACATAGCATGCAGAGCTGATTCAGAAAATAAACCTATTAGGCATAAGCCAGAAGGGGAATCTGTATATAACCAGGAGAAATATCTAGCATATTTTAACAACACTTCTTTCTGCCTCCTTTCCCCACCCCCAAGAATCTAGGAAGATTGGGTTTGTTATGGTTCCTACTATATGAGGGCAGATTAGAATGATTGCATTTAAATCACAAACGAGAAGATAACACCATTTAACATCTAGGTTATACACATATGTAGCAGATGTAGGGGTCAATACTATTAAATAAATATATTGCATCATTATACCCTTCCAGAGATATTTGGGATATGACAAGGTATTCCTGGAAACAGGGATATCAAAATGACTAAGTCATAGTCTCTTACTTCTAATGGTTCACACTCCTGTGGGAAAAATGAGAAAGAATAATTTTAATGTGGAAGACCTGAGTGATGATTGGTAACAGTGCTTGTGGGCTAATCTAAAGGTTTTTAAGAGGGGAAAACAAAGAATTACCATAGGCCCTGATTGGAAATCGTGGTTTACACTTCTAATACTATTGGGGAAAATGCTGTTTTGTTTTTGTTGTATTCTACCTTATAGCTCTGTTTCATTTTATTACTTTCCTTAACTCTGAAGATGATGTAGTTTATCATTCATTTAATTAAAAAATAAGGTATCTGAGGAATAGGTGACTAATTACTCATTAAGTTTCTATGGCAATTCTGCCATGGAATGCTAGCCAGTCCTCAAGTCCTCAGCCATATAGTCAGTTCTCCAATGCTGGGCTATATTTTAATAAACTACAGGACACCAACTTTCTTAAAGAGTACTTATTTATAACTACAAAAAATTTATACTCACTTTCTATGAACATGTGTGGAATTCACAAATAAAAAATACATTCACACACTTATACACATGTAAATTTCTACTTTTCACAGATATCGCTACAGAAGCCTAGCCAAAAAATACATAGTAAACTTTATAGGATTGCTATTTATTTCCAAGGTCATATTTACAATGGGATATTCATTTTGCTTAACCTTTGCAAACAGTTTGGCTTCTTTCATCATCCAGGACTTTTATGAAAGGATATAGACCATTGCTCTTTACTGCATTCCAACATGTGTAGTCAATGGCCCAGAACAATGAGATCCCAAATAAAATATGACACAGCCTTGCCTTTCATGATAAGCAATATAACAGGGATAATTTAATAAAGATAAATGAAACTTATAATTTTTAAATATCTATCCATTAATGACAACTACAATAATCTCTCTCATAACTATATATGTATACATATGTGTGTGTGTATATATGTATTTACATGTGTATATATACATGTATATGTTATCTCTGTGTATATTATATATAGATTTTCATACATCAGTGTGTGTATATATATAAATATATTACAAAGTATATATATACACACATCTTCCATTTTATATATATATGTTTCTATCACATATAGTTTAACAATAAGAAACATATTTATGATATACATACACATGATTTAAGACATAAAAACACATATATTTGTTTGTTAAACCACATGTGATCAGAATAGGAATTTACCTTGTTTCTTTGATGAGATCCTGATGTTTCATGCTACATGAGATGTTAAAATGCACAAGGTACCAATAATGATATTTAATTGTTTGTTTTCAATCTTTTTTTAAAAATCTTCCCATTATTAAAGTTTTTCCCTTTCTGGAGTTTTCAAAACATACCATAAATATAATCCTACCATATATTTCTTGAAAGAACTACAGATACTACCACCATTATGTGGTCCTTTACATTTCTTTTTATTTTCAATAAATAAACCATATATGTTGACAAATCATGTATAATAGAAAACATGTGCCTTTTCTCTATAGTTTCATTGTTTTCCCCAGCAGCTTCCTTCTCAACAGGAATAGCAGGCTTATTCTTGGAAAAACTGAAACTCTTCCGGTGGTTGATTTTGGCTTGAGGGTGTCATGGCAACCTTGCCTTTCCATAGACTGCATAAATGCACAGTGGTCAAAAATGTTTCCTCATAACCTTCTTTTTATCTTCATTCAAATCAACACACATATTATGCAAATAATATGTATTATCTACTACCTGCATTGGCACTACAAACCCATGTGTGTGTCTGTGTATGTGCATATAGTCACAGAATATAGGCAATGATTTGGAGGTTTGGTTCATAGTTGGGCATAGTCTCTGGAAAAAAGTGAGAACTTAACATCAAAGATTTCATGAGAAATAACCTATGAAAATATCCTGGTAAAGGGAAGTGCTTCTTTGTTATATGAATAATGATACAGGAATTTGAAAAATATGAAGAGAATTATGCATGCAACAAAGATGGCTAGTTACTTCTCTTCTGTTGGTGTCTTGCAGAAGGATGTTGATAGATTGTGGGATGGTAACGTGCAGTTAATGGCTACCTGTGAGAGATAAAGTGCTTCTGTGCTAGCTTATAAAGAGGCCTTTATCTCCTGAAGTGCATGGCTGTCTTCCTAATTGTTAGTAACAAAGTTTCAGAGACATTTGAATGCTGAGCCAAGGCCAGGTTACTTAAAGCCAGGCTCTGGTGGGGAAAACCAGGGTCATGAAACATCGGACAGGTGATATATAAGGATTCCCCTGAAGATGTTGACTTCTCAGCTTAACCTAGACTTGCTGAACTTGTCCAAGGAACCACTTTCTATAATAACACCTACAACATTTGCTTTGGTGGAAGAGGTTGCAGAAACCACTCTTACATAGGTCAAGAGAAGCCCCCTCAGGAGAAGTCCTCATGGGCTCTCCTGGCTGTCAGGCTAAAAACTAAGGAAAATTCTAGCATAACTTGTCTGGGAGCTTGCTTGGCTGATAAAGGAAGAAAGAGATCATACTTCTGAATGACTGCAAGAACTAGCTGGCATATACTGGCATGAGTGAGAGTAGTGCTCATGGATTGGATTTTAATGATGCTTGATCAAGTGAGCCAAAATTTATGACAGGATAAGCAACAATTCATTGACATGGAGACACTTTCTCAAAATATGGAATTTAACCTCCTGACAAGAACCTCAGGTGACTCTAAGAAGTTTAGAAATGCATACCTTACCCTGCAGATAGTAGAGGAAGGAATAAGGAGCTGAGAGAAGTGGGCATAATGGAAGGTATATTATGAAAGGCTAAAGTGACACCAATAGATTATATTCCATTAGATGATAATATTCCAAGTGTCCATTTTAGCAACAGAGGCCAATACTCTGTCTCTAATGAAACATTATTTCTTTAGATAACCAATTAGCCACTTTTTGGCAAGTTGTCTGTATTGATTCCATTCTATCCTGGAAGTGCCAGCCATTCATTCTGACAATAGGTACCTATTCTAAGTGTGAGTTTTCCTTGTGTGCCTGCAAATCTTTGACCAGAACGAATATCTAGGGCCTTACAAAACACCTGACCTACATACAGGTATGGAGACAGAACATACTTTATTGTGAAGGAGGTGGGGGAGTGGGCCCATGACCATGGATAATTTTGTTGTATCACATACCACACTCTGCTCCAAAGACCTCTAAAATGAACTTCTGAAAGTAAAGCTGAAACTATGTAGATGAATGGATTAAAAAGCTGTGGTACATTTATACCATGGAATACTATGCAGCTGTAATAAAGAATGATTTCTTACCTTTTGAGAAAGCATGGTGGGACTTAGAGAGTATTAGGCTAAGAGAAATAACAGGTCAGAGAAAGACAAGTATCACACGATCTCACTGATATGTAGAATCTAATGAACAAAATAATCTGATGAACAAAATAGATCCAGAGACATAGAAGCATGGAACAGACTGACTAATCTCAGAGGGAAGGGGGGGGTGGGGGGTTGGGAGAGATTAACCACGGAATTTATATGCATATATGCATAACCCATGAACACAGACTATAGTGTGGTGAAGGCCTGGAGGGGGAGGTGTGGAGTGGAGGGGGTCAATGGGGGGAAAAAGGGGAATAGCTGTAATACTTTGAACAATAAAAATCAATTGAAAACAGAATTTACAAAAAAGAAAGAAAGAAACTACAACATTTAAAAAGATGTGTTGCCATTCTTCAGGACACAATGTGTTTATTATATCAGATAACTCTTTTGTGCTATAATCCCAACAGGAAGGATACATAGTCCCAGAAATCAAAAGATGAAAGCTAGGGTTCCCCTTGTTACCGTCATTCCTAATGACCCATGGTGGATTTTATACCTCTGTCCTCTCAGCTTTGGGCTCTGTGGAGTGAGAGCTCTTAGTCCCAAACAACGTAGATGTTTACCAGGAGACAAAACGAGAGTCCCAGTGAACTACACATTAAAGCTGTTACCAGGGCTTCTTGTGCTCAGAAATGCCCTTTTCTTGTGCCCTTTTCTGCTCTGTAACTCCTTCAATAATTCTTACTGTCCAATATTTTGTTGTTTGTTAACCCACAAGGATTTGTCTTAGAGATACAAGGCCTTATAGGTTTATGGTTCTAAACTTAAGTCATGAAGTTGATCCACAGTCCTGAAGCAACTGACCTAAGCTAAGATACTAACCTTGATGCCATCATATTGTACAGAACTCTCAGTGGATGGATATGGCCTTTCTTTGCCTTCCAACTTCCAAAGAGAAAAATAAAATAAAAATCAGAGACATAGGAAAAGTGGATGTACATTCCAGCTTGTGAGAACCTTGATTTTCCCTGTTCTTCTGATGTAATTATTAAGAGCTCCCATTTTACTCTCAAAAGTAACCTAGCTTTGATGATAAAGTATGTAATCACCAAAATATTAGGGTAATATAGTCTGCACACCAAACACCTCAGCCATATTGCTGCCCAAAATAATACCCCCACCTAAAACTGTCTATCTAAAGGCTCTGCTTAAGAGGATCAGGCAAATAAATGTACTGAACACAAAGATAGTCATTCTTTGGACCAGGTTGAACATGCAGATCTGGTTAGTAACCCCAAAAGAGCTCTACCCATTAGGCTTCTAACCAGTGAACTAAGCCAATCAGTCTGGACAAGAGATTATGAAGGGAATTGGTGAGAAGAGGACAGATGGAGAAAAATGCATATAAAAATAATTTACAGGATTTGAGACAGTAGCATAAGGTTAGAGCTGGTTCAGTTTCTAAATGGCTCTGCTTCCAGACCATGTGGATCATTTTAGTAAAATCTCCCTTTCCTTAATATCTGAGTGAATTTGCAGATGCCAAACCAAAAAGTTTCTACCAGCATGACAGACCACAATTAGATTTACCACAATTAGATTTCCTTCCTCATATACTCATCCTCCAATTATCGTTAAACCTCTCATATCCCTTCTTTTTCCCCCTTAGTTGATTTTGTTGTCTGGAGACCTCTCAGTTTTAATGCAAAGGAACCCTTCTATGTGTGTAAGAGGCTGCTTCCACCTCCAGGACTAGGCCACTGCCATAAGAATTATGTTGCTCCTATCTGATTTTACAAGGTGAAATTTTCAGGCAATTTGGGACAATATTTTATACACTACAATTTAAGTTCTAAAGTATGCAGACTAAATATTTTCCCCATGTCCAACAGAGAAAAATGAGCAATAAAAAATTATAAACTTGAAAAATTCTTCAGCTGTTCAGGAAAGGAAAGAACAATATGGACTAACAACGTAGCACTTCATGGAATCAAGACTTGGTTTTGAGTTCTAGCTCTCCCACCTTCCACTGAGCTTTACCTTTAGAAGTTTAAGCAATTCCTTGCCTTGTATTCCCAATCTGTGTAGTGGTTATTACAATTGTACCTGCCCCCAGGGATAGTTGTGAGAATTAAATGAGATTATGTATAATGCATAGCTATTAAATATGTGCAATATTCATTTCTGAAAAATGAAGACATTGCAGTACAAAACTCAGTTATTCATAATACTTAATATATACTTTTTAAATTTTCTTCAGCCTGAACACTTAAATTTGGGGATGAAATCTGTCTACACTGCATTCTGCACTGAATCTTTAAACACAGAATAGAGACCAGGATTTCACCTATGTTTGATGGTTCCCTTACTAATACAGTATTTATTGTACTAGTTTGATTTCACTGATGATTCAATATTTTCAGCTCTGTCTGTAGAAGGTAAGAGTCTCTTTAACAGTTGCCAAGGAGACACTCTATCATACTTTGTTTTATATTAATGATCGATTTCCCTGAGCTTGTCATTTTTTCCTTTTAAGCATTCATGATATTTAGCAGCAGCCCCCCAAATCCCCAATCTTTATAATTACTATTTTTTTCAATATTTCTATAAGGCCATACATATCACACAAGCTAGTGCATCCTGTATGCACCATATACCTATAGCTCACCCTTTTTCACCACAGGTTAAATTAAATAACAATTACACTTCAAAGGCCCATCTGTACTCCACTTATCACCAGAATATGGGTGTACATATATATTGAAAGAGTGCTCTGCAGCAAAACCTATAGGGAGTCAGGAAAACAGGATAGAAAAGGGGAATGAACTAGGTGGTATGTGGCTTCAAATAAGTCTACGTTTGGCTTAACGTATTAGGGTAAGTAGAAGTCTCTAGAGCACAAGTTGCTTCCCCTAGAGATGAAAGGTCAGCCTTCAGTACACATGGATCTGTCATTGCTTGTCTGCTACTCCCACAAGGGTAAGTGTGTGGGGTGGTTACCTCCTGGACAAGGGAACAACCATCAGCAAACAGGTATTCTCCAGAGAAAAGGGGCTGTTGTAGGCTTTTGAAGGGGAATCTGAATGGGGCACAAGCAGCATTTACTACAGGTAGATTATTACCGACCCACAATTTACAGATGGAAAGCTCAGAGGGAGGGAGTAAAAAGCTTCACTAACCAGCTCCAAGTCTCACATCTTGAAGGTCACATTTGAAGTCAGTGTTCTCTTACCAGGTGGCATGGTCTTAACCAATCAGGCATATTCCTTCACTCAGGCAAGAAGCAGCCTTACATGGATTGAGGAGAAAAAAGAATGGAAAAAAGTGGGGACAGATCCAGGGTAGCAGTTTGACTAAACTTTATTTTAAAGAGAGAAATATCAGTTGATTTTGTTCATTAGGTTCCACATAAGAGTGAAATCATAGGGTACTTGTCTTCCTCGGACTGGCTTATTTCACATAGCATAATACTCTTTAGGTCCCTTCATGCTGTAGCAAAGGGTAAGATTTCATTTTACAATAAAAAAAAGGTTATGCTTATTTATATAATTCCTTAGTGTATAAATAGTTATTTAGAATTAACTTTAGTATCTGCATTTTCTTTCTAAAAAAGAAAATGTGCAAAATTATTAATATTATTAATTTCCAAGTATGGGTATTTAAAAAAAGTTTATAAGACATTGCCTTTTGTCCTCATATAGTTGGTAATCAGCACTTTTAAAAATAATCCCTCAGCATTCTTAATCAAACTTTCAGAAGCTTAAATTATTATTGAGCAATTTATTTAGGATTATGGCTTAATTCATGATTCTGAAATGAACATACTATCAACTTTTAGGAGCAAAATCACAAGTAGCAGCATAATTGTCTAGACAAAATAGGGCTTGAGCAATTTTATATATTCAGGATTTGAAGGAATTAATAGATAAGAGGATAGATTCATTATGTGGTCAAGAGGTCATTTCATAAAAGTATTTTAAATTAAAAACCTTTTGGTTTTAAAACAGAGAATAAAATGGATTGGCAAAAATTAAAGAAAATGTTGAGAAAGACTGAAAATTATGCACCTGAGTGAACGACTAATTAAAATTATCTTGAAGGCACCAGAAGTTTTTATCTTTGAATTTTGTCTGTGGATAAAATGTTCTTTTATTGTTTTCCAAGGAAAATATGCATAATAACCTAAATACTCTCTCTCAGAGAAAAACTGTATAAAGTACAGTTTTGTGACTCACTCCTATCCCTGGACAGCACATCAACCCAAAGTGCTGAGTATTGGAGGCCAAAGGCTCATAGCAGCAGCATTCTGAGAATTGCCTTGACCCTACTAGAGCCACCTTATGCAGAAATTCCTGAGGACTAGGCCTTCACTCTAGAAGTATAAGGACTTAGGAATAACATAAATCCTGTTCCTTTGCTTCTGGTTGATACTGTAGATTTCCCCATAGCATTCAGATTGTGGCTAGACCTGAGCTAAGTCCACATCTTTGCCAAAATCCTCTCCCTCACTTCTCTACAGATTTCAGCTTCAGAACACTCTCTCAATAAACTGTTTTACATCAAACAGAGCAAAATATACTCAGTTGGAATGCCTGTATCAGATGACCTGTAGAAACTGGAGAGGCAATAAAGATCTGAATGGTATGTTCATTTTCTCTTGGCAGGACTGACTTGACTTCTCCATCTAGTTGTTGCTGTTGAGCTTCTTGTTACTTTTGCTGTGCTGACTTGCATTTTGCTTTTTTTCTGTTCTGAAGTTTTTGAACCACATCTATAATACTATACACCAGCACTGTTCAATATACATATTGTTGGCAGTTCTTGTTGATTCAGCAGGAAACAAAAAATAAAATATAGGAATGAAAGACAAAGAGAATCAATATCTAAATTATTATAGAGAGAATTTTTAAATAGTCCAAAGGACATAAAACTATAATTGAAAAACTGGAGAAATAGTCCATGTTTGAAGATGACAGAATGTAATAAAGCAAAGATATCAACTATTCCCCAAATTAATCTTTAAAATGTAGAAAACAAAAGAATATTAAGAAGTTAACAAAGTGCTTCAAAAATAAATATGGAACTTGTTGTGAATGAATCTGAACACATGCACAGAGCAAGATTATGAGATGCCAGACTCAGGGGACCTCACTAAGGCTCCATGCTCCACAGGCACAATCTATAAAAGCACCAATATCCCTGAGAAAAAGGGACTTGAAGAATCATCACTTACCAATGAGACCTCTTGTACCTGAATAAATAAATTCAATTGTTGAAGAACTATTAGTAGGGACTCTGGAAATCCAAGAGACCTCTTACAATTGACCATTCCTCTGATGAATTCTTGAGCTTAAAATATAAAAAAAAATAGAAAGTATAGAAAAATGTTTGATGCAATAAGATCCAGCCTATCCATGTAAACACCAGAGCCATCTACAAAGAAAAACTATGTTCATTGAGAAGCAGTTGAAAGATTTGAATATTTTATTCAATTATTGCCCATTTCCCAGTAATTAGAAATAAATGGTCTCAAAATGCATATTTATACAAGCCACTGACCAAGAAATGCCACCAACCACCAGAAGCTGGAAAAGGCAAAGAACAGAATCTCCCTTACTGCCTTCAGAAGGAATAAGACCCTTCCAACACTTTGGTGTTGGCCTAGTGATACCAATTTTGGACTTCTGGCCTCCAAAGATCCACTCTGCCAATTTGCTGGCCAGGGCAACCATCCACCAGGCCAGACAGCATTCTAGGGCAAACAACTACCCCACAAGGGAGCAGATGAGGGCAACCATCCACTGGGCCAGAGAGCAGGCAAGGGCAAACATCTACCCTGCCTGGGAGCAGGCGAGGGTGACCATCCACCCCTCCAACTTGCAGGCCAGGGAGACCATCCAAAAAAAAAAAACTCTTTTAAATAAATTTCTGTTGTTTTAAGTGACCAATTTTGTGATAATTTGTTATAGTAGCCACAAAAAATTAATACAGGGCCCACATGGATAATCCAGGATAATTTCCATATTTTTCCACATAAAGTAACACCCTTTTTCTATATATGGTACTATTCACTAGATCCAGGGTTTAGGATATGAGTATCTTTTTGAAAACAAAAGATATTCAAGGTACCAAGCTAGTCAATAAATTATATTGGAAGCGGTCCTGTAATATTTGTTTTATATTGACTGTCTGCTCATGATGTCAAGATTTAATTAGCCTCCTGAAATTTTTGAAATTTGCTAATAACTACTGTCTATGAAGAGGTACCCAAACTTACTAGTAATCAGGAAAAAACATGCAAATTGAACAATAAAATTTCACTTTAGCTGTATGCAACTAAAAAATCTAGGAAATTGAATAATATCAAGACAGTCAAGAATTTGGGAAATGAAAACATTCATGCACTAATGATGGAGTAATAAATGATTGCAGTAATTTTTAAAAATATTTTGGCAACTCTAATAGAAATTAAATACATAAATATTTTTAATACATCACTTTAATTTTGGGGGGATAATGCTGTGGAGAAACTCATGTTCAGGGACTCAGGTTCAAAAGTATTGATCACAGTATAGTCTCTTTTGAGGCAAAGCTTTTAAGGCAACATAGTTGTTCACAATGGGCAAATGGATAACAAACGTAATTCATATACCTTCTTTAAAAATCTACTTGGTAGATATAAAAAACACATTTTTAATATAATGTTGAAATAAAAATTAAGTATCTATTGAGATTTACATCATATGGCCATATAATAGAAAGTAACAGGGAAGGTGAAGGTATAGAAACTAAAGTCATAGATACTGGGTATTATATCAGTAATGGTCCTCAGGAAAGACAGAATCAATAGTATCTGTCTACCTAGAATTATTATAAAGAATTGGCTCACATGATTATGGAAACTGAGAAGTCCTAAGAACTGTAGTTGACAAGCTGAATACCCAGGAGAGCCACTGGTTGCAGTTTGAGTTTATGTTCAAAGCAGGAAAAGATCAGTGTTCCTGCTTTAAAGACAGTCAGGCAGATAGAAAAATATTCTTTTTTACTCAACCTTTTTATTCTATCAAGGCCATCAACTGATTGAATGAGGCCCAGACATACTGGGGAGAGGAATCTACTTTAGTCAGTCTAGTGATCTAAATGTTAATCTCATCCAGTAACACTGTCAATATATCCAGAAATAATGTTTAAGTAAATATCAGAGCACCCTGTGGCCCAGTCAGGTTGACACATAACATTAACCATCACAGGTACCGCTTTAGAGAAAAATGAAAAGGAACTCTTGTGCACTGTTGTTGGGACTGCAAATTGGTGCCGCCACTATGGAAAACAGTATGGAGATTCCTTAAAAAATTAAAAGTACAACTTCCATATTATCCAGCAATTCCATTTTTGAATGTCTATCAGAAGAAAATAAAAACAATAACTTGAAAGGATATATACACCCCTATGTTCCTTGCAGCATTATTTATAATAGTCAAGTTAGGGAAGCAACTTAAGTGTCCATCGATAGATGAATGGATAAAGAAGATTCGGTGAATATATACAATCAAGTGTTACTCAGCCATAAGAAAGAATGATATCTTGCCTTTTTCCACAACATGGATGGAACTAGAGAGTATTGTACTAACTGAAATAAGTCAGAAAATGGACAAATGCCTTATGATTTCACTTATATTGGAATCTAAAAAAAACAAAATAAATGAATAAAACAAAACAGAACAGACTCATAGATACAGAGAACAATCTGATGGTTGCCAGGGGGAAGGGGGTGAGAAGATGCATGAAAATAGGTGAAGGGAAATAAGAGCTACAAAATTCCAGTTATAAAATAAGTAAGTCGTCAGGATGTAATGCACAGCAAAGGGAAGATAATCAATAATATTGTAATAACTTTGCACATTGACAGGTGTTTAGTAGATTTATCATGGTGATGGCTTTGTAAGGTATATAAATGATGAATACCTATGTTGTATGCCTGAAACTAATATAATTTTATATCAACTGTAGGGTGGTAGAGCAGGGATTCAGAGAAGAGAATGAAGTTGGTATGTTCCAACTTGCCACTTAATATCAGGAGGCATATCCAGACCCATCTTGATTTTCTATTAGTAATTTTTGTGGAACTTAAGTTCCACATTTTCCCTTCTAATAACAATTTGGGTAGGTACAGACCTATGGATCTAAGAATGAACAACTGAGGGAAGGTGAATGGTATTTTATAGATTGCCTATCCTTGCTTTCCATTTTTTATCATGATAGGAAATTAAACAATATATATTGCCCAAACAAGAACTAATCACTCCTCATAATCATACCCCAATATTCTACTCTTTTATTTCTGCATTTCAGCCTACATATAATAATATGTGGGAAACACATTTTCTATCTTTAAAATAAAATTATAGTTTCCCTTTCTTCACTTTACCCAACATCAGCTGGTATATCTGAAGGAAGAGGGGCAGTATTATCTATAAATGGTACTAACCTGTATAATTGTTCTTCTTATAGCACATCTTTACTTACAGGATCACCTTAGGATAAAAGTGTCAGCATAACTTTGTTCTCTTTAGCTCCTTCCTAAGAAAGAAGTTATACTGTGTGAGATTTTGCCAGTCCTTATGCGGTGTTTTCCTGGCCTTGTAATTTACATTAATGGGTATTCAAGAAAAGAATTTATGCAGCTCACTGGTGTAAGTTATAACAAAGTCTGGAGACATATGAGGACACATTTTCAGTAGGCTTTTGAAAATGTGCTGACACATTTTAGGAGTGCATCTGTTTTTGCTTGCAAAAACTCACATTTTTGTGTGTAACATGAGAAATTGAATGCACAAACAGGTGGTTTTAAACAGTTTTAAATACTCAAGCAGAATTTAAATGGAGACACTCACAACCTTACTGAAGCCTACTGAAAAATCTTCCAAATCTCAGATTTAAATCAGTGGAAACTGTCTTGGTATTTCTGGTATCTGTGACTTTACTCTTCCATTTCAAATAGCACTAGATAAGGTGTCTTCTAGATACCTATATGACTTTATTAATGATACACTGTGTCAAAGTGAATAAGTTGTAAATCTTCTTTACATTTAGTGAGGCATAGATTAACTAAAACCATGTTTCAAAAACCAACGTCTTTTAAAGAAGTGTAGAAAACCATAAGTAATGTATAAAATGATGTACCATAAAAGGTAAGTTAGATATATCCAGTGAATGTTAAATATGCACATATTCGCACACATAAACATATCAACCACTTGTTTCTAAGGCTCTTCAGTGAATCAAATATCCTGGTAATTAACAGGAATCAAATAAGATAATAATGGTTCCTGCATCAAGGAATGTTTGGCTTATTATAAAGAAAGATATTAAGTAGGCATTTTAAGAATTTCAGGTAAAGTAATAGAAACATGTAAAGAACAAAGACAGTCATAAATAAGATCATTTTAGGAAAAAGGGTGCAGTGTATGATGCATAAGGAACAATCAACATAGATATTAGGAAATTTAGTTTTCTAGTGAGAAGGAATGGCATTGATAGAGAGGAAAATTGTACACAAAGGTAACATTAGGAATTGAGGGGGAGGTCTATATATGAAATTGGTTAAGATATAGAAATTCCATGACCCAAATGAAATATAAGGATGTCAATTATATCTCCAAGTTTCTGACTTAGGTTATTACATGAAAATAATGTCAGACTGATGGAATATAGAAGATTCAATAGCTTTATATTATGGAGGTTGTGATTTCTGCTTTAGACTAAGACTAGGTGGAACGATCTGTGAATCGTTAGAGTGAATAGATCCAGAAGGCAAATAGATCTATAGGTTTGGAGCTTAAAGACCTAATACCATATTCATTGGGGTTCTCAAACAGAAGTATGTATCAGAATCACTCAGCTTTCTTTTTTTAATTTTTATTTTCCCCATTTACAAAGACTGTGATCCCAATCCAAATCTATGGATTTAGATTTGTGGAAAAGGGAAACCAGATTATAATTTGAAAGCTTTTCCCTATGTTTTGATTTGCACTTTAGATTTAGATCCTTTCATATGGGTGATGGTTGAAGTGACTTGAGTGGAGGATACTGCCAAGAAGAAGACCAAAGACTGCATTTGGGAGATACCAGATTAAGATATGGGCAAACCAATAGAAGTAGTGACAAAAAGGAAGGAAGATATAAAAGTGAAAAGATCCTTGGAATAAAGACTCATATTTACTGATCTGAAAAAATTATCAACGTTTTCAAATTCCACAGAAGTCAAATTAAAAAATTAAAAGGAGAATATTGAATTGGGCTATTAGAAGTTCACTAAGAATTTTACCAGTTCTGCCCGGCCCAGCGTGGCTCAGCGGTTGAGCGTCGACCTAGGATCCAGGCAATCGGGGTTCGGTTCCCGGTCAGGGCACATGCCCGGCTTGCAGGCTGCAGCCAATTAATGACTCATCATTGATGTTTCTCTCTCTCTCTCCTTCTCCTTTCCTCTCTCTGAAATCAATAAAGATATATTTAAAAAAAAAAAAGAATTTTACTAGTTCTAATTCCATGAAGTAGTCAGATGGGATCAAATATTCCTTAGATGTACTCGTCTTGGGCAGAATGGGGAATGTGGGTGTTATGGGGAGGGAGGTGATTGGGAAAAGAGGCCTTGGATAAAGGGAGATTTGTATGTCATTCTTGCCTTCTATGCAGTTGCAGTGTGAGGTAGTTAACAAAGATTCTGACCAAGAATAAAATAAAGGATTTATATAACCTGATGCCCAAGCTTAGTGACAAAGTTATGCCTTGACAAGATGTGGTTTGTTGAGAAATGACTCAGATCTCTAGAATTTTGATATAGATACAAACTACAGTGAATATAAATGTATACCTCTTTTTGAAATATCTTCTCTTTTTTCCAAGTGAAATACTAGTGGATATTTTTGTACAGTATTCGAGAAAGTTCTATTTCTCATGGCACCTGCCATTGGTAGACTTGATTAACATAATATCATTTGGTTGCATTCATATATTCATGGCACCGCAGGCTGAACAGACAATGAGAAGTATTTGAATTGCTTTTCTTTGAAAATCTCCTCTCATTGTGAATGTCAGAGTGAATGAATCTTTACACACAATGTTAACAGTTAGACCAACTAGAAGTAAAAGAAATCAAGTGGCACATAGCCTAGCCTGATATAAAATCAGTCATATTTGGTCTGAATCACTTTTTAAATGTTAATTTATAGTAAAAGGTGGAAAAATCATAAATACTCAGTGTTTACAAGAGGACTTAGTCACAGAAGAAATATAAAAATGTATCTAATTTAAAAATTTTCTGGTTATTTTACATTTCATGTACATATGCCATGTTTCCCCAACTAACTTTTAAAATCTGTGATAGCTGGGAATACGTTTTGAAAGTAGATATCTGACTAAGGGCTCTTCAAACACTCTTCCTCCTCTTTGTTAGCTGTTTACTAATTATGTTAGCTGGTACATGCTAGACCTCCATGATGCACTGAGGGAGAGAATGAAAAAATGGAATAACCAATTTATAAATACATTGATATAACTGGCTTTAATTAAACACTGTATTTTCCTGTTGCACCTCCATTTTTACCATTAATGTTCCCTAGAACTAAGAAAACAATTACCTCAACCTGATCATGTGTTTTGTGTTTGGATAGAAAAGTGAAATTAGATGAACAAAAATACTTATATGACATTTAGACCTTCTCAACCAAGCAGAGTGATAACTCAGAACCAGAAAGGTATATAGACATATTGTGGAAACTACTGATATTTTTGCTTTCAGCTCTTAGTTGGAGTCTTTGTAAAAGTTTTTAAGTTGTAGGGAAACATGAGAATTGTCTTCTCTTTAATACTGTGTCTGGGAAACTTCACAGCTGTTCATTAACATATGAATTTAGTAGAGTTTCAAAATTCCCCAATCATTGTTATCTCTGAGTATGTTCTTTGTTGTGAAGGGAAGTGAGTTGTTATTTTATTTATCTGAAGATTGTACTATGATAAGCAAAGTGTCAGAAATAATCATACCAACTGCTATCTACAACAATAGCATCCAATTATGCTTTACGTGTGTGTCTTTCATCAAGAAAAGAAGTGAAAGAGTTTTTAAATTACTTATCATGATTTGATGAGTTGAACATTTTAATGAAAATTGCTTAAACTCTGAGTGAGAACATTAGAGATATTAATAAGGTAGATTTCAGACTTTTCATATGTCACAGCACCTAGATTCCAGGAAAATTACTAAAAGGGACAAAAAATTTGCATTAGCTCTCGAAGTCTAAAGGGTTTATATTAATTTGTGAAAAATAAGAACCAAGACATAAATAGATATAAGTATCAAAAAGCTAACATTTGTCTATGGGGATTTTCATATCCTGAGGCTAAGAAATGTGCCCTCTTAATGAAAACATACACAACTCCCTGAGAGGCCCCTCTCTACTTGCCTTTTCCTCCCTTTTCATAGTTTCCTCTGATTTCTTTTTTTCTTCCCACCCCGACCACAGAAAGGTTTATTATTTCAGGATGGTTATAGGAATTTCTGGGGTGAATGACAACACTAACCAGAATGATTACCTAAAAATAGGTTTATTGATAGATATAGAGCTGAACAAAATAACAGCATTTTTATGTTCCTTTCATTTTCTTATATGGGAAAGTTGTATTATATAAGACAAGTATAGTTTCTTAGAAAACCAAGTTTAACAGAGTTATGGAAAGTACGACAGAATAAAGTATCTATTTTAATACAAGATTTTATTTCAAAGAGATATCACTAGAGGGAAAAGGAAAAGGCAAATGATGAAAGGAATTTATTTCCCATTAAATACATTTATACATTCAGTGTGTACTTCCTCTGGCTATCTGAAATATATGGCTCCATTTTAGTTTTAGTTTATAATTCATTAACTTCACTGTAACATTATAAAGCCTGTGAATAGTTGGTCTGAACACATCCCACCCTTCAAAGCTTACTACAGATCATTATTTCCTCCAGAATAAAGAGCAAATCCATTAGTCTGAATTCATTAGTCTGAAATTTAATATTTTCTCACTTTTATCTAATAAGAATCTCATACCACATGTGCACCTAGATATGATACTCTTCACAACTGGTGTATTGAGCCAAATGACACATTTGCAAAAATTTTCCAATCTGGTTATTAAACAGTTTTCGCTTCACATAGGCCACAATAAGGGCTGTAGCACAGAAATTGGCAAAGGGCACAAATCATTCTTCCCCCTTCAGTCATTTGCTAAATGTTTAGCAGCATACCACTGCTCAAGTCTTCAAGCACCCTGTGCTCTACTAATCGCCTGCCCACAGCATTCTGTTTTGTCCCTGGACACCTCTATTTTATCTTTGCCTGTTGAATCTCATCTATAGTATCCATCCTTTTAAGATCCTCCTTAAATGTCCTATTTCTGGCACATATTCTCTTAACATCCTGTTTCTGTCTTTGGGGCTGATCTACATCTGTAGCACATGTAGCTCAAGTTCCCCACTGTCATCTCTCCCTTCCTAATAACAGGAGCCCTAACATTTGGATCCCCAAGAGTTACCAATCCTCTGTGCTTGCTCAAAATCCATCAATAAAAGAGTTAAAATCTACCAATGGCACTTTTTTGTACTCTTTTGTTCTATTTACTAGTACCTACACAAATAAGCTAAAGCAAAATGTAGAAATTATTATGAGAACAGATCTTTGCTTAGTATGAAACTATGTCTAACCTTCCAAATCCCTCTTGTAAAGTTCACTGTTGATGTGGTGGAAGAAATGTACTCAAGTAAATGAGTTCTAGTTTGACTGCTGCCAGGAAGATATTTTTGCTCCTTAGCACTAAGTCATTTTGTACATAGCTGCCTCCAGTTGGCCTCTATCAATCAAAGGGCAACTTAGTGGCCACAGATAACTGATTAGAGACAAGCTCAGGCTGTTTTCTTTTAAAGTTTAAGTTACATGTTCATCATCATGTAACTTTAACAAACATACACATGTATTTCTTGTTTTTTACATTTTAAATGTGTAAATTTAATCAACATCTAATTAATTCTCTTATTTTTTCACTTATTTAATTTTTTGACAATAAATATTAATCACGTACTCTATACCTGGAGTTGGGGACATAGTAGAGGCAAATCAAAATTCCTATGCTCATATGGATTGCTAAATGTAAAAATGTATATATACAATAAGTGCTATAAAGAACAATAAATCAGGATAAGATAATTAAGGGCACTCAGTAATTAGATGCAGAGTAAGTTTCTACTGGAATAGTCTTCAAAATAACCTATTCTAAAATGCCCTGTGTAACAAGCAGTTTCAATCTGTTAACACTTCTTCACAAAAGCCTCCTACAAATGTATGAGTGTGCTATTCTATGCCAGCCTACGTAGCTGCCAGATACCAGTGTTGCCCAAATTCTTCATATGTATTCTGATATATAATCTTTCTGACAGTCAATATTTAGGTGTTATTATCCCTATTTTTCAAATGTGGAATGTGAAGTATTTCTATTTTTTAATGTTTTCTAGGTTACCTTTAAATTAAAGTACTGAACCACCAATCAAAACTAATTTAAGTCTATGTGCTATTATGTTCTATATCTAGCTAATGAATTTTATTTAAAAAAATAAAATAAAAAAAGAAGGGGCCAATTAAAAAAACATTGCAATTGTGGTAATCAACTAAAACTGTGAGTTATGTGTTGGTACAATACTGAGATATAGCTGCCGATGTAGACTTTCCTCCATCTGTATTTCTCTAAAACTATAACCTTCCCCTATTCCAACAGATAAACCATAACTCTTCTGTCTTCTCAAGAAAGTGTTCTTCCAACTGAATAAAGTTAAATAAACTAAGTCCTTGACTTTTGATGTTCAAAATATAAGGTCAGAATATAGTATTAATGTAGTTTTAAAGTCTTCCTGGTTAAGTAATCCCAGAAAGTTTTGAAGTTCTGCCTAACAGCAGAGAAGACTTGTACCCAACTTTTAGCTAAACCTGGAGACACAGTATAAACGCAGCTCTCCCAATATCATGAAATGGCAATGACTAGAGAGCCTCGCAGTTTCACCTGCAGCCTTGGTGCCCTGTGTGCTGCAGTGTGGCACTATTACAAAGGCGGTAAAGAGCCTCATGCAGCCTGAGAGAGCTCCAGGCAACCTTCAGTGTGACGCAGAAGTGGTTGAAAGAGAGCTGGACCTGGAAACACCTTGCTGTCAGTAACAACACATCAACAGCACTGAAGACTAGGTGGCAACAGGCATGTTTTTATGAGTGCTATCATATAGCCATGATACAGTTCAAGGAAAAGACATCTTTTCAGTGCCTCAAGGTAGCAAAGGCTATCGGGTTACAGACACAGCTCTGTGAAAGCAGATGAGAGTGTGAGGAATGGGGGTATCCTGAGGCAATCCACGCAGCCAGTTTCCACCTGATGGGATGAATACTTGAAATAGCACAGTTGCCTTTTTAAAAAATCATGTCACATATTTTTTTTTGCCAATTTAGTTTGGTGGATAAAGTTTATAGCCACTAAAGAGGAAATATAATCTTAGAATTCAAATATTCCAAAGCATTTAAGATGGAAGAAACCACCCTCTATATTAAAAATATAAGAGACATAAAACAATATCCCATGGCATAAAATAATCGGTAGATGTGATAGGTAAAGGGAAAAGAAAAAGAAAAAATCAATAATCACCAGCTTTTGGATTGTAGAACATGAGTGGGAACCCCAAGGTTGTGTGTCTCTATGAACTTCAGAGTGTGGGCAGTGGTGTTCAGTATCCAAATCAAACGCTGGAGGTGAATTAGTTTAGATTTATATAGAATTTAACACAGAGGAGTTTCAGAATTGGACAACATAGGGGAATTTTAACAAAAAAATATAGGTTGCTCACCAAACCCTGCATAGAAATATTATCAGTGGCCAGCAAAGTGTTCATATAAAGACAAATCGAATTATGCATGCATTATAAAGTGTTCCTAGGCACACTGAAGTTTATTCATTAACTTTGTCTCCTCTTTAGATTTTCATGTTAAGAGAAAATGGGAACATATTTTTGGGTATTCATTGTTTAAAAAATGAAAAACAACATCATCATCCAAGGTTTCAAAATTTTTAATTACTTTTGGTGGCCTTTATGTACTTACAATTTGACTGATTGATTAAGAATCTTTATCATATTCTTAAATAACAGAAGCTAACATAAAGCACTACTCTGTGCATTCAAAAATACGACATGCTTCTCTTTGTTTTTACCTGGTTATAAGCTACTTCTTTTAAGCAATGGCATTAGACAGAATTCGGTGCAAGGGAACAGAATTATTATTTAAATAAGATAACAGCCGTTTTCTTCTGCAGTTTAATGCCCTAGAAGAATGTGATTATGGTAAGCACAGGTTTCAGAAATCTCTTTTGTGTGTTGGAAAAAAAAATTGAAACAATTCTGTCATGTGTGGCCTTTTTAACATGAAGAGAGAGAATGTCTCTGTCTTTTAGTCTTCAGTTTTCAGTTTCATTTCTTAGAGCGGCGATCCCTTGCAAAATGTAAGTCTCAAGCTACACTGCAGAATCTATTTTTATAGAAGAAAATATCCTTCTGTATGATCCTCAAATGAAAAGCTGTCATCCGTCTTCTGAATAGGCTTTATCCCTCCTTCAATGGCTAGTTTTTGAAACTGCTGATGACTCGAAGCAATTCTTTATAACTCCCTAAATAAAGACATCAGTCTATCAGCAAAAAACAGTACATGAGCTAGAAAGGGCAGCTGTCTCCAAGAGGGGGTGGGGAAGGAGAGCACTTACCCACTTAGTTAAAAGCTGCTCAGTGTTATTATTGAGAGTGTATCAATGTGATGTGTCCTTACAATTTAAAATGCTGCTTCAACCAAACGTGTGTTTTTTTTCTTTTTCCTTTTAATTTATGCTATAAATTAAGTATATAAACCTAAGTATATAAATTCTTCTGTGAAAAAGAGTCTTACCCTACCATCAAAGGTAATTAAAATAGGAAAGGAAACTTCAAAGCCAGAGTGAGAACTGAATCCTAAAATGATCAGTTTATTTCAGGATTAAAGAAAAAGCATTACTCAGAGTGTCTTAGAGAAAAGCTAAGGTGATGCAAAAGAGTCTATAGAGCCTCATCTACATACCCCGGCCTGCTTGCCTGCCTCACACTGACCTTTCCTCCTTGCTGTGTTCTTTATGCGAAATCGGATATATTATAATTAGAGTCAGTGAAAAGTTGCGGGTGATAAGGGATTCAAAAGCAAATGATACAGTGAGAATTTATCCTTCGCATAGGTCGTGTTTTTTCTTTGTAGACCTCCCTTCTTCCCCAGTCCTTGGGAAGGTTTTAGGATTTCTTTCCCCCCGACCCCATGTTTTGAAAAATCATTAAAATGCACCTGGGTGTGAATATTTAAGAATCTGCTTTTGCTGGGCACTTTTTGGGCTTCCATAATACGTAAAATCATGTTATTCTGTCCTAGAAGATTTCCTCCCTCTGTTTTCTCATTTCTCGCTGTTGGCTCTGTTAGATGGGTTTCCTAATTTTTGTTTGGTTTATTTCCCCTGATCAGTCTCTCTCTCGGTACCTGTCCCTGTGCTCCTATATGTCGGTCTGTGTCTCTCTCTCTATATCACACACACACACACACACACACACACAATTTTAATCTGAAAAACTCAGGCCTTTTCACTGAATCATTTACTTTTATCATTCTCTGATAATGTGTTTATTTCTAGAGCTCATATTAATTTAATATCAGAACTTCTGATACTATAACTTCATTGACTTCTACTTCATTCATTTCTTTTGACATTCTCTTTTTGTTCTCTCTGGATTTTTTATTTTTCTTCCTCTTTTAAACATTCTATTACATTTTCAACTTCTGCTCTTGTGTTTTTAATTTCCAACAGAGCTTTCACTCTTCTCTGATTATTTAGCTATTTTCTGTAGTATCCGGTTTTTATTTTATGGATAAAATACATTATCACTTTGTGAATTATGTGTGTGTGTGCAAATTCTGCTTTTTCTGTTGTTTTCACTTCCTACAAGTTTTGTTTCTTACATCCTGTGTGAGATTTGGTTTGGTTAAATTGTTCTCTGTCATACTACAAAACCAACCTGTATTCTATTAATATTTGAGAATGAAGCAACAACAAGTTCATTGCAAGCTCTGTGTATGGATGCATGTGTCAGAGAGTTTTTGAATGGTAACTTCCACTGTGGTATGATTGATTGGGTGTGGCCTTGCCATTCTATAGGGAGGATTATCAAATAGGAGTATCAGGTATGATTTTTCCTGGTCGATTTGTTTCTTCTAGACAATAAGTATTTCCTTTTCCTGCCCAGTAATATAAATCTATCTACCAGTGTTTTGTCATCAGAGTAAGAAAAGTGAACCAGAGGAGAGGGGGAATCTCACCTTTCAGTTTGCATTTAGCCATTATTTGTCCAGGTAGTAGTAAATGTGTGTGAATTTATACATAAATATACTTTATTTTATATAATTGAAAGTTTTATTATACATTTTGATTATACAGGGTTGGGCATAAGTAGGTTTACAGTTCTGAGTTCGTAAAACAGAGTTTACTCTTGTTTTATTATGTATTAATTATTGCATTATTTTCCATACAAATAACTATAAACTTACTTTTCCCCCACCCTGTATGTTAGTCATTGTTTAATGTCTAAGCATAGTAGAATGCATGTAAATTTTCATTTATTTGTTAGTACTATTGCTCTGAATCAATCTGAGAGTATTTGCCCTCTAATGAGGTTTATTTTAAGTTTAATTATTTTTATACTAAAATATTTTAGATTAACTTTGGCTTATTGCTTTGTGCTTTCATTTTAGGTTTTGTTGTTGTTTCAGTTTTTGGGGTTTTTTTTTTATGTTTTTGTTCTGAGAAACCAGTATAATTCTTAAGTACATTGTGTTCTTTTTCCTTCATGATCTGAAAGTTTTACATATGGTTGGTATTGTATATTGCATGTGAATTTAACTTAAACTTTAAAAATGAAATGCAACATAAATATTTATATCTAAGTTTCTTTAATTATGAACAATGAAGCTATATTTTGATCTTAAATATCTTCTAGGATAAAATAAAAATGTGCCATCTTTTAACTTTCTAAATTTCCTAAATTTTCAAATCCCCAAGTGTGAGTGGGTTTTAAGCACAGGTCATTGTTTTTGTTATTATTTTAGCTATGTGACAGTTATTTTTCTTATTTTAATTTTATGTCTTTAGAAGATATCCTATACAGCATACTAATAGTTGTTACTGTAGACTTTTTTTTTCTGAGAAGAGATGTTACATACATTTCTGGTTCTTTCCACCCAACAGAACTGTAAAAATACTTCTCTGCAGAGTTTATGCTTATAGCTAACTGATCCACATGTGATATATGTGTAATTTGAAACAAGTTTGCTTTATTTTGCTAAATGATTCATTTAGAAAATGGGGAGAGACAAGTGTATTCTTTCTTCTAGCTGCTCTGGTTCCATTTTTACTTATCTATCATATATTCCTCAAAATATGATTGCTATGCTTTTTGTCATTGTTATTGTTTTTTGTTATATGATTCAATAAATTCAAGTGATTGAAAATATATTCTGGATTGTAAAATCAAATTCAAAATTTCAAAGTATTATGCAAGAATTTATATGTAATTAGAAAACAAAAATATTTCATCTTAGGACCAATGGTTATGCTATCTTTTTTTAGGTAACTGAAACTTCATTCAGACACATTATTTTATTAACAAGATACATTACATTTGTTTATTAATTGATTGCTTGATTCGTTGATGACTGATTTTTCCCTTCATGTCTCTATGTGTTCGAGCTTTTGAATACAGAACCACTAATATTACTTTCTCCGTCAGTAATCTTCAACTAGGCTGATCATAAAAATCACCAAGAGTGTTTTTGACAAATACCTATCCCTAACTTGTAGTTCCTGATTTGGTAAATATGTGGTTGGTGCTGTGAATCATTGGTTCTCTGAGAGTGTCTGATGAGAGTGTGGCTTTGACAATACAGCTATCTGATTTTATATCCGATCACTCTTCAGAGTTATGGGAAACCAGCAGGAAAGCCTGATGTGCTTATTTCCAGGGTAAGTTATATGACAGAAAGATGTAAATGATCTGACACAAGAAATTACAGAAATTTTCTCAATAGCCTTGGGTTTATCAATAGTATAGCCACTAATTATAAATAGAGCCCTCTACATCAATAACAAATTTGAAACTTGTGTACTAATTAATACATGTCCTATAATTCTCCCTCAGTTTACTCTTTTCTCTTCCATTGTACTGATACAAACAATATTTTGTTTCTAAAATTAGGGATTATAAAGTCTAAATTAAAAAGAATAAAGTAGGATTTTATCAAACATATTCATTAAATTCCTAAATTTCAAGTTTAAAATACAGGGTAAGCAAAGGTAGGTTTACAGTTGTGAGTACACAAAACACAGTGAGTGTTATTGTTTTAGTGTCTATTGATTGTTGAATTATTTTCCATACAAACAACTGTAAACCTACTTTTGCCCCTCTATGCATATATTGATTATGAGAAAAAATTAAAAATTAGAAGTGCCTCATGACCCAACAATTCCACATCTGAGAACTGTATATAGCCGAAGAATATATGCACCCCTAAGTTCATTGCAATAGCCAGGCTACAGAAGCAAACCAAGTGCCCATCAATAGACTAATGGATAAACAAATGGTGGTACACATATAATGGAGTATTACTCGTCCAGAAAAAATAATGAAATCATACCTTTGGCAACATCATGAATGGACCTGGATGTTATTATGCAGGAATAAACTCAAAATGGATTAAAGGCTTAAATGGAGTACTCAAAACTTTAAAATCCTAAAAGAATGCATAGGGAGTAAATCTCTGACATTTCTCTTAGCAGTATTTTTTCTGATACATTTCCTTGGGTAAAGGAAACAAAAGAAAACATACATAAATAAGACTACATTAAACTGAAAAAAATTTGTACAGCAAAGGAAGCCATCAACAAAATGAGAAGAAAACCTACTGAATGAAAGAAGATATTTTCCAATGATACATCTGATAAAAGGTTAATATCCAAAGTTTATAAAGAACTCATACTACTCAAACCAAAAATGTACACAAATAATCCAATTAAAAATTTGGCAAAAGAGCTGAGTAGACACTTCTCCAAAGAGTACATACAGATGGCCAATAAACATATGAAAAGATGCTCAACATCACTAATCACCAGAGAAATGAAATTTAAAACCTAACACCTGCCAGAATGGCTATCATTTATAAGTCAACAATATCAAGTGCTGGCGAGGATGTGGAGAAACGGGAACCCTTGTGCACCCTTGGTGGGAATGCAGCTTGGTGCAGCCATATGAAAAACAGTATGGAAATCTCAAAAAACTAAAAATGGAATTGCATTATGATCCAGGGATTTCACTTCTGAGTATTTCTCCAAAGAAACCCAAAATAATAATTTGAAAGAATATATGCACCCCTATTTTCATTATAGTATTATTTAGAATAGTCAAGCTATGGAAGCAAACCAAATGCCCATCAATAGACAAGTGAATAAAAAGTGGTTGTACATAAATACAATGGAATATTTCTCAGCCATAAAAAAGAATGAAATCTTACCACTTGTGACAACATTAATGGACCTAGAGGGTATTATGCTCAGTGAAATAAGTCAGTCAGAGAAATACAAATACCATATTATTTCTAAAGAACAAAATAAACAAACAAAATTGAAACACACAGAAACAGAGAGAAAATTGTTGTTGCCAGAGTGAAGGGGCTTTAGAGGTCCAGGTGAAAGAGTTGAAGGGGTTAAGAGGTACAAACTGGTAGATACAAAATAGTCACGTAATGTAAAGTAGTATGGCCCAGGGAATATAGTCAATAATACTGTAATAACTATGTATGGTGCCAGGTGAGTACTGGAAAAAATCAGGGGACCACATTGCAAAGCATATGATTATCTAACCTTTATGCTGTACACATGAAACTAACACAGAATAATATTGAATGTAAACTGTGACTGAAAACTAAAATTTAAAAAAAGAAAAAATATTGAAAACTATTTATAAAGCTGAGTTATTTATGGGCAAAGAAATAAAAATAGCATAAACATATAAAATTTGGGGGTGTTTGTATTCAACAAATAGCTTTAGTTAACATGACATTTTATATTTACAGATATTACATTGTATTGACATGAGCAACTGTTTGTTCTGGTAAAGGTAAAATTACAAAACAGAAAAAACACTAAGAGTTTGAAATGTATTAATTATATTTTATATGATTATATAGAGTATATAGTATATACCATGTAATTAATTATATAATCATTAGATTTTTATATAACTATATATAGTGGTATAAACCTACATACTATATAGATATTATATACATTTATAGCAATTATAGGTTATTCTAATAAAGATTGCATAGAAATACTAAAAATATCTACATTCTTATGCAATAAGAATCTTTCTAAGAAATAAATGATATTGTAAGAAATAATTTTGAAATCCTTGCCAAAGGCTTTTCCCAGATTGAATTTAGTCAATCCATAGTTGAAATGGCAGAGACTTCAATAGTTTACAATGCTTGATTTCTTCAGTTAATTCTGTAGCATACTAACATATAAGTTATTCTAGCAATGTAAGAGTAAATAGCAGAAAAATGTAAATATAGGTGTCCTCTATCCAATTTTTGAAAGAAAAATTAACCCTAACCATAGGTCTAATCCTTACCCTAACCATGTCCCTAACCGTAACCCTAAACCTAAACGTAACCGCCATCCTCAACCTAACCCTAGGTCTACCACTAAAGCTAACAACCTCCTTAACCTTAAACCTCAATATAACACTAACTGTAGGTCTAATCCTAAAAATCACTATCTACAAAACCATAACCCACAACAAACACCTAATGCTAGGTCTAATCTTAACTCTAACCACAACCCGAAGACTAACATTAAGACTAACCCTAACCCTACCTCTAACCCTAAACCTAGGTCAAATCCTAACCTTAACCCTGTCCCAAAATTTAACTTGCAACCTAATCTAAAACCTAGTTCTAATCCCAGACCTAACCATAACCCTAAGACTAACACTAAGCCAAACCCGAACCCTAAACCTAACACTAGGTATAATCTTAACGATAACGATATCCTCATCCCTAACAGTAAACCTAACCCTAAACCTCGGTCTAATCTTAGCCCTAACAATCTGCCTAACCCTAGCCCTCAACATAACGCTAAACCTAGGTCTAATGCTAATGCAAACCATCTCCATACCCCTAGCCCTCAACATCAGCCCAACCCTAGGTCTAATCCTAACCCTAACCATCTCACAAACCCTAGACCTCAACAAAACCCTAACCCTATGTCTATACGTAATCCTACACATCCTCCTAAACCTAGCCCTCAACATAAGCCTAACCAAAGGACTGATCCAAACCCTAACCATCTCCTTAATCATAGCCCCCAACATAACCCTAATCGTTGGTGGAATTCTAACCCTACCCATCTCCGTAAACCTAACCCTCAACATAAACCTAACCCGAGGTCTAATTTTAACACTAACCAGTTCCCTGACCATAGCCCACAAACAACCCCTCATCCTAGGTATAATCCTAAACCTAACCATCTCCCTAAAAAAAGCCCGCAACATAACCATAACCCTAGGTCGAATCCTAACCCTAACAATCTCCCTATTCCTAGCCCTCAACATAACCCTAACACTAGGTCGAATCCTAACACTAACCATCTCCCTAAATCTAGACCTCAACATAAACCTAATCCAAGGTATGATCCAGACCCAAACCATCTCCCTAACGGTAGCCCACAACATAAACCGAACCCTAGATCTAATCGTAACGCTAACCAACGCCCTAAACTTAACCCACAAGAAAACCCAAACCCTAGGTCGAACCCTATCCCTAACCATCTTCCTAACCCTAGCCTTCATCATAATCCTAACCCGAAGTCGAAGACTAAATATAAACCTCTGCCTAACCCTAACCCTCAACATAACCCTAACCCTAAGACCAATCCTAACCCTAACTCTCTCTCTAACCCTAGCCCTCAGCTTAACCCTAACCCTAGGTCCAATCCTCACCCTAACAGTCTCTCTAAACCTAGCCCTCAACAGAACCCTAACACTAAGTCCAATCCTAACCCAAACGTCTCTCTAACCCTAGCCCTCAACATAACCCTAACCCTAGGTACAATCCTAACCTTACCCGTCTCTCTAACTCTAGCCCTGAACAGAACCCTAACCCTAGGTCCAATCTTAACCTGAACCGTCGCTCTAACCCTAACCCTCAACATAACCCTAACCCTAAAACCAATCCTAACCCTAACTCTCTCTCTAACCCTAGCCCTCAGCTTAACTCTAACCCTCGGACCAATCATTACCCTAACCGTCTCTCTAAATCTAGCCCTCAACATAACCCTAACCCTAGGTCCAATCCTAACCCTAACCCTCTCTCTCTAAACCTAGCCATCAACATAACCCTAACCCTAGGTCCAATCCTCACCCTAACCATCTCTCTAACCCTAGCCCTCAACATAATCCCAACCCTAGGTCCAATCGTAACACTAACTGTCTCTCTGACACTAGGCCTCACCATAACCATAACCCTAGGTCCAATCCTAACCCTAACCCTCTCTCTAACCCTAGCCCTCAACATAACCCTAACCCTAGATACAATCCTAACCGAAACATCTCTCTAACCCTAGGCCTCATCATAACCCTAACCCTAGGTCCAATCCTAACCCTAAGCATCTCCATAACCCTAGCCCTCAACATAACCCTAACCCTATTTCCAATCCTAACCCTAACCATCTCTCTAACCCTAGCTCTCAACATAACCTAAACCTAAGTCCAATCCTAACCTTTAACTATCTCTCTAACCCTAGCCCTCAACATAACCCTAACCCTAGGTCCAATCCTAACCCTAACCATCTCTCTAACCCTAGCCCTCTACTTAACCCTAACCCTAGGTTCAATGCTAACCCTATCCATCTCGCTAAACCTAGTCCTCAACATAACCTTAACCCTAGGTCTAATCCTAACCCTAACCATCTTTCTAACCCTAGCCCTCAACATAACCCTAACCCTAGGTCCAATCCTCACCCTAAGCATCTCTCTAACCCTAGCCCTCAACTTAACCCTAACCCTAGGTCCAAATCTAACCCTATCCATCTCGCTAAACCTAGTCCTCAACATAACCCTAACCCTAGGTCCAATCTTAATCCTAACCATCTCTCTAACCCTAGCCCTCATCATAACCCTAACCCTAGGTCTAATCATAACCCTAACCATCTCTCTAACTCTAGCCCTCAACATAACCCTAACCCTAGGTCCAATCCTAACCCTAACGATCTCTCTAACCCTAGCCCTCAACATAACCCTAATCCTAAATTTAATGCTAACCCTAACGACCTCTCTAACCCAGCCCTCAACATAACCCTAACCTTAGGTCCAATCCTAACCCTTACCCTCTCTCTAACCCCAGCCCTCAACATAACCCTAAACCTAGGTCTAATCCGAACCCTAATTTTCTCTCTAACCCTCACCATCAACATAACCCTAACCCTAGGTCGAAACCTATCCCTAACCCACTCTGTAACCCTAGCCCTCAACATTATGCTAACCCTAGGTCTGATCCTAACCCTAACCATCTCTCTAACCCTAGCCCTCAACATAACCCTGACCCTAGGTCAAATCCTAACCCTAACCATCTCTCTAACTGTAGCCCTCAACATAACCCTAACCCTAGGTCTAATGTTAACCCTAACCATCTCTCTAACCCTAGCCCTCATCATAACCCTGACCCTAGATCAAATCCTAACCCTAACCATTTCTCTAAGCCTTGCACTCAACATATCCCTAATCATAGGTCTAATCCAAACCCCAACCTTCTTTCTAACCTTAGTCCTTATCATAACGCTAACCCTAGGTCGGAACCTAACCCTTACCCACACCCTTACCCTAGCCCTCAACAGAACCCTAACCCTAGGTCTTATTGTAAGCCTAATCAATATCCTAACCATAGCCTTGAACATAACCCTAACCCTAGTTCTACTTCTTACCATAGGAATCGTCCTAACGATAGTTCTCAACATAACCCTAACCCTCTACCTAACCTAGCCCTCAACATAACCCTAACTGTAGGTAGAATCCTTACCCTAAATATCTCCCTAAAACTAGCCCTCAACATAAGGCTTACCCGAGGTCTAATCGTAACCCTAACCATCTCCCTAACCTTTACCTGCAACATCACCCTAACCCTAGGCCTAACCCCAACCCTCACCACCCTCCTAAACCTAGCCCTCAACATTACCCTAACCCTATGTCTAATCCTAACCCTAACCATCTCTCTAACCCAAGACCTGAACATAACCCTAACCCTAGGTCTAGTGTTACTGATAATCATCTCCCTAACCCTAACCCTCAACATAACTCTATCCCTAGGTCTAATCCTAACCCTAATCACTTCCCTAACCTTAGCCCTCAACATAACCCTAACCATAGGTCTAATCCTAACCCTAACCTTCTCCTTAACCCTAGCCCTCATCATAACCATAACCCTAGGTCTAATCCTAACCCTAAGCATCTCCCTAACCCTAGCCCTCAACATAACTCTAATTCTAGGTGTTATCCTCAACCTGAACCCTGAACATAACCATTACCGTAGTTCTAATTGTAACCCTAACTATATCCCTATCCCTAACCCTCAATGTAACCCTTACTCTAGGTCTAATCCTAACCCTCAACATATCCCTAACCCCAATCTCAACCTAAACCTAACCGTAGGTCTAATCCTAACCCTAACCACATCTCTAACTTAACCCTTATCCTAACCCTAATCTTACATCTAATCCCAACCCTAACCATATCCCTCACTGTAACCGTGAATCTAACCCTAACGCTAGGTCTAATCCTAACCTTAAGCCTAAACCTAAACCTAAGCTAAACCTGTCCCTAACCCTAACCCTTACCTTAACTCTAACCCTAAACCTCAACCTAATCCTATCCCTAGGTCTAATCCTAATCTTAACCATATCCCTAACTGTAGCCCTCAATCTAACCCTACCTCTAGGTCTAATCCTAATCCTTACCATATCCCTAACCCCAACCCTAAAACTCATTGTAACCCTAGGTCTGATCCTAACTGTAATCATCTGCCTAACAATCACTCTCAACATAACCCTGACCCTAGGTCTAATCCTAACCATAAGCATATCCCTAGCCCTAGTCCACTCACCTACTGATGGTTCCTTGGGCTGCTTTCTAATCTTTGCTATTGCAAATAGTGCTGCAGTGAACATAGGGGTGCACATATTCTTTCCAATTAGTGTTTGGGTTTCTTCGGATATATTACTTGAAGTGGAACCACAAGATCATAAGGTAGCTTCTTTTTTAGTTTTCTGAGGTGACTCCATACTGCTTTCCACCAGTCTGCATTCCCACCAACAGTGCACAAGTGTTCCTTCTTCTCCACACCCTCCCCAACACTTGTTTGTTGATTTATTGATGATAGCCATTCTGATAGGTGTGAGGTGATATCTCACTGTGGTTTTAATTTGCATATCTCTGATGATTAGTGACATTAAGCATCTTTTCATATGTCTATTGGCCATCTGTATGTCCTCTTTGGAAAAGTGTCTATACAGGTCTTCTGCCCATTTTTAAATTGGATTGTTTGGTGGTTTTATTGTTATTGATTATTTTGGTTGTTTTTTGGGTTTTTTTGGTGTTGAGTTCTTTAAATTCTTTATTAATTTTGGATATTAACCCCTTATCAGATATATCATTGGCAAATATGTTCTCCCATTCAGTGTGTTGCCTTATTTTGCTGATAGCTTCCTTTGCTGTGCAAAAACTTTTCAGTTTGATGTAGTTCCATTTGTTTATTTTTTTGTTTTCCTTGCCTAAGGCAATGTAAGAGGAAAAAAAATTGCTACCAGAAATGTCTAAGATTAAAAAAAATTAATTCTCACTTGATATATGTTTGTTTATTATTTTTTAATTTAGTTTTTATTGATGACAGTCTTACAGATGTTCCCCATTCTCCCTCTGTATGTTACTCCCCCTTCAGCCAGCCCCCACCCCACTCCAGCCTTCACTACAATATTGTCTGTGTCCATGGGCTATGCATATAGGCATATATGTCCAGAGACATGGGTGCATTGAATAGATTGACAGAGTTCAGAAAGAAGGGGGGTAGGCAGAAAAAAATTAAGTAAGAATATGTTGATCAACTTTCGAGAGGGAAGAAGGTGGGGAGAGACAGACAGACAGACAAACATTGATTGGTTGTCTCCCATATAGGCCCCTACTGCTGATGGTATGTGCTCTGACAGGAATTGAATGAACCCTCAACTTTTTTGGTGTAGGGGACGATGTTCCAACCAACTGAGCCAACAGGCCATTTTGATATATCTAAGATTTTGTTGCATATAATTTCTTCTAGGATTTTGATGGTTTCAAGTCTAACACATAAGCCTTTAATACATTTTGAGTTTATTCTCATGTATGGCATAAGAAGGTGGTTTAGTTTTATGTTTTTTTGAAAGTATCTGTCCAATTTTCCCAGCACCATTTAAATTCAATAAAAAGGAAAAAATAAAAGAGATATTCTGAGCTGCTTAGGCAGCCTAAAATCAAAATCAGCCACCTAGTTCCCTGACATAATACTCTTATGTGATGTAATCTTTCTAGAATCAATTAAAACAAAAGAGTAAAGCATTAATATAGAATCATGATGAATTGATAAATTACATATAAAATATACAAACATATAGTATAAAGAAAATGGAACATTTATTAGTTTATATAATAATCAATTCTGAAACTTTGTAGAGATTGAAAAATAACACAAAAATGCACTGATGTGATTACATTTAAAATTTTCTATATGAAAATTAATCTAATAAAGAAGGAACTTAACAGGCTGGGAATATATTTTTATTAAGAATTGACTTAAGATTATTTTCATACTAGCCATATCTCATTACATAAATGAGCATATAATATTAACACAGAAATAGAATTATAAATGGTAAATAACACCTAATCACAAAGATACTGTTGCCAGTAATCAGAATGTAAAAATTAAAAGTTTTACAGTACTACATAAAACCTACTAAATTGCTCCAAACACTAACACAGCATTTTATGCCAATAAACTACAAAAAGTCCTTTAATAAAGTAGGTGCATAATCTAAGTAAATGTGCTTGCCATAATTAAACTGGGTACATTCTAATGAAATTTAAAAGGGCAGATAACAGATGTTAACTTTATTTCTTATCTGCATATTATAATTTCTTTATACAAATAAGTTAAGACCTAAAAAACATTGACTATTGATGTATCATTAAGTACAATAAATGCCAAACAAAATGGAAATAGGAAAAGAAATCATCATATATGCAAATATAATGCATGTATATTCTATTTACACATACTTAAACAAAAATAAATCAATTAAGAGAAAACTTTAATGTTTAGCATTTACCTAAACATATTAGTGGAAAAGATTATAGAAAATATCTGTCTGAAAGCAACACATTTTACAGGCAAAAGTAGTTCTAGGCATCAGCCTTTGAAAAGATAAGAGAATGGTTTTTAATGAATGTGAAGTAATATTTCAAGGGAAAACTATTCTCTAATAGAAAGTTACTATTCATAGAAACTAATTATAGGAGAGGATTTCACTAATTTTAAAGGTGTCTGACCAAGGTGAAAAATTAACAATGAATCACACTGTGATTGGGTGATCACCTGGTGATGTGCCAGTGCTTCATCGTGGAGGCCTAAGGCAGATTGCTGAGCTAGCTGAGCCCCTCACCACAGATGCATTCACTACAAGACCATTGGATATCTGCTTGTACAATGTGAAATCATGAAATGGCGTACTTAAAATTCCTAAATTCCAATGAAAGTATTTTCCTTTTTCACTAAAACATTCATAATTGTATATAGTGGCAAGTAATTACTCTAAGTAATTAATTGGCAGATAGACTTTAATTAGATAATGCTGTGTTTGTAATTTCATGATTTAAAGGAAAGGTATATGAATCAGTCATTAATAAGAAAAAATTGTTATTGTATTGGCTTCCTTCAGCTTGAAAAATGTGCCCTTTCCGTTTTCTTCATCAGTAGAGAATATAAAGATCTTGACTGTTAAGCTCGCCAGCATTTATATAAACACTTTCCGTAAAAACCTAGTTGAACTCACATCCTAATGGCTCAAAAGAGGTTTTCATGTACTCATTTGGTAATGTCTAGGCAAAACATACTGATAACTTACGTTTTGTAAAAAAAGGAAGAAACATTTCAAAATTATTATTGTTCATTTTTAACTGAAAAAAACCAAAGTTGTTATATTGATATTATATCTTGTTCAATAAAATAATTGTATGTTTTAAAAGAACTCAAAACAGGAGGTAGATTCTGCATAACAAAAGTGAAAAATCCTGTTAGCATTTTGAATAATAAGGAAAGTAGTTGGTTGGTACTTCAGAAATCCAGCAAATGGGATTTCTGAAGGAAGCAGTCAGTGTAAATCAAAAGACAACAGCAACATCTTCTCTGGTGATACTAAAAGTTTGACAAACGTCTTAAATTCCATTTAGTATTCTTTTTTAAATGTTTAATAAATGATGTATATTCTTCAGTTAATATTTATTTTGGGGGTCAAGGTATTTTTCCTTAAATATATTTCCTACATGACCAACATTTTTGAGAGAAAAGATTCTTGTTTGAAGAATAAAAAATGAAACCTAAAATCTTTAATATCTGTAAAAGAATATTGTCAAAATTTTATTTGCCACAGGTTTCTGTGTGTGTATGTGTGTTGTCTAACAAAGGAGAAAAAATCTAAATCAGTATACTTGGAAGTGCCTGTTACTTTTAGCCAGATTTCTAAATGTATATATAGTTTCTTTTATTTTCTACAGAAAATAGTAAACTGGGATAGTCAAAAGAAGATTCATTTATAGGATCTTCATTTATAGTAACAATACTACTTGCTGCAGCAGGTCAGTGTCACAGGTTGATTAACTTGTTTTGCATATATAATACGTATTAATTTACATTTAAGAAAGTTTTCTAAATTAGCTCTCAAGATAGAAGGTTCTTTTACTGATGCCTTCTTTCATAGCTCTTTGCAATGTCTAAGAATCATTCTGTTTTATATTCTGCTTGTGAGATTATTACAGATGTACCTCATGGGAAATACTCTCTTTGAAATTGGCAACACTTAATGAAAAATATATACATATTCATCATTAAAAGGAAGATACTGAAAAAATATTACTGATATATAATCACTCTGAGCAGAAGAATTATTTTGAACATGAAAGAAATCATTAACTATAAATAATCCAGAGATCAAAGTCTGAGGGGGGAGGGGGAAGTAGGCTAGAGGGCAAACTCTGCACCCTGTGTGGGCTGAATGAAGGAGTTATCTGAAACAGAAGCTCAGAGAGGAAAATAAAGTTAGTATAGTTGTACCAAAGCAGAGATTTCTTTCTGGATAAGACCATGAAGCTTTAAAGGAATTTATATCAGCTATTATAAGGAGTGGAAAGGGGCATGATTTTGGTTAACTGTTTCCTGCTTCAACAACCATATTTATAAAGAGCTTTTCTCTAATTCTGAATAAACTTTTAATAGAATAAATACATGATTTTGACAATGTGCTTTTCTTCAATAAAACTCTTTCACTCCAATTAAATAATGAAGATCTTATTTAGATGCATTTCTGGTCATGTAAATTATATATTCATATTTAGGATAGTCAAAACTGATAGTTTGGCTCAATTGTGTCATTTTAGGATTTACATTTAAAACCATCCCTACTATTAACTGTGTGTGCATAACATTTAATTCATTTTATGAAATTTAGCATTACATGTATATTTTCCTCTACATGGTATTCCTTTGGCTATAAATATATTATGGGAGATATATTTCTGATGCAGTGTTTTATCAAAATGTACACATGTTATTATTTAAACATTTCTCTATTTTGAGAAATTCCACAGTTAGGGACATATTTATTTTCTAGGTACAAATTTAAAACTTTTTGTATTGGGTAATATTATAATACATTTTTGTATTACTCATTTAAGCGCTTAGAAAAATGCAATTAGAAAAATGAAGTGATGAACAAATGCTAAGATCTTTCAGGGATGTAGTGGGAATTAGATACATTGAAATATGTCCAACTGCTTTCTATTATCTATTTCATGAAAAATTGAAATATTAAGAAAATAGTTTATAAATTAAAAACATGAAATGTATTAGCATAGTTAATTAGGTTTAAAAGAATCAAGAAAGATTCTTGAAATTATTATACTTGATAGATAAATAAATAGATGATAGATAGACATAGAGATATATAGCCATGCAGAACTTCCAAAACTACTAGATGTATTGATAAAGTATCATAATACAAAAGGTTTGATGCTATGGACAAGTGTCCAGATCCAATCCCTTGGCAATACAGCGGTGCCTCGGTTTTCCGAGCACCGTAAACTGGAAGGAAATGCTTGGGTTTTCGAACACGCCTCAGAAGTCGAACATGCCCTACAGTTTCCACTGAGGCCCAGCTGTCGGCTGTGGATCCCTTGGTTTTTGAACCTTTCAGAACTCGGACAGTCTTCCAGAATGGATTACATTCCAAAACCCAGGTTCCACTGTAGCTTTATATAGCTCAGAACCAATTCCAGTCACCCGTGATGACATGGAAAGAACATCATCTTTGAAGTAAGAGAAAGGCATTTAATTTTTTTTTTTTTTAAATCTTTATTGATTTCAGAGAGAGGAAAGGAGAGGGAGAGAGAGAGAGATAGAAACATCAATGATGAGAGAGTCTTTGATCGAGCCCGCAACCCGGGCATGTGCCCTGACCGGGAATCAAACCCAGATCACCTGGATCCTAGGTGGACGCTCAACTGCTGAGCCACGCCCGGCAGGGCAAGGCATTTAATTTTTAACTTATTTATTAGCAGTCTGACATTGAGCAATTCAGAGAAAGTGTCTGAGCCTCAGATTGACCACAACATCAAAAATGAGAATAATAATAATAATAATAATACATATTCACAAGGTCATTGTGAGAGTTAAGTTATACATGAATTACAGTGATGGACTATTATTAAGTGTTTGATCAAGTAATATTTTCTTCCTTTATTTCCAAAACTCAGAAAATAAAATTTGATTACCTAGGCCTAGACATGTATTGACCTGGGGATAATTTTGCTGAAAGGCAATGTGTTTTCCCAGATTAACTGGATTTTGGTGCTTTTTTGACCTGGAAAAAAAGATGAATATTACATATGCAAAAGTGGGGCTTAAAACTACACCTTTGTCTATTTCTACCAGTTTTAAATTGACTCAAAGCAATGTATAATGTGGAAATCATTACTATTAATATTCCATGTCTAGCTGATAAGATCAGCGAGTATAACATTAAAGAAAATGACTTCTGGCTTAGATAGAAGTCTTTATTTTCTCCAGTATATATTTTTTATGGCTTTTATGATGCTGTACCTTTTAAATATTGACCTCAAGCAAAATTTTGCAGCCATAATAAACATTGATGTTTAAGATTTATTTATTATACTTAGTGTACTGTGATCATCATTGAAAACATTTTAATGCTGAGACAAAACTCAAAATTGAGTAACCATTTTGTTACCTCACTCCTCCAACCTTGACAGGTTCACTGAAACCTTAAACGAAGAAGTAAACGCAGAAGCAGAAATGGACCCAGTTATAAGAGGTGCAATTTCTGTTTCCATCTATGTGTCCAGCATCAAGATTGTCCCTATGGCTCTACCAGAAGCCATAAGAAAAATTGGTCTTAAAGAATTTATACTTTAAGAAAGATAAATATATAAACTGTATGTCTTTTAATACCTTTTAGACTGACTGTTATTTTTGTAGTATACAGGGCGTGGGCAAAAAAAATAGGTTTATAGTTGTGAGTACATGAAATATAGTTTGTTCTTGTATTATTATTTATTAATTATTGTATTATTTGCCATATAAATAACTGTAAACCTACGTTTGCCAGTCTCTGTATTTGAGAGTTGATAAAAATTTAATTTTCTAAAAGGCAGGAGATTGTAATTTCATTTTTTTAAAATTGTTTTATAAGGAAAAGACAAATGCCATGGTTGTGTGTTTTTTTGTTTTTGTTTATCAGGCTGAGCTTCTCACTTTTAATAACATCAATGTAATATTTTATTTATTTAGTGTACTTTGAAGTAAAATTTACAGATATATGCATGGTAGTAATAAATCCATCACTTAGTAATAAATCTGTATACATCTTCTTTGAATACTATCTTCATATTTGTCGATTGTTCAGTGGTTGATCTGTGACACAGACATTATTTTATATTTTATTAATTGCAAGTTTACTTTTGAAAATTATTCTGCCCCATTTCAGCAAATGTATTTCATTCAGATTCTAAATTTATCAAGATGTTATTGACATAGCATATTTTACAATCAGCATAAACATTAAACTGATTCTTCAGCCATTCATATATTTCACTTTATTATTTTTAAAAGCATAGACTAGAAACTCAGGTAGAAAAGGAGGTATTTGTGATTGAATTTATCATTGACATAAAACAAAAATTTTGTATAACTTCTTATTTGAGTTGTGTCATTTTTGATGGGATATTTATGTATTTGGTAAAATGAAGTCAAGTAGTGATATTTTGTTAAGTACTATATAATTCAGTTTGAGAGATTGTGGCATTTTCTCTCAAGATTAACTTTAGGGGGCACTGTGCTGCCAGTAGAGAGTTCTCCTTGGACAAGTCAGATCATCTTGTTTTCTTTCTTTGCATGTAAAAATGTCTTAGCAGGTTTTTCAAAGGAATCATGTCAAAAGTATAACATTTTTGTCAATTTGTGTTTTTCCCTAGGACACTGTGTGGAAGGACAATCTTGAAAGCTCTTGAAGAGAGTATAGTTTCAGAAACAAAGTTAGATTTAATAGTAACTTGGAGCTGAAAGTTGTTATCTCCAGTTTGTTTTGGAGTTAGGAAACAAACTATCCAACAAACAACACACACAGGGAAATGCAGAAAAACATCTCATCTGAGAGCAAAAGTGGTGTGGTAAGAATTTTACAATAATATAATTGATTGTATTGTTACTGGAAAAACAATCATGTTAGTTGTCTGTGAAAAAGAGCAGCAAGCCAGAACCAAAAGTCAAGGTATAAGCAATCCTTTGTAAATTGTAGTTAACCAGAAGGTCAGCAACAAAAGGGGAAGAGACAATGACAACAAAAATGATACTACTACATGTTGGTGTTTCCAGTGGCTTAGCCCTGTGAAACTCTTCCCCCGCCCCCAGTCTCACTCCATCAATCATCTCCGACATCCCTCTACATACTGATTCCTAAGTAGATCTTTTGTCATCTGGAGCAGCAAAGCAAAGGCTTCTGAAGAAATACTACAATCTGTTAATAGACACCTTTCCCCTTTGCTAGCATTCAGATTGTCTGATTATAATAAATTAATTCAGTTGTTTCTGATAGAGCTATCTAACACTTTCTCTAGCTTACTTTCTATTCAAAATTATTAGCTAAAACAATTATATAAACATGTGGATGTTATGAATTTTTATTTTAGATCAATTAAAAGATTTCCTCATATTACAAATATTAATAGCTCTTGTTTTTACCTTTTCTGCTCATGCTTGAAAGTAATGTTTATGACACATGTGTGGTTTTCATAGTAAGGAAGCAGGGTTGATTGATTTAGAAGAAAATATTGTTTTAGCTTATGTCTTAACCCCCGAGATAATATATGATTAGATATGAAGGTCACATGTCAAAAAAAAAAGCAAATAGTTTTGAAGAAATCACAAATACAGGTGTTGGCAAAAGAAGGTTTACACTTGTGAGTACAGGAAACACAGTTTATTCTTGTATTATCATTTATTTATTAATGATTTTTCCATTTGAAAAACTAGGAATCTGCTTTGCCCAGCCATGTACTGAAATAGAGGGATATTAAAGAACAGAGTTGTTTTAAATGCTGCCATTTGGGAAACAGATAAACACTCATGCCACTGGTAAAATCGAGTTCAGTGTATGTAATCTGTTCACAGGGAGTCTTATTTGACTTTTAGTACATATCAGTTAACTTATTGCATTGCTACTCTCTTTTAAAGCCTGTAATTCTTAAAGTGGTGGGGTAATACAAAGAATATGAGTAGGCAAATAATAAGCATTTAACAAATATTTTGCTATCATCATACATATGACACAAATATGTATATATATTTCATATGTATGTGAAGGCAAATATCTTAGCACTGTGATTAAGGATAAAAATGAAGTTATAAGAAATGTAGGGTTTTTTCTTTGTTGGAGAATATAAATTGTGAATATGCTAAAGATTCAAGTCAGCTCCTGATTCTTTTATTAAATACTAAAAATGTTATGTAGATGACTAACTTTATTTAAAAGCTATTTAATTAACTTAAGCCTGCATTTGTAGCAACATCGGTGCTCCAAGTGAAATAATTTATTTTTTAGGTTCTATATCAATATAATTATTGGTAAAATTATTTGCTATCATGACATTTAAGATATTTAAGAATATATGAAGAGTTAAAGGTGCATTGTTTTTGAGTGTCAAAGGTATCCGGGTTTCAGAATACTTTTTCTCTCTAGTAATTTCAAACACTCCAGTTCTCCTAGGGCTTAAAGCAATGGAAGAATTAAGAAAAGTGGAAGAAAGAATATTAGATAATCCCAGATTTTATATCTTTATCAGTGTTCATTGGAAGAATTTCAGGAGATTAGCAACAGACTAAGTGGATTTCTTACTTCCTCCTGTGAAATTTAATAATGTTCTTTATCTCCTGATTATGGCTTTGAAGAAGTTCAACCAAATTTATAAAGGAATTTCTTGAGACTCTTTGCCATTTCCTTCCCATATAGGTATGTAATTCATGGAAAATCTTGTAACATGTTTTTCTTTTTTTTTTTCTAACTTAAAATGAATTTAATGTGTAGGCACATATAATGTCTGTTGCTCTGGGGATTTTGTGATCCACAGTAGACATTTTTACAATCATAATTTTAATTCTGCTTTGCACTCTCTAAAGTGCACTTTAGATTATGCCTGACACCTTTAGATGTTAATACTACCAAAGAGTTTCTACTTCACAAAGTATATGCATATAGGATAGAGCTCTGTTTCACAATAAACAATATATTATGTGAGTTTTTTTAATATTTGTTTGAGAGTTCAGATTTTAAATATATATTTTTTTTTATATTAAGGTTTAAATTAAAAATATACACCTAGACTATAACATGTTTTGTAAAGAATGACTTTTTTTTTCTAATTTTAAACTAAGAAGCATATTTTTACATTTATTTATACCTGTTCCTTATTTATTTATGTCTGTTTATTTTTATCTGTTATTTTTCAAAGGCTAGATTTTCTTTTGACAGTCATACATTGATTTAATGAAAAGAAACAAATTGTCATATGTTTATATGCACATATATATGAATGCATACATCAGTAAAAGAAAATACATGGAAGAGTTTAATTTAATATTCTGTACCCCTGAGTAAGGAAAATATTCAAAATCAGCAATGTTTTAATGTAAAATATACAAAAATCATGAAGCTTACTTAAAGAGATAACTGAAAATATTTTTCTCATCTATATTTACTGAGAACACTCCCAAAAATATACTTAGATTTGTTGCAATCCAGAAACATTTTAAGAGTGAAGGAGAATGGTTATTTGTAGACATGGAAGAGTATTTTTATGTATAGGATAAACAATTTTCCTTACTAAGACTATCTGTAGAAAAGTCCTTTTTGGACTAAATTCTGTCAGTTTTTGTTTATTTTTTGAGTTGTTTATACAAGAGTAATAATATGAAAACAAAAGTCTCCTCAGGGAAAATGCATTTCCCTTTTTTCTAATACTCTAATTTTTAGTAACTTTTTAAATCCTCATCTGAGAACTTGTTTTTATTTATTTTAGAGAGAGAGGAAGGGAGAGAGAGAGAGAAACATTGATGTGAGAGAGAAATAGTGATTGGTTGCCTCCTGCATATACACTGACCGGGGATTGAACCCGAAACCTGGGTATGTGCCGTAAGAATTGAATCTGTGACCTTTTGGTATACGGATGACAATCCATCCAACTGAGCCCCAATGCCCAGGGCTTTAGTTCTTATTGATGCCATCTTAGGTCATTTATTCAGACTGAGCTCTGGAACCAAAAGCATCAGAGTCCTTGGGACCAGAAGGTTAGGCCTCACTACAGACCTCCTGATTTAGAATCTGCATTTTAACAAGATCTCCAAGTGACCCCTATGTCTCTTTCTTTAGAATCACTAGTATAAAGTAATGAAGTCTTGAAGTAAAATTTAGAACCATTAACCAGAAAAAGCAAGAATAGAATTAAGGAACCCAGTAGAATATTCCTAACCCATACAATTTGTTCTCTCTTCAGTCGCCTGGCTTTATTTATGTTCAAATTTATTATTCTAGTAAATATGCTACTGTATCGCCTGTGTGCTATCATTTATCTACAAACCCCTATTTCCCCCCTGTTGCCCCTGTTATAATCAAAGTATACAAATATCAAATTCTCAGTAATAAGTCATTAAACACGGAAGGGTGTTTAAGGAAGGAAAATGCCACCCCTTTGACTCTAAGACACACAAAAAGGCAATGGCTGCTTGCTTGACGGCTTCTTTAAGGAGGGCTAATGGAGTCACCTTCTTCAGCAATGCCTGTCTGACTGGGCCACCCATAGCGTGAAAGTTGAGAAACTCATTTGAATGTTTCCAGTTTCTTAATTGAGCTATAATCATATGAATGCTGTGCCTCATAGGAAAGAAAACCCTGACTTTTTTATGGCTTATGCTCATTCATTGGGAAATTAGAATTCATCATAAAAACTTACCAGGAATATTTTTTAAAGGCTGAGTTATTTTACTTTCATAAAAGAAAAGGCTAATGATTAGAAAATTGGACATCTAAAAAAAATTCTTCCATAATATATAGGAAGAAATATATGAATAAATACATAAACATTGAGCCCAGAATTTATATTTTATATATTATCTTTTTACCTTGATAGCTATTAATAACCCACTCTGGCATGTTGTATGGAATAGAGTATATTGCTGTCAGTATAAGATGGTAATTATGTTGAAATAATGAGTATACAGACACATTTCTGATTGTTTTATTACATACTTACTTTAGCTCCATATTTGAAAATATTTAAATATTTGGAATATTTAAAAATATTCACACTTTATGATTAATGCCCTTTACTTTAACATAAAATATCTATTCTGATAGACAAGAGATACAAATTTTTAGTTATGAAATAAATAAGTACTTTGAATGTAATGCACAACATGATGACTATAGCTAACACTGCTGTATGAATTATAGGAAAGTTATTAAAAGAGTAAATCCTAAGAGTTCTCATTACAAGGAAAATTTTTCTCTTTTCTTCTTACTGTATTTGCATGAGATAAAGGATGTTAACTAAACCCATTGGGATAATCGTTTCACAATATAAATAAATCAAACCATCAGGCCCTATGCCTTACACTATGATGTATATCAATTATTTCTCAACAAACTGAGAAAAACTGCAAATAGTTAAAAAATATATCTATTGCAAATCAGGTATTAGCAAACATTTTTTAAAGGTCAGATGGCAAATAATTTAGGCTTTGCAAGCCTTACACCATCTCTGTCTCAACTTCTCAATTCTGCCTTTCTAGCGCAAGAGGAGTCACAGATGGTATGAAAATAAGTGGACATGAATGTGTTTCAATAAAACTTTATTTATGGAAACCAGCAGTAAACAGGGTTTGGCTTATGGTCCTTAGTTAGCTAGCCCCTTTCTAAATATTTTATTTACAAATAAAAATTTTTAAATAAAATAAATAAACTTATTTTAAAAACTAAATTAGTACTTTTCTGGGTAGTACAAATAAATATATGTCCAACTTTCAGGGAATCACTCATTTTGTCTAATATCTCACACTTGCATCTTAAATTCTGTAATCCCCAAGCCTAATTTGGATTATGCAGTTTAAATTTAAGAGTCTCATAAATTAAAATAATGTAAATTTACAACCTTTCATTCCATGGGCAATTTCATTTTATTTAGTGCCTATGAAAGGGGATTTGACTGGGAAGTTGTTGGGCTTGGTATGTACTCTTGTGCCAACTAACACCAAAGAGGAATATATAAGAAAGAAGCTTCCTATAAAACTCTGGACTGGTCTTATTGGTTAATTTTTCTCTTTCCTCTGAGCGATTTATAAAATAGTGACTATTTTTTCCTCCTTCACACTAGTTTTTCTTGTATGCATATTAAATATTTGTTGATTATAATCTAGATTATATAGCTTGAATATAATCAGTTTGAATATTTGAATGTTCAACAGACTCCACATTCTTGAAGATTTAACAAAAGGAAAAAATTAATGAACAGTTTAGTAAATCTTCTTTTATTTCAGAAATATTCTTCAGTATTTTTGGGGGGCAAGAAATATGTCCCAGTGTAAATTATATTTTCTAATAATAATAATAATAATAAATGACTTACTTGGTTTAACTTAAAATTTTCACTCTGCTATTATAATCAGTAGGTAATATTTTCAAAAGCAGAAAAAGATTGCTGATATGAGTGAATCATTTTATACTATTTTCCATGAAGGCTAGTGTGAGTTAATATTAAATCTGAAATTTAACAGGAATGTACATCATAATCTACCAATTATATGGTGATTCTTATTAGAGTCAGTATTCTGTACAGCCAGTAGAACCTAACAAGGTAATGGATAGAAGTGTGCTCAGTCTCCAGATGTATTGCAGACATGGAAATACACAACCAACCAAAAATTACTGTTAAGACATCATGTCTTTTACAAATACAAACAGATAAGAGGGAAAATGCTGCTAGAATTAATCCACTTTAATCTCCTACATTTCAAAAGAATTTCTATGTATGTAGAAAACCTTTAACAACATTTCTGGCTTCCTTGGGGCTCCTAAAGAGCAATGTGGTAGCAATAAAAAGCTCTTTACCACAGGGATCGCTACAATTAAGAAAAGCAGAGATTGTAAAAGTTTACTAGTTTTGAAATATTAGCCTGCCTCCTACTTAAATCTAAACAAAAGCACACTATGGCTCTAGGTCAGCCCAATACAGACAAAACCCGAACTCTGATTTGCCCCATACGAGGAACTATAATGGAGTGGAAGCAGCAGCGATTTAATATATGAGTTAAAATTACCCGTGACTGAAGTGAGCACATCAATCAAAAGTTTTGTCATGTAGTGAGCCAGACAAACCAGTGTGGTGAGCTTGAGGGCAGGAAGAGCCTCTGTTCTGTATTCAACTGTTTTCAAATTACCATGACATCCCTTTGCATACACCACCCGACTTCCAGCAGGTGGATTTTTGAGGCATTGTGCTTGGAACACAAAGATGGATCAAGTGAGAGCATTTGAGATGGCTTCCTGTTTTGTGTTCTGAAAACTAGGGTTGGATAAAGGCTTCCAGATTCTTAGCATTTTTTAGGTGTTGAAAAAGGATAAACATGGATCCCCAAGAACAGAAAATTAAATTAGAGATGGAATAGAAACATTTTTAGATGTTGATTTATGTTTTAAAATTCTAGGTCCATTTGAAACATCTTGACATAAATGCAATTTGTCAGTTTAAGTGATTTTATCCAAAGTTCTACTGGGTCTTGTTGTCTTTACCAATTTCAATTAATTTATAAATATCTTGAAAACTGAAAGAGAGCCTTTTAAAATAATTATATGTCTAAACAGGAATTTTGTACAAGCATATCTAGGAGGAATATGCAGTACATGGTTATTCCAGAATTCATCCCAACTCTCACATGAGTGGAGTTATTAACCTCAGAGATAATTCTGCCCACAGCTCTGTATAACTACTTTGCACTAAATTTCTGAGAAGCAACTAAGGAAAACCTAAGCACAGAACTTGCTTCAACAAGAATATGGATGTGCAGAAATATTATTAGATAATTCTATCTGCTTTTTAGTTTGGTTTTTTACTATGGGATAACATAAGTAAGTAAGATACTCTATTTTATACAAATACCATACACATTGTTAATGTTTATTAATCATTTAAAACAACTCAGCTCTGATTTAGTATTACTATATTTGGAAAATATTATAATACTTAAAATATTATAATTACAGAGTAATAAACAGCCTCATGTCTGACTAACTGTAAAGCAAACAAACTGAGAATCTGGTAGACACAGAAGATATGCTAAAAATGTTTTAGATACAGGGTCAGGAATTAACTGAATTAGTGAATAAAAATTGTAAGAAGTGCTATTAAATGCTATAAAGTTAGCAGGTAAAGAATTATTTACTTCAGTAATTGTGAATAGACTCTGCATAGAGTAAACAAAATAAAGAAAAATCTTTTTTTTTTTTTGATCATTTTTATTCGCTGATTTTACCAGTTGAGATGACTTTGAAGTCAACAACTAAATGACAGTAGATATCAATGTTTCCGGCCTCAAATGATAGTTTTCTTCTGTGGTGCCTCTCTTCTTCCTATCTTTCAATTATTGCATATTTTAATAACTGAAATATACATGGCCCTAAGAGGGCAGGGTATATATAACTTATTTTAATGAGCGAGAGACAAGAGCAGTGTTTGAAGAGATATTTCAAGTGCTTTAGTTGTATTCACTAAGCCACCATTCTGCCACACCACTTTGTATATGGAATGATAGAATGAGCTTAAAATTATAAATATCTTCTGCAGCATAAGATGAAGTACCCAAAGTATTTAGTACAGTGATTTTTATATTTCCAACAATGTTATTCTTCTAACAATATAAATTTTGTGATTTAAATTTAGCATACACAAATACAATTATAATATAACTCACATTAAATTTGTCGCAGTGCTAACTGGAACATTTCCAAAATAATTTAACATTATCTTGTAACACTGAGCATTTGCAAAGCTCACAGCACAGCAGTAAACACAGAAGAATATATGTAAGAGAAATTTAGCACATATGTACCAGGAAATGGTACCAAAAAAGATAGCCCCATTGTGTCTTATAACAAAACACTGAGAACACAGTAGCTTTTCAATAGCAGAACTCCTTCATAAGTTGTGATATATTTACAAAATAGAATATTGAAAATGAACTATAAGCAATAACATGAGTGAGGTGTAGACACATACTGTTGACGGAAAATAAAAGTGAGTTCAAGGAGTCAATATCTAATAAAATAAAACTGAACAATATATTGTTTAGTTTGAAAATTAAGAAAATACACAAGAATATTAAATAAAAATATCAGAATGTTGGGATCCAATACAGGTCAGTAACACACAGCCAGATGTAAGTTATTGCAGTTAAATACGATAAAAGGCAAAGGACAATTGATGATAGTTGTTCAGAACCAAAAATTATGATCAATCAATTCTGTGTGCTTTAGATGAGTGAGAAAAATAGCAGTTACTGCATGTATTAGTAAGCTTGTGTTGCCGTAACAAATAGCACAGACTGGATGGCTTAAAGAACAGACATTTCAAATTTCTGCAGGCTAGAAGTCCATGAGGAAGGTGCCAGCAAATTTGGTTTCTGTGAGGACTTTCTTCAAGGCTTGTAGAATACATTGTAGAAGTATTGCCTTCTTGCTACATTCTCACTTCACCTCTTCACTGAGTGTTCAGAGAAGCTTTTGGGTTTCTCTTTCTCTTCTTATAAAGGCAATACTATTGGATTAGGACCCCACCCTGTAACCTCAATTACCTCCCTAAAGGGTCTATCGATAAATACAGTCACTTTGGTGTTTAGGGCTTCAACAGAAGAATTTGGGGGATCATAATTAAATTCATCAGACTGCATAATAGAATATGGCACTCATTTATTTTTATATGTAAAAGAATTTAGGAAACATAAAAGGCTACATAAATTAAAATATTTGTATTCACTTCTTAAACATAAATATAAACATTATATTCATAATAAAATTTATTTCTACATATTTAGAATTTTTTTCTAAAATGGAAAAACATGTCAATTTTATCCCAATTTCTAAACATATTGCAGAGTGTGCAGGAGAAATGAAGATATGGGAATATTAGAAATTATGTGGTTTCTTTAAACTATAGATATAAAATTATATATCTAAATAAATGTTACTTTAAAATATGTTACTGTATTTAAATGATTCATGATCTCAAATAGGGATAAATAATCCTTCTTTAATAATAGTTTTGTTAAAAAAATAGAGAAACTTCGATTAAAGCCAAGCCTTGTAAAAAGAACATAATTATGTTAAGGACATTACTTTGAAGTAAAAATATATGAGAATTATACTAAAATTATACCTTGGCTTCATTATTGAATTTATTTTTCTATGTAACTAATTTGAGGAAATGATTGAATATAATGTATGTTCTCTTTATTTGATTAAAACAAAGCTTCATGCTTTGTAGATACAACTGATGTATGGAAATAGTTACCTGAAAGGATTTATACCTCTATGTCAAAGAGTAATATAAAGCCAATGTTTTTATTCATTTGAATTTACCTATTTATAGTGTAAAGAAATTTTCAAATAATGTTTAAATTATATTTCTTCAAATTAAACAGATTTTAAATTTAATGTCTTATAATTCTACACATTTATCAGAAGAAAAGTATGACACTTAAATATTGCATAATTAAAATATTATAAGGTTTTAAAAAATTTATTTAGCATCAATAAATGCTACTTAGAAAATTTACATAGAATAATTTTGTCTTCATTCTAAGTTTCTTATTTAAGCTCTAGATGGCCCTTAGCCAGGATGCATATTTCTATATTTTTACAGACAAGTGAGCACATATACTCATTTATATAATTCACAACTTATCAGTCTAGCTATTTTTCTGTAGCTTTCTTTTTAATTATACCTTTAAAAGCTTAAATGATTGTAGAAGAATACTTGGTCATTCTAACCTTTGATTTTGAGTGAGGACCTAGGACTTTATTCTGTGTTCTTTTGCTATACTTTTTGTAACATTACTTATGCAAATATGGAGGGCAAAAACAAAGATTATTTATTTAGAGAGTTGTGTCTTAAAATAATTTCCTTATATTTGCTTGATGCATCTGTTTCATAGAAGGCTCAGGGAGGTCAGTGAGGACTCTGACCATGTGCAGTTTGGATGTGTGATGGTTTATGCTGAGCTACTCTGGATATCAGTATCCATAGAAGCCTGCTGAAGGGCTGATAGGAGCACTAACAAAAACTCATTAGTGGTGGAGCTCCAGCCCAGAGCACCGCAAGACCTGGCAGCATGTTTTACCATGCCAGTATTTGCACATGTGAGACTTCCAAAATGTAGGGGTGGGAGTGAATTCAGGGAATGACAATGACTGAATGAATGACCAAGACAGAAAGAACCCATAAGGTGAACAATATGTTTACAAGGTGGGAGCCAAGTTGAGAGCAGCCTTGAAATTTAATTAATAGAATTAATCAGGTTACATTCTCTACCATTTTGTTGATTAGATTTTGAAAATTGCAATACAATGAAGCTCTATGATTACTCTTATTGCATATAATTGCATTCCAACTCTCTAAGGTCAAAGCTGAGCTTTTCTGAAACAGAGGTAGCTGCTTTATGTACATGCTGCTATGAAGAAAATTTTATGAGTTTTTTCTTCACTGTCCTGTGACTTATTCATCTAATTTAACAGCACTGACCTTTTCTGAAAGCAACTTCCTTTCACAGAAAAACACCTGGAGACCTAGGTTTTCCAGTGACAGAATTGTGTGAATTGGGGACTATGTAACAGGCTTAAGTGGTTTAAATAAAATTTGTCTTTAGTATGCAGCTTATTTTTTATGAGATTTCACATCTAGAATTTGTTCATTTTTACATAACTGTTAAATAATCCACACTAAAAGGAGAACATTTTTAGATGTATTTCAGCTATGGACTCAAGATTCAAAGAAAGAGACATGTATTTTCAAACATTATGTCAGAGCATGAGTAAGGTAGACACCCCTCAGATTACCCCATGCAGGCTGATACTACTTAGCCTTCAAATAACATCAACTCTTTTGTAAGAATAATAAGAGCCCTGGCAACCAGCCTCTCACCAATCTAAGGGATCCCTTCAGCAATCATCTGGACAGTTGTCCAACCACAAAGCTTACTGATTCACAAAGCAAGTAGTTTCACTCTGGCAGAGCCTTTTTATACACTGCACTGAAATCTAGTTCTTGTTTTTTTACCTTTATGTTCTGTCATTTTTTGAATCATGGGATAAGCCTATCCTTCCTTTTTGTGGTAGAGAAGATTGACTTACTTGAAGCAAGATAGCATGATAGAGCATGGAAAAAATTTTAGCTAGGAATTCTTTTCTTAAACAAATGGAATTATAGCAATAATCTCAAAAGTAACTCTCAATTAATTATGTATCCTGTTCTAAGTACATTACATTTATTAATCCTTTTAATCCTCACAAAACTCCTGTGAGTGAAGTATTATAATTATTATCTCCATTTTACAGGTGAGGAAATTTAGGCACAGAGTAGTTAAAAAATCTGCCTGAGGTACACAGCTACTAAGGAGAGAAGTGAGATTTATTAAAAAGTCCCATAAAGTAAAAGAAAAATGTATTTTGAAACAAAACCAACAGGCTTGAATATGAAAAACCTGATCGTTGATCATTCTGCCATATTTGATGGTTTTTTTTTTTAAGGGGGCATTCACAGATCCTGCTACTGAGGAGAACAATGTAAGTTAAATAACAAGCCATCATGGTGAAAAATACACGTTTATTAAAGAAAGGGTGAAAAGAGAAGAAATAATTGAAATAAAATGTTTTGAATAATTTTGGTGTGTTTTTTTGTTTGTTTGTTTGTTTAAAATATATCTTTATTGATTTCAGAGAGAGGAAAGGAGAGGGGGAGAGAGAGATAGAAACATCAATGATGAGAGAGTCATTGATCAAGCCCTCAACCGGGCATGTGCCCTGACCGGGAATCGAACCCCGATCGCCTGGATCCCAGGTCAACGCTTAACTGCTGAGCCACACCCGGCTGGGCTGGTGTTTTTTGATCAATTGCAGTCAAGGAAGCTTTATAATAAAAATATACATAAACAAGAGTGCAAAAAGTAACATAGTATCCTATTCTGATCAGGCTAATTAATGTTCAAGTTTAACCATGATAGATTTTTCAATACAATTCTTACCTATGCAGTTTAGTCCCTTAACTGTAACATTCAAGTATATGTTAATTTCACATACTTTTCCTCCATGTTTGCCTAGTCTCATAAATGTTTGAGTAGAAATAAAAGCAAAGAGATAAGTGGCTTTATAACCTAAATATATTAATCTTGAAAATACTTTTGAAAAGTAATAAAGCAAGATAAAGACTGCTTTATGTGTAAAGTTATCTTTTGGGTTATCTTTGGAAAATACTATCAATTTATTAATAAACCATTCTGTTTCTACATATGAGATTCTTTTGGAAATTGACAACTTTTAACCTGCCATCAGCAAGTGCTGATTTTTCACATAGTGAGGATAAATTGCACAAATCCATTCAGAATTTTCTTGGGTCTCAGCAATAACCCAGAAGAAACATTATCAGTCATAATGGCATTCAGAATAAATGACTCCAAAAAATTAGATTTCCAGCTTTAGCTTTGACATGTAAATAACACTAACTTTTAAAACCATGGTTGTAAAATATAAATAGATTATGAAAATACATGACATATGATCACTCTTTAACAATTTTATTTCCTTATTATTTCAAGCAATACTTACTGAGCCTCACCAAACACATCACAGATATCACTTATTGAGAGCATAAATTCCATGCATTGTGCTTTCTGAAGTGACATTGCTAAGTATCTGTTATGTGTATTTTAAAGATTAATATATTTAAGTTATGAAGCCATTTATCCTTTTGCTTTTACTACCTACTCAACATTTATGAGACTAGGCAAACATGAAGGAAATGTACATTAAATTAACATACCGTATGCTAAAGTGTTATAGTTAGGGGACCAAACCATTTAGGTAAGAACTGTATTAAAAATCAATCATACTTAAGTAGAACCTAGCCTTTGCTCTAAAGGATATTAGAATCAATTAGATAAAACATTTATATACATATAAAAATACTGTATGTGTATGAATATACTATAGTCATAGTACAATAGAGGAAGAGAGGGAGAGAAAGAGGGGGAGATAAATTGTACTACGTAGTCTATGTACTAGCTGAAGTATGGACAGGATACTATAATAATTATGTGATAACAGAGAAAAATTTCACCAAGGAAGTGCCTTTAAAAATGATTTTAAAAATTAAAGGAGTATAGTAAGTGGAGAAGTTAAGAAAGGGGTGTTTTATTGAGCAGGAATGGCCTGTACATAGTCATTGAGAGAAAAAAGTACATAAAGAGAACTTACAGAGTTAATGCTACAGATACACAGGTGGTATGTGTGGAGTTGCTGGGGGAACTTGGATACTCTACTTATGGCATCAAAGCTTTTGGCTTTGACTACTGAGAAAAAAGAACAAACTGCCAGTTATACCATAATACGATATTTCTTATCAGTTGGGGCATATGCTGATATGCCTATGTATCTCCTTCCATATAGAGAGATTTCAATTCCACAATAAATAGATGAGAGATAGATAGATGATAGATGATAAATATATAAATAAATAAATGATAGATATTTTACTTAATCAATGAACTCATATTTAATCACTGATTTTTATCATGTGTAAATTAGGTAATCCATAAGAAGATACCATGAGTAAAATAAATTGTATAAGCTATTCTAAAATTAATTTTATACTCAAGTTTTTTATACAGAAATATTCTTCTGAATAACTTTGACTCATAGCCATCAAAATTCATATTTTCTACATAACAGTATCCTCTTTGCTATCAAATTAATTTTTAACATAGTGATACTATCACCTGGAGGATTTTCTTGTAAGAACTGGACTCCCATTCTGCAAGTTTAATTACCTGTGAAGGAAAAGGCAGCCATGTCGCAACTGTTGCCATTGACACCCTGATTCAGAATGTTACAATATGAAAAACTAGAATTATAGTGGTGAAGGCTCTTAGAAAAACTTACTATTATTTTGCTACATTACAATTACAGGACAACTTAGATAATTAATAAATTTCACCAAATACTGAAGCCAATATATATTTTCTTACTTGGAGAGGCTTTACATGATTTTAGAATCTTAGGTACAAGTGCTTGTATTTGATGATCTTTAGCACTATCTATGTTTCAAATTTCTATTTAGCACAGCCAAGGCAAGCATGCTAAGGTTTTCATAATCTGATTTACTTTTTATTTTGTGTCAATATAGAGGTTGATAAATGTTATAATTAAAAATATAAAAGAATAACCTCTAAAACACCCCATTATTTAAAAAATTATAAATCTATAAAATTGAAGAACATTTATGTTAGCAATTTTGATGTCTACTTAGTACACTTAACAAAGATGGCCTAATCCAGTAGCCACACTTTATCTAAGCAAATTCTCTCACTTTTAAATGGGAGAAAACAAACTTTAAAATGTCATTTTTCTTATGATTTTCTTTGATTGTGAAGCTCCACAAATAAATTATATATAGTCTGCTCTTCGCCTGAGGTCAGATAGTCAGTAATATGAATAACAGTGTCCCTGGTAAGGACATAGCTTACAGATGTGCAAATATGCTTTATAAGACTCCCTCAATTTTTTAAAGCCTGGATTAAAAAATATATATGCATATTTAATTATACCAAATAATTTGTTCATTGAGGTCGAGATTGATGGAATGACTAGATAGATAGATAAATAGGTAGATAGACAGACAGATAGAGCTGGATCTGATAACAAGTGAGACACCTTCAGGGTAGGTTCTGTCAGGTAACACTGTGTCACACAATATTGAAATCATCAGCACAGGAGTTTTAGAAAGGACACCGAATGTGTAAGGGAGCACTATTCAGCCTAAGCTAAGAGCATGGTGTTTAAAATATAAAAATAACACAAGAGCAGCAGCAAGAACAGCACTATGATAAATATTTCAAAACACAACTAATAAGAATAATGTACTGCAGAATATGTTACATACTATTAGTCTGGAATTTTTAAATAGTAAAATTAGGAATCTTCCTATTTAACACTTGATCTCAATATTACAATATACTTTTATAACATGCTAACTTTTTGCAGGGACTCAAACTTGAACATAGAGAGATGAAATACTTTTAAAATACATGTTCAAAAAAATGTATTTATAGAAAATATTGTTAGTGTTATCTGAGTTTTACTGCATTTTAATTTATTTTCAAATATTTTTTGTAATTATTCACATTTTGAATATACTCTATATAAGCTTGTTTCCTTTTCCAAGTGGAAAATTTATAAACACCTCAAGAAAATATTGTTGCAAATTCTACTAGGTGATACCGATTTCAGGAAAAAAGACATATCTATGCCTTGAATAAATATACTATGGGCTTTTTCATTGCTTCTTAGTTGCAGTTGATTTCTTCTCAATAATTTACTCACTGTGAGTGTAAATTTAATATTAAAAAAGCCCATATGTTTAAATAATATATTTGCGTTTCACTGTATGGGTAGCATAATTTAAAAGATTTATAATTATAGGTCTCTAAAAGTATATTTAAAAACAATTCACACTCCATAAAAAGGATTGGCATTTTTTCAGGAGAAAACAAAGTTGAATATTTAATTTACCATTTAAAATGTCAGGAAATTATGTAATATTTATTTTAAAATCTCAGATACTATATATTAATTTTATATTTAAAGCAGTGCATCTGGTTAAGAATCAAGGTGGTTCTGCTAACTGAACTATAAATTAAATATAAATTACTTTTGGTTTTCTTAAGTTTAGTAACATGAGATATAATGTTTAATATAATTATTGTATCCCAGAAAAGAGTATTTTAATAGATTGGGAATTAGAAACAGTAAAATTAAATATAAAATAAGCAAATGATCACTAATTTTTAATCTTTCTAATAAATGCCCAAAGACCTGACTAAACAATACCGCATGTACAGTTTCCAACCGCTTCATTAAGAGCACAGAGAGGTCACACATTGGGAAAGATTATAGCTGAACGAAAAAAATAAAACAAAACCGGCCTATAACACCAGATGCCAGTTGCATTCAAATAAAAGCTCCTGCTACTGAGAAATCGGCTGATAAAAAGTACTCAAAGCCACCAAATAATTGGGTCAAAAGCTAGATCACACAGAATATGCGGCCGGCGGGCGAGTGAGGCGGGAAGCCGGGTGGGGAGAGGCCCTGCTGCAGAACACGGAGGGGAGTGAGCCATCAAAGCCGCCACTCTCCTCTCTGTCAGAGAAGCCTGGCACCACGGCGTTTATTTCAGTTTGGGCCGAGGAAATTGTCCCTTTAAGCTACAGGAATGAATTGTCTCTTTTGAACCGCCTCTCTCCCTGCAGTACCTAATCACTGTCTGTCACACTTTGATGTTATAATCATCCGCTGAAGCTCCACCGTTAAAGAGCAAATCTGCTTAACTCACAAGAAAAGGGGGAAAATTGCACAGAGGCGCTTGCTCCCCTTGCCTCAGTGGCAGCGCATTTGAATTACAGAAGTGCGGAATTATGTCACTTTAGTACTACGGGTGCCACTTCGAAAGCCAAAAGCTTATTTTTAAAACTATATCTTAATCAGTTCAAATGAAAACAGCAGCTATCTTCCATTAAATGAGCACAGCCCTTGTGTGTGTGTGTGTGTGTGTGTGTGTGTGTGTGTGTGTGTGTGTGTGTGTGCAGGCATGCACGGATGAGCCGCATGGAAAAGGCATTAAACAGCTGAGGAATGTAGGGGTGTCTTCAAGCTGCCACTTTCCAAAGGCAAAGAGCTCTTAAACTTTGCCTCTCCTCTTTCCTATTTGAAGAAATAGTTTGCATTAAGAATCCTAAAGGATACTTCACAACTTGTCCTCTTCATACCAGATGAAAGAAGAATTTAAAGAAGCTTTGAAATACATTGAACAAAATTTACCAACCTTTTTTTTTTTTTTTTATAACGAGCCAATGCAATTTTATGCTATTTTTTTAAAAATAAAACCTGAAGATTTATTCATTTATTCTTGATCTTGGCTTACCTGGCTATTGGCTTTCTACAAATGATACTTGGTAGAACAATTGAAATATCAATGAAGGCAACGTATTTGCCCCACTTTTTTCTGTGATCTACTATTCTGCAGCTGGGTGCCACGTTAAAAAGTTTACAATTTCAGGAAACAAAATCGGGTTTCCACACAAGTGGTCCATATTGCCTAATAGTAATCTGCAAACATTTTTCTGGTTGAATTCCAGATTTCTTTGCATTATTGCATATTCTCCAAAAAGAATGAAAATCAAAGCTTAAAGAAAGATAAAAGTTCCATTTTATTAGTTTCAGGTCAATAATACTTTGTTGCATCACAGTGGCTATTACATATGTTGAAGAAATCCCGCAGGAAAGTGTACTGTTCTACTTTTTGTATAAAATACTAAAAGCGTGTCCCATTTGGAAAAGGGCATTTGAGCCTCTGTTTAAATGGTTCCCTGTTGCTGTGTATGCACTTACCCTTCAATAATGAGAAAGAACTCCTCAGAGCCCGGCCAGTGTGGCCCAGCAGTTGAGTATCGACCTAGGATCCAGGAGATTGAAGTTCAATTCCAGGGTCACATGCCCAGGTTGCAGGCTCCATCCCCAACACGGGGACGTGCAGGAGGCAGCCGATCAATGACTCTCATTGATGTTTCTCTCTCTCTCTCCCTCTCCCTTCCCTTCTCTGAAATCAATAAAAACATATTAGAAAAAAAAAAAGAACTCCTCAGAAAAGAAATTTCCTTTCAAAGATAATTCTAAATCAATTTCCACAGTAAAATGTTAAAACAACATTGTTTTATAACGTGAGGTTTTCTGAAAGTAGTAAAAGAACTGCTGCATTGGATGCTCAATATTTATTCAATATGAATTGAATAATCTTAAGATAATTTTCAATTATTTTAAAAATATGTTTTTATTGACTTTTGAGAGAGAGGGAGAGAGAGAAACATCGATGTGAGAGAGAAACATATATCTGTTGCCCCACGTATGCCTCACAAGGAACCGAACTTAAAACCTGGGCATGTGCTCTGACCATGAAGTGAACCGGCAACCTGTCGGTGCAAGGGGTTGATGCTCAACCAACTGAACCACATCAGCCAGGGCTCATTTTCATCTCTTTAGTGAGGCGGGAAAATCCTTTCAATGTAACCTTCTGATTTAACTTTACTGTTTTCCTTTACTGGGGTATCTCTAGCTGTCATTTCTTTGCATACAATATAGGAAGATATTCTGAACTTCTAGCCTCAAATTTCCTCTGTTACATAATTTAAAATTAGTTACTTCACTTTCCATGATAAAGTGAAAGAGTGATTGCATTTCACTATCCTTATGTAAAGTTTTGTTATTTAAAAAACCACCTATGCAAACTATTAAAACATAAAATATTTACTAACCATCTACCTGTCTCTATACAGTCAAACTCACCCAGTGCATTTCAACCTAACCTTTGCTTTGTTCATGAAATCTATGATGCTGGGATTTCTAATTACAACTTTTCAGTTACAAATTTAAGTAATTTAGCAAGAAACCAGAAAGCCACAGTAAGAAAAAGAGATCCTACTTATCATAAAATGAGGACAAATTGCTTTCATAACTAGATCAATGGAAGCAGTACCAGCCTTCTTGGACATAGTTTGTCAGATTTGGTGTTTTTTTTTTGCATATGACACCGTGATGCATTTTGAAAGTTTGCTGATGGATAAATCATTTAAAAGAGAAGCTTTAAAACGGATCCTGCCCTATTTTAAGACTGCCCACTCTTTCTTCCCACCAAAAGCAGATGCTGTTCACTAACAGGAGAAAGGCTTGGCACAACAGTGTGAATCACAGCCCGGCCAGGGCTTGTGCAGCTGTGGAGGCAGAGAACCTACATAAATCAGACCCGTGGGGCTTCCTTCCTTCCTACTATCTCCACTTCTTGAGGGTTATACGTTCTGATTTGCAAAACAGCAGGCGCTGTACCTAGAAGTCATGAGTTCCCTATTCTACACCACATCCCTCACCTCTCACCTCAGCCTAGCTCATGAAGACAGGCCCTTACAGATTTAGTAAATGTGAACCTCTGTCAGTGAAGTCAAATTTGGAAATGCTGTTAGCAACAGCTTAATCACATCAAGTAAGTTTTCTGCAAATGTTTAGCAATTTAAAGCCACAATATTCTTAATATGGAGTACTAGTTGGTACTAGTTTTCCAATAGACCGAGGCTTGGGATGGAAAAATCATAATAAATGGAAGATGAACATATATATTAGCAACTGATGAGTTGTGAAGCCTCTATCACTATTTTCCATGTATCTGTATATAAGGATTTGGAAGGCAATTGGAAGAGAGAGGATTCCATGAACCAGCACTGAGAGAGAATAATTTTGTAGGATTTGTTTGCAGCTTGTATGCAAGGAACTTATGGTCATAATATCGTATTAAGCATCTTGGCATTGAGATTCATGATCATACAAGTGACACAAGTGTTTCTGAACTTCAGAGAGGAGACACATCTGCAGGCAGTTTGGATAATGGTTTGGAGAAACTGATAAGGAGAATGCAAGGACACTAGTGAGAAACTAACAGCAGAAATTCAGCTTTGCAATTATGAAGACCTGAGTTAGGGATTCTGCAGTAAAAGTGGAGAGAAATCAGCAAAACTGGGAACATTCTATGTGATACACTGAATAAATTTAGGGACCAGTTGAAAGTAGAGGGTGGTTTCATTCTTTTGGTTTATTTTTTACACAAATCCAAGAATTTTGTGAATAGAAAAGATAAATTTGTACCTTGAGTGGTGAGTTTAATCTTTCTAGCTGGGGTGTCTTGGAGGAAGGCGATAGTGACTGAGACACAGGTACAGGAAGGAGGGTATTGAGAGAGAAAACAAGTAGAATGGTTTTGGAATCTGTTGTTGCACTCCATAACATAGAATTAGCAACAAGAAAATATATCATTTCAATCACATTTTATGTTTGCATCTTACTTCTTTGTAACACCTATCCCTGCCTACTCTCTAGCCAGTAGAGGCACCCTGCCTGCTCTCCTCTCTTGTTACAAGTTACTCCCAGGCTGACCCCAATCATACAAGGGAATTTCAATCTTTATGTGCTCATTTAAGGACTTCCAAATGCCTGTGTTGTGTGTGTGTGTGTGGTTTTCGGTTGTGGTTTTTTTTTTTTGCCTAGTGCAACTCTTTTCATCCTTCGAGCCCCTGATCAAAAAGTATTCTCTTCTTTGAAGTGATCCTTTCCCTCTCCCTTCATCTCCAGGTTCAGAGCCTCTGACGCACAGTGCTGGAGAGCACTCTCTCCTTGTGCTGGTAGGGGTTGTTTCTCAATCTCCCTCTCCATTCCTGCTCAAGGGGTGAATCAATTTTTAGGACTTTAACAATAAAAGCTGTATCTTATTCACACTTGTATATCTGACACTTACACGATGTCTATGTTAGGACCTCAATAATTGTGTATCAGGTTGAACTGAAGAGATGAAATGTGCTGTCCATTCACCAAGAACATTATAAAAGGATTTAATAATCATATTGAACAACTTAAAACTATATTCTTGATTTTACCATGAAATCAAGATGTCATCAGAAGTTTTCCTGACCACTGAAATGGAACTGTTTGTCTCAAGGGTACTTCTCCCTCATATCATTCCCATTGGAATTCCAGAGAATTCTCCAAGATTTCTCTACTGTATTGAAGCTCTTAGGATGGCTTTAGGGTCTCATGTTCAACTCATGGCACCATTTCCTGTATGACGCTTGTGCTTCAAATTGCTTGGGGCTGAGGCATAAAGTGAAGCTTGAGTCTCACTCACACACATACACACACAAACTGTCCATTGTTAAGTATGTGTATATACCCATAGTGGGCTTTATCAAAGGGGTGTGAGGCTCAGACAGGGTGCTAATTCTGTAGCTACAAATTACCTCAAATTTAATATTTGACTTTGCATATAGTATTTTTTAAAGCCAAACATTTTTTAATGATCACTTCCCAAAGCATTGTCCCTTGCTTTATGCCACTTTCCTGATTCCCTGATTGCTCCCTCCTCTTTCTGCTTCACCACCTCCCTTCAGATTCCTCTAGTTCAGTTATTCAAAATGACCCAGCCATAACCAGTGCCGCATTGTCCTCTCTTCCACCTTTGCTGCTCTGATCCTGCAGGGAAGTTATGGTTATATATAGCAAGGTTTTTGTGGGCTCTTCCTCAGCAGCTCAACATCAAAGTTATATTTTCTTTAGAAAAAGTGAAAGTAATGTGCATTTGTTTCAAAATTAGTCTAGAAATTTGTTTCCATTATATGATGAGTTTAAGAAGAGTACTTTTTTCCCTGTATCTTATAATAATACAGGTTACAGTTTATATTCCTGCATTCTCTGAGAATTCTATTTCAGTGTGTGTTTCATTCCTTAGGGTATCTTTGGCCTTCTTCTACAGGGTACTCATAATATATTAGTTTTTGCCTTTACACTCAAAATCCCTGGGAATGGGAAGAGAAATAGTTCACTATTTTAATTATCCTTAAATATCTAAGTTAGCATAAACTCCTCCACTTGCCATAACACATTCATTAACAAATATATTTTCAACTAAATTGAACTTTTTGCCTTGATCTTACCTTTAAGCTACCTTACATTTATCCTCAATATAGATTTAGAACAAGCAGCTATTACCTTCTTAACTTCTTGACATTATCTTTCCTACCCTTATCCTTACTTCCACAGTTTATTTTTGTTTTGAAAATTTTGATTCCCTCTCCCCCCCCCCCCAAGTCATGGTTTTACAGCTCAGTTCTTATCCAAGGTTAAATGCTCTGGCTTTCATATCCCAAGCTAAATCATCAAGAAAACTTTTTCCCTGAGAAATCACTAAGGTACTTTCAAACCAGAAATCATTGTAAGCGCCCTGTGTTTTATCAGTCTTCTTTTTCTGATCCTCATTAGATCACTATCATCTATTTCTCTCTTAGCCATGTGGTTCGCAGCCACACCATCTCTCACACCACATTCCACATATTCCAAATCTCTCCCTTCAGGTCTCTAAAGCACCATCCAAAACAAACAGTCCTTTCTTCGTCTTCTTTTAAAAACATGTTTTCTCTTGTCCCTGTGGGCAGATACTCTCTCTCACACGGTGGGTCTGAAATGTTTTGAGAACAGATGCTATAAGAGAAATAATCTTGAGGACACAAAGCTGTAGGGGGCACGGAATTTATTACTAGAATGCATCCCTGGCCCCGGCTGTTCCTCCACTACTTTTATCCTTGACCCCGGGTGGCATTTGGGCAACGTCTGTGTTTAAGTGAACTATGAGCCTTTATGTTCAGTACAATGCTTCACTGTCTTAAAGTGCTTACAGGTGTTTTTATTAGTTAGTTAAGATACTCCTGTTAATAACTAAGACTCTGATGTTAATAATAAAGCAAAAATACTGAATGCAACAGTGGCTACCAATGAAAGGAATACTCAATTAAAATATGCAGAAGCAGATCACCTGTGTTAATCAAACTAAAATGTTTTGAGAAGAGTCCAGCTTGGAGTGAGGAAACTCTCATAGCTCTACAAGGAGAACCTGGCATTTTTCAAAGGGGAGGTATTAAATGAATAGATCCTAAGTGATTCTTAAAGTCACAGACATAGGAGAAGTTTAATATTTTGTGGGATGTGAAAAAGAGAAGACAGATGGCAAAAATTGCTTAGGCAGTCATTAATTCTGCTCACTAAGAATTCTGCTGTTTCTGCCTTGCAGGCACATGATAAGATTATACTCCCGATCCTCTTGTAGTTAGTGGCCACACGCCTTGCTTTGTCCAGTGAAATTTAAGTGGACACAACTCACTTCCAGATAATAACTCTCACAGCCCGTGTGGAATCTACCACACTCTCTTTTTCCTTCTGCAATGGTGATGAGCAACATTTGAGACGATCTCTGCTACCTCAGCCTGGGCCGCTAGGGACTTCATTGATAGGGAAGCCCTAATGCCACATAAGGTCATACAGGAGAGAACCCATTTAAGGGGCCAGGAATTGGTGGCTGGTTGATATTGTACCAAATCCTAACCCAGCTTGTTTGGCACATTTGGTTTTTCAACATTTTTGTGTAGAACCCTGAATGCAAAAATATTCCACTATTTACTGTATATAGGTTGTTAAAACAAACAAAAAAAACTCCTTTCCTTAAGCCTTGATGATTTTACATGTTAAAAAACTAAAAGGCAGAAGGTAAAACTTCTTTTATAACTTTGTCTTCACCAGTGATAACATCATAAACAGTCTCCATTTGGAGCAGAACATTTTTACTTTTTATAGATTATAAGAGTAGAGGGGGAAAAATACTTCTCTTTCCTTTGAAGACCCATACATGGCCGAAGAAGAACATTCAGACAAAGCTTATGACAAATATTCATGAGGAAGTCTTGCAAAAAACATAAAAGCTGAAAAAATTATTTCTGAAAGTACTTTATTAGCCACTTGAATTCATTCATATATTAATGAATTCAAGTGAAATATTTCTTCCACAATAATAGTTTTATATATGTCTACTCAGAATTTTGAAATTAAATTCTTAAAAATTATGAAGAATTAAAAATTTAGATATTCAATTTTTCTAGTTTTAAGATGATATTTAAATTTTAAAAAGGAAAATATCTACTACTGTCAACAATAAAGTTAAAAAATAAAATAAAGAAAAATATTTCATCTTAAAATGAAAATTATCTTGTAAGGCAAATAGTCCTTTTCTATTTACTTTTACACATTTATTTCAAATGTATATTTGTTTGTTAAATAGAACATTTAATTTTTAGTGCATTATTAAACAGGTATTGACCATGTTCAACTTTTGATATAAAACACTGAGCTACATATAATGATGTATATAAAATTACATAACATGAGCTACAACTTAAATGTATTCACTATAGGAAAAATATAAATGTATCAGAGAAATATAAATATTGATATAAATAAAGATGAAATGCTACAAGAATTTGGAGAAAAACTTAAAAATTAATAGCACATATTGTCTTTTTCAAAGTGGTAGGTATCTGGATATGCTTAGGAAAACTACAGAAATTCTCAGAGCTCAGATCTAAGCTATATCAGTAGATCTTTTAAAAATTAATGGAATAAAAAAAGGTGAAAAACATTGAAGTTAGTAAAGAACAAAAATATTAGAAATACCTAGTCATTGATTCATATTTTTAACATAATTTCTAAAATCACAGGGCCCTTTCTTTTCAATGAATGGGATTCTTTTAAATTGGCCCTCCCAGGTAGCTATCATGTAACAACTGTTTCTCTTTTTATAGCTCCCTTAGACCCCTCAGATTAAATTCTGTGTGATGAGTGAGCAAATATGTGCATTCATAATTGCCTGGCTTTTTTTTCTAGCCGCAGTTAATTTGCAGAATTATAGCAATTCACTTCACAATATACACAACCAAACAATATATATGATTTGGAAGAAAGAAACTCTTATGATCAATTATTATCTGGTATTTAAGTTCACTTCAATGTGGGGATCACTGTTGAATATTCATTTACACAGATAAAAATAATTGTTCTAAATTTGTGTAATAACTTGAAATATACTTATTTTTGGCATTCTAAATAACTTCTACACTGCCTAAACAATGCACAATTTTATCAAAGAAGCCAAAATAAAATAAAATAATTTTACAGAAAATATGCATTAAATTCCAAACCAAGTATGATGCCTTTTATTTTTTCCTTTTGTTCTTACAGTGATTTTTGCATAAAGTTTTTAAGGTATTTAAATTATTAAAATTTAAGGTATTTCTATTTTCTGTATTAATCCCTTCCATAAATATATTCAAGATAACTACTCTCACAAGTGGAATATAGTTTAAGATTGAACAATATTTGACTACTAAAGAAAGGTCTTTCATCCTAGTAAAGCAAAAATAAAATGTTATTCGTTGGATTTTATCACAGGTCTGTATATCTACCTAAAGGTCCCCCACATAACCTGATGATGGAGGAAGGTGTCCTTTGTCTGGCCCCACAGTCATGCTGAAGCTAACTCTATGCTTTGTAGGCAAAGGTAAGTTATTAATAAAAGTACTGAAATACATCTGCCAGACACCCAGAAAAACATTATGTTTTCTGAAGAAGAGGTGGAAGAAAATCTTGCTCTCAATCTAAATTTTCATTTGCTAGTGTGGAGAGTATTCTAGCAAACAAGAAATCACTTTCCATCCTTAGGAACTTTGTTATAAAGAACTTTACTCAGTCTTATTTCAATAGTTTTTTTCTTGGTAATATGAAGGATAAATTAAGTTGATCACAAAAGACTTTCACTCCTCTGAATTACCTGTTTCACCTTGGAAAGCCACACAAAATGAACCTTTTAAACCTTTTGAAAATGACCTTTTTTCCCCCTCTGCAATGATTTATCTCTCCCCTCGAAAATCCATTTTACAAAAGGGAGTATGATTAAAGGAAGCCAACCAGCACAAACACTTGCTGAAGATCCTGCTTATCTGGAACTCACTTGACAATGTATGTTTTTGGGGTTGGGAATGCTGCAGGTTCAAGGGATAATTCTGCCTTTCAGGCACTTCAATTTATTTCATGCCTGAGCACTGTCATTGTACACAGACAAGATGAAACGCATCGCTGTGTAAAGAAATTGAAATGGAATCCTACTTGACCCAGCAGGATGGGGCATTATGTTTGACTCACTGGCGATTCCTGGGATAATATCTAATTCCAGGAGGAAAATTTCTTGATATGGCCACCTGCTGTGAACGGCTTTGTCCAGGGATCACAAGTTGTTCTGGGTGACTAGGCTCAGGACATGCCTAAAAGAATGCGACTCGTCTCCCGCTGGCATTTAGATCTCTTCATTTTCGCCGTGCTTTCTATTCAGCAGGGACAACTGAATGGAACGGGGGGGCTGGGAGGCTATGAAGAGCTGCACACTCTGCTAGCAGTGAGAGTCAAGGCCCACTTGACCCAAGATTCTTATTTATTTAATTTTTTAGAGAGCCATCATTATTTCTTTACAGGGCACTTTTTAATTTTTACACTGCTCGGGCCAGCCCTTTGCATGTCTTTCTCTGTTCAGTGTGTGTGAAGTATTTACTTTGAAAAGGCTTCACACCAATAGATTAAATAAAATAGGAACACTCCGTGTCTCATAAGAGGGAATCGTGCAGACAGCTTTATTACTTCTATCAGAGAACAAAGATTTTCCCCAGCATGCAGAGGGTTATTAGGCCAGAAGCAAGTAAACGGAATGTGTGATGTCAAAGCTTCTAATGCGATCGAGGAAAATTGTCTAATTGATTTTGTTGCAGTTATGGCTTTTGCAGTACAATTCCTCATGCTTTGCTGCTGAACTTTGATCTTCTTGAATTTTAAAAATTTACTTGGACACAAATATAAGAAATAATCCATTACTCTAATATCTTTTCCCCCCAAAATCTAAAGAAAATAGTTTTCAGATATCCCCACAATGAAGCATTCATAGGTTAACATGATAATTATCAACAATTGACCGTACACTTCCCCCCTCTTCTTTTTTTGTTTTTGTTTTTTTAAGAATGATGATGCCGTGACATTTCATTATCCAAACTTCAACATTCCTTACCTCGGTCAGTTAAAAGGGAATTCAATTAATAACAGAAGAGTTGTTCGTGCGTTGTTCTGTTTTTCTTCTTATTTTCTTAACTCTCTCTGGATATCAGCTTGAAGTTAGAAGAATTAACTTATTGTGCAACTTATTTTCGTTTTCTATTTTATTTTATTTTTGCAAGAAAGCTATGAGAATAAAAATAAACAAGGACTGTTTGATCTGCCAAATAAAAGAAACAAGCTTTCAAGCCTCAATTCCTAATCTAATGAAAATGAATACTCCTGAAATGTCCATGCATGATAATATATGATTAACTGTGTGCATATATATTCACAGTGCATGCAAATACTTGTAACAGATTAACATATAGCTAACTATGTATTCTTGATGCACACAGGCACTGTATAGGACATATCTATGTATATTGCAATCCCTTTATATAGAATATATTTATATGTTGCTGGAAAGGATTACAGGGTTCCAAGCTTTGTTTGATTATGAATAATGTCCAGGGCTATGAACTATTTAGAAATCACTCATATTTTACATTTTAAACCAGTGAAAATCCAAAGGTATTTGGGCATAGTATGTGGCTGCAATTTTTGTACTCCCTTTGGAAGTATACCTAAATTTTTCATTTGAATCATACAAATATTTCTATAAATTCAACTAAAAAATCTGAAGTCATTGACTTTGTGTGCCTGCATTCTTTAATAACAGCTCCAAGCTAAGAAATGTATCCTATAAACAAAATTTAGCAGTTGGTCAGAGATTTTAGAATAAAAAACAACAACATTGCACTATTTTGAAAGATACAATAGCAACAGTGTAAATGTATTCCTTTTACTAGACAAATTATATTTGTGCAGCTTTGGGATGTATGACATATTGTATAAAAACATGATGTAAAATTTCCAAGTGGTTTGTTTCTTCCTTTCCCTTTTCTGATCAGTTCACTCTCACAGCCAGTGTGCAGGGCTGTGCATGGTGGCACGTGGAGCAGGGGATGCTCACCCACTGTGGCTGTGCGTGAGGGGCTCCCCTTGCTCGAGCTCGCTGAGGACATCCACCCAGGGGGCTGGCCTGGCTCAGGGCACTGGGTCTGACCGGCACAGGAGGTTTTCCTCTGATGGCACCCGGGCGTTCTGTGTCAGAGCCCAGCCAGGTGCAGAGGCAGCTTTGTGGGTGGTGGCCAACCATGAAGTGTCAGTGCCCACTCGGGGTAAAAAGGGCCTCATCCCCGGAGGACCGGAGAAGCAGTGTGCACGGGGTACCAAGGTCAGGAGGGGCGAGGAGGGCTTCTGAGGAAGGCAGAAGGCAGGTGCAGGGTTTCAGAGTCAGTGCACGTGAGAAGGCCGTTTGTGGGGGCCATGGGCTAGCTCGGAGGGAAAGGGGACACATCCACGGGGCGCAGTGGCGCTGTGATCTGCCAGGTGGGCTTGAGCCAAAGCTGAGTGAAGGAGACCTTGGCATGGAGACACTGGCAATGGAAGATTGGTTTTAGAAAGGCAGGTTTCTTTAAATAAGTAAATATATTTATAGTAAGGGTAGTTGTGGGGGATGGAGGGTACATATGAGGATGAAAATAGCGTAAAGCGGGGGGTTTTGTGCTAATGGAATTGGAGTTATTGGAATGAAGTCCAAGTTTTCAATATACATGATGGGAGCAAAAGTAGGTTCACAGTTGTGAGTACGTAAAACATAGAGTTAATAAAGCTATTGTAATAATCATAACCTGCATGTCATTTTCCACAGGAACAACTGTAAACCTACTTTTACCAACCCCCTGTATATAGCTATTCACAGAAGTAAATATATATATAAGTGTGATATACATATCTCCTGTACGTATATCTGAACAGGCATGCTTTTATGTGTACATGCACATGCAAACCACACACGCACGCACACACATATTCCCTAACTCTGTCAGCTGCAAAGACCTAGAAATAGTGAAGTGACTCTCCTATAAATGTAGGGACAACTAGAGCCCAGGTCTCGGTTTCTGTATACCATTTTCTACTGGAGAGGGCCAGAGCACCTTAGAAAAATATTTTATTTCAGGGCCAGGCAAAGAAAATAAAAGATGATCTAGAATGTCTGTCTTTTATGGAAATGAAGTTCTTAGAGAATGAGGGGGACATATCAAAAGGCAAAAGCCTGCTTAAAATGGCTTACATTTGACTATTCTGGGATGATTTGATTATTAAAATAAATAATGATAATAACAGATTATAAGACATTGAATAAAATAAGAATCCATAAGTTAAATGAATTGAAATATTGATTAGAAACAGGATAACTTCATAGACTCAATTTACCTCTCCACAAAGTTATTATTAATTACAAGATAAACAATTAATTTTATAATGGAGAAGCTTGGCAAACACTATATTATCCAAGTGACCAAAATTAATACCACCAAAGATGAGGACCTCCAGGAGGATGGGGAAGGGCCTCTGAAAATGTGCTCCTGCATTAAACAATGGGACACAGAGGAATTGTCAAAATTCATTTTTTCAGAACTTTGGAAATTAACTAAAGACTTTTAGCAATTTGAGGAATGTTTACTCCAGAAAAATGGCTGAATCTCAATGAGAACCATGAACTCTGCAGAAGTTTAACACCTTATTTCTATCACTTCTTCATAGATAATCCAGAGCATAGAAAATGAACATCCTCACAACCAAGGTCATAGTAAAAACCAGGAGCCCAGTAGCCACTGGAGATGGAAGAAGGGATTTGAGGATCCCTGAAAAGCTTCCTCCCCATAAACTACCATCATTTGACCTGTCTGGCAGAGCTCACTAAATGGTAAAACTCTATCCACTTGAGTTTATTTAAAAATCAAGTGACAATTATTTAACACACTGAATTGGTGATATTTGGAGTCAAGAATCTCATCAACATATTTAAAAGGAAAATCTGGAAAATCTGAGTCTCTCAGGGGCTTTGAAAAATCTGAACAATTCTTAGGAATCTAGAAGGCCATGTGCCTGTGCAAGACTGTGCTTATGACCAAGAGAGACTTGAGGACACATAATCTCTCATGCCTGGCTGACCTCGAGACTCTGAACAGACAGGAAGTGACGGCTAATACAAATTTGTAAATTTTGGGAGCATTGAAAGCCTACCCCAACAGAGACAAGGAGTCTCTCAGTAAAGAATGGGAGAGCTAGTATTCTAGTCATTTAAAGGAGTCTCTATTCAATCATTCTCTGGCTACTAAGCTAAACAAAGTGGCTGTACCTGACAAAAATACTGACTTTACATAACTAGTCCAGGAAAATCACTTAGGAATAAGCAACAACAGCAACAACAATAAATCCTAGGGAGGGGAAGGGATCTGACTCCTAGAATTACCACATTTTATAATTTAAAATGCCTGGGTTTCAATAAATAAAGTTTGTCCTTGGGGATGTGTAAATGGTGGACTTACTAGACAAAGGATTTGGATCATCTATTATCTATCATCTATCTAATCTATCATCTATCTATATCTATCTATATCTATCTATCTCTATCTATCTATATCTATCTATCTATCTATCTATCTATCTATCTATCTATCTATCTATCTATCTATCATCTATCTATCTATATCTGTCTATCTATCTATCTATCTATCTATCTATCTATATCTATCTAATCTATCTATCATCTATCATCTATCTATATCTATCTATATCTATCTATCTATCTATCTATCTATCTATCTATCATCTATCTATCATCTATCTATCATCATCTATCATCGATCTATATCTATCTACACACACACACACACACACACACACACACTAAAAGAAACCATGTTTATAGGACTAAAATAAAATAAGAAACACTGTTTAACCAAGCAAAGAATATAACTAAGAGATCGAAGTTATAGAAAATTCCAAATAGAAATTCTAGATTTGAAAGGTATATCTGAAATAAAAATCTTACTAGAGGGGCTCAACATCAGGTTTGTGGTAACAGAAAAAAAAGAATAACAAGTATGAAAATATGTCAGATGAGATGATCTAATCTTAAGAACAAAAATTAAAATGAATTAAGTAAATTATCAGACAGAGACCTGCGGGATACCAGCAAACACACCAAAATATGCATAATGTGAATCCAGGAATAGAAGAGAGAGTGAAAGTTACAGAAAGAACATGAAGAAATGAGAGCCAAATACTCCCAAATGTAATTAAAAAAACATTAATCTACACATCCCAGAAGTGCAGTGACATCAAAGTAGTACACTCTCAAAAAGATCCGCATCTAGGCACAACATGGCAACATAATCAAATTTTTAAAAGACAAAGAGAGAATCTTTAAACAGAATGAGAAATATGACTCATCACATACAAAGGGTCCTTGAAAGATTAATAGCTAAATTCTCATCAGGATCTCTGGAGTCCAGAAAGCAACAAAAAGACACATCGAAAGTGCTGAACTAAAAAACAAACTTCCTGCAGGAATTCTATATCCATCACAGCTATCCTTCAAAAATGAGAGAAAAATTAAGAATCTATATTTTTTCCAAAAAAATATTATTTATTGCTAACTAGTACCTGCCCTACAAGAATTATTTAAAAAGTTCTTGAGATGAAATGGACATGAGACAGAAACTTGAATCTACACAAAGAAATAAAGGGCACCAGAAATAGAAACTATGCAGGTCAATGTAATAGACCACAGAAAAATATTTTTGTTTGTAGTTATTTTCTTCTCCTATCAGACTTAAAATACTTGAATAAAGTAATAATTATAAAGACACGTTAATGGGCTTATAAATAATAAAAACATAATTTGGATGACAATCATAGTAAAAAGATTTGAGGAGGAAATGGACCTCCATTAAAAGAGAGTTTTGTAGAGTATTAAAATTAAACTGATATCCATATGAACTAGATTGTTTAAAGTAAATGTTAATTGTATCCCCTAGGACAACCATTAATAAAATAACTCAAAAATATAACTAAAGAAACAAAAAGTAAAAGATTAGATATCACAAGCAAATAGTAATTTAAGAGATTTGGAGTGGCTATACTAATATCGGACAAAGTAGAGTTGAAAAAAAAATTGTTCCTGGATAAGATAAGGAGGTTTTTCCCTTTAGCCTGGCCCTGAATTGCGTAAAGCTGTCTCTGAGCCTAGGTCCCCATCATTTAAGGAAGCATCCAGGTCCAGATGTCTATATTAGCTAAGATTCATTAGCAGTTTTATTTCCAGAAAGAGAGTATTCTTCTTTGTAGGGCTTCAGTGGTCCCCCAGAAAGAACACAGAGAAAACCCAGACACTGGAGAAGGGACCGAGACCATCAACACACTGAACCCAGACACTGGAGAAGGGACCGACACCATCAGCACACTGAACTCAGACTGATGGTTCACTGCAGGTTCCAGAGCCTTCCAGAAAGAAGCAAAAACACCTACAATGGGGTGATATTTTTAAGTTAACTTGCTTTTGAGTTATTTTTTACCCTGAATTTTCCCTTTTTTGCCTGAACTTATTCAAACAACTAGGCCATTTTCAGTTCATTGCCACAAGGAAGGATATATGTCACTGTGGAGAATAGAAGCTGCGGAATCTTTTCCTGACTTTGGTTTTTAAAAGTGCAAAGTACTAAAAAAATAAAATTAAAAAAAAATTTTCTTAAATTAAAGTGCAAAGTACTTAAAGCAGAGGTCTCAAATTAGCAAACTTCAGGACAAATCTCTCCTGGAGAAATGTTTTATTGCTTGCTGTGATGTTGGCCCACACATTGTTTAAAATAGAAATAGTGGCCAACATTTGAAATTGGGAGATTTTATATATATAAATATCTATCTATCCATCTATCTATATATATATCTGGCTTCTCTAAAAGATTCAGAAGAGCTTGCAACTGGGGCATATTCCCAGAAGGCAACTGTGGAAGTGTCTGATTATCAGCTGTCTGCTTTTGCTAGACACATGCTCTCCCATTGGCCTCAGTCCCTGCTCAAATATTTGTATCCCCAGCACTGAGGCACAATATCAGTTATCTTTATCATCTTACATCTATTAGACACTTATGTTACCTGCCTTGAGCCTGAAGCTACCTAAGAGACCCTTGCCCTCGTGAAAATGATATGATTCTGGTTACAGTCAGAATCTGGAGTAGAAGTGATGTGCCATAAATCAGAGTATTAGATACTCTGCAAGCCTGATAGGAGATGATGGTAAATTCCAAGGACTGGAGGAAAAGTGATGACAGTCTACAGTTAATGGGTCAATTGAGAGAGAGCCTCCATGCCTCGCATCCCCAGCAGAAAACAGGATCACAGCAAAAATCTCGACTAGGTTTCTGAGTCCGAGAGCTGAGGCTACTTGTGGCACAGAGAGACGGCAACACCCAAGAGTAGAAATTGTTTTGTGATGTATTGGGGCACATGTTGACTTTAGCAGTTTCTGAGAGTCCTTTGCCCCAGCATGACCTGGAAGAAGCAGATAGATTCCTGTGTGACAGTGCATGGGACAGAATTAACTGAATTCATGAGAGATCTGAAGTTATGTTGCCAAGAAGAATGAGATTGAGAGATGTCCCAGCAGATGCCTACATGGACCAATCAGGTGGAAACCAGGTTCTAGCACACCCATATCCACCCCATGGTGTTTAAAGAAGTCTTAGAAAATTGACACATTGAAGTTATATATATTCAACATATAAATGAAGCTATATATCATTTACGCCTGGATTTGTGGACTGGGATATATATCCTCCAAAATTCAGTTATAAGGCAGTGCTTTGAGAAAATTATTGGAAAAGAACAGCTGGATAGCTAGAGCAGTAGGCTTTCCCAGAATAGATGTGGCACCAAGATCCACTGGACCGGGACAGCCTCCTTTGCCAAACTGGCAAAAGGTGGTCATAATTTCTTAGTAAAGAAAGAGATTTAATTTATAATTTACTTACCTCACTATTATTACAGCCAAAGGTGTTATCCTTTTAGAGTGTGCATTTAATTTTCTCCAAAACCTGTTTGTTGCCAATATAGTCTCTATGAAGAATTCCTACAGACTCTGTAAAAGGTATCTGAAATGTATCCTTTAAGTCTTACCTGACTCTGACATTGATTCTGGAGGCCAGAGTGGGAAAAACCCAACAAGCAGATGCTGCCCTAATGAGTTTTATTTCTGCCTGAGTGTGCTGCTTCGTACACTTGCTCCTGATTATCTTGGTGTTTCCTTACAAGCAGATCACGTTTTTTCGCTTTTACTTTTGAGAATTCACATTAAGTGAATTCACATCACTAAATAGGATGTCCATTGCTTTTTCTAACCCTTTCTTCAGTAATCAAGTGTACTTTTTAAAAAATGAAACAGATGATGAAACAGAGAAGACAATGTTTAGAATAGAAGTCCCCATTAGAAGTGTCTATATACACTATCGTCTCACAATTCATAGCTAGACATGTTGAAACAGCAGCTCTGGCCATGCATTAAATGAAAGTCTCCGAGGCTAACTTATCATGGATTTTAGAAAAATTTACAAATAAAACGGAAAGACATATATTCTTTATTACTTTTATTCTTTTCTTTTATGTTATCATCTCCTTTTACTGTTAATACTTTTCCTGGGAACTGATTTTCTAACCCCTGAGGGCCATTTCTTGTGGTGGTCCATGCCCTGCCCCCTACTTCTCATTGTTTTGGTTTCACAGTGGTATTTTTGGTGACACCGCAGGACTTCAAAGTGGCTCTCACTCTATATCGTTTATCAACTTTTCCTACCAATTCAGTGTCACTTTGATGTCCCACTGAGCAGCTGGCAACTGCACAGCAGGCCTAAAACAAGACAGAACTGGCAGGACCCAGGAGTGAATAGTTAAAGTGGAAACGATGTCCAGTGTGAGTAACACAAGAGCCACCTAATGGCAATGCTGTGATGCATGTATTCTTCTGTGGTTAGGAAAAGCAACAATATAAAAGATATAAGCTGTGTACATATATGCTACAGCTTCAGTAAGTATTTAGTATTAAATTATAAGAGGCTTGAACTTTAAATGAATTCAGAGATCAATAACCCAAAATGAGGAAATGGAATGACAGAGAGGTAATTAGCTCAGGTTAGGAGTAAAGATGGACTGAGTCTTGTTTTCCTCAGTCTCAGGCAAGTTCCCATTCCACCTTCTTGGATACTGCCAGGATAAATGCGTGATTATCATAATTGTCATGTTTAAATATGAAATGTTTTAAAATAGTCATTTTCTCTTTTAATTAAGATAGCCTTAATACGCCTGGCCTGGCATGGCTCAGTGGTTGAGCATGGACCTAGGATCCAGGAGATCACAGTTCGATTCCCGGTCAGGGCACATGGGTTGTGGGCTCAATGCCTGGTAGGGGACATGCAGGAGGCAGCTGATCAATGACAACTCTCTCATCATTGATGTTTCTATCTCTCTCTCCCTCTCCTTTCATCTCTCTGAAATCAATAAAGGTGTATTTAAAAATAAATAAATAAAATAAAAAATAAAAAAGATAGTCCTAATATTTGATATCAAGATTTATTTTTAAGACTTGTAAGTTTTCACTGATGCACTTCCAAAGTATTTCTGTCCTGGTAAAATCTAGTTTGAAATTCAGTCTTCAAATCATCTGTAAAATAATTTTTCATGATTTTATATTTTTACTTTATTTTCAGAAAGATGGAAGGTTTATCTCACAATCTTGCCATCAAATTTTTAAATTTTTTTGCTATTATGCTTTCTATTTCTAAGAGCTAAATATTGATCTCAGGAAATTTCTTCTTTTTAGTAGTAACTGTACTTAATTTATTTTATGGGTGATATTTATATTTATCTCTTTGAGTAATAATAGTATTTATTTATAGTCTTTTTTAAAGTTATCTTTCACCTACAAAATATATTTTCCCTCTAAATTTTGTTCCCTCTCTCTTTCTCTCCTTTTATTTCTTTCTATTTTCTTTCATTCTGTTCTTCATCTTTCAGGTTAGAGTTATTAGTCAGATAACTTGTTATTCTTTGCTCATAGTTAAGAATGAAGGACCAAAAAGCTGTCTGGAAATTCTGAAAACAGGTGTAGCACATCAAATGTAAACTTCAATTTTGGCTAATCTAACTGGGTAATGTCACTTGGGAATGCTAATGTAAATATCTTTTCTTGCAATGGTTAGATTTTGAGAAGAAAATTTCTAATCTTATACCTTAAATAATAAACCAATCTGTTAACATTTTAGTCATGATAGAGAGAAGAGTGCTGGGACTTTCAGAATTCAGCATGCAAACATTCACTTTATCAGCCTCTTTTGAGTAAGATATGCTTCTGTACACAGGGCCTAGTGTCCTTCAATCCATATATCCCCTGTCAATCTCTCCAATCATCTGGGTTCACTGCAGAGGAGATCTGGATGTCTAAAGACTTTTTATATACACTAAAAACTTCTTATATAAACTTGCAACCAAGTCTCCTGCTTTCAGCCCCACATTCAATCCCTCTTCCATACCTTTGGCCACCTATCCATACCTCTTTGGGTGGTTGGGCATTGCATGTTGCTTCCCTTGCTGACAGCTTTCTCACTTCTGAGAAGTCAAGTAATCTGCTTTCATTTACAAAAATTATACTTAATTTTCCCTGTTGTTCATTTTTGTGGATTTGTCTTGACTTATTTCTCATTCACAGGAGTTCTCTGAGTATTTTATGTATTTAATCTTCCAATTTTAAATTAATGTCTAATCTCTATTTTTAAGTGCTTATGTCATTAGTGCTTATAAAATCAATAGGAAAGAACTTTACTTTGACCTTTCTGTCATTTAAAATAAGTGCCTAGTGGAACAAATATACAAGAACATAGTTCAATTCAGACAAAAACAAGTCAAACAATTCCAAAGATTTATTCTCCTTATCTAGATGTTTATACAGGATATTTCTTCATCTTGTTTGACTAGCCCTCATTAAAGGAAAATAGGATCAATTTCCCAATTGAAGGGCCCAGTTTTATTTAGTTAAGGGTAGGTTAGCAGACTCCTTTCCTTAATAGAAGACATTAGACACACACATATTTAAAATGACTACCCTTTTAACTGTCATAAATTAGTAGCATTTCAAAGACAAAGAGAGATGGAAGACAAAGCATATGTTACATTATACATTGAAAGAAGACCTTTCTGAACTGAGCTCCCAACCGTACCACAGTGAAGAAATATTATGAATCCAAAGGAATTCAATGGAAACTTGAGGGGCAAAGATTTGAGGTAAATGTTGCCCAAGGAAGAGACCAGGGGCATTCTGATTGGAACTGTAATGCCACCTAAAATGAATAGTTATCAGAAGCTGGTTTACTGGCCTGGAGATACACTTTCTAGCTGGAAGAGCCTACTTCCTAGTAGAAAATAGTTGGATATGGTACTAGGTTGGATAGTGATGCCTCCAAAGTTTATATCCTTTCAGAAACTCAGATTTTTACCTTGTTTGGAATTAAGGTCATTCTTAGTTCTTAGTTGTTTTATTTGCATAAAAAACAATGGAGGTGACATAGGTCAAACTTATTATAAGATATTTATTTAAGACATTTATAAAACAATATATAGGGCCATTCCTGTCTTCTTTTCTCTACCTTAAATATTGTCTTTCAGCCTCTTCTAGTTTTAATACAAGGAGGCTGTGAGGTATTTTTAAAATGTGTTTTCAGATATAGTGCAAAAAAATATATTTCTGTCTTCTGATGCCTAATTTATATCTGGTTGCTAAGAAAGCCTTCTGTAGCATGTTCATTCTCTTGTGTTCAAGCTGATGATCATAAACACTGATAATGATTTTCAGATGATGAACTGATAAAATAGATATATTGCAAATATTTTTAATTACACATATCCCCACCATCAACATTGCCATTTCTCAGAGCTGGATGAAAAGGTGAAGGGATTAAGCAAAAATAAAACAAACAAACAAAAACCCAACGAGCAAAACTCATAGACACAGACGACAGTATGGTGATTACCAGTGGAAGGGAGATGGAAGGAAGTAGAAGAGGGGGGCTAAATGGGGACAGAAGGAGACTTGACTTGGGGTGGTGAGCACAGAATACAATATAGAGATGATGTATTATAGAATCGTACACCTAGAGCTCATGTAATTTTATTAACCAACGTCACCCCAATAAATTCAGTTAAAAAAAAAGAATAAAGAAAAAAATTTGGTGGCCTGAGAGATGATCTTTATTTTAAGAACAAAGTAAAAAAACAAAACAAAAAAACTCACAAAACCTTACACAGGTTTTATTACTAAACACGTATTAAAATCATTTTGTCTTGCTTATGTTTGAACGCAACAGCAGCATCACTGCTGAAAAGCTAAATTTAAGGAGCATTTAAAATTTTCCCTATATTTCTGCTGGAAGATATATGTAGTTTAATTTGAGAACAGTCTATAAGGGGCTACAATTTTCTGTAAAGCCCCTCAGTATGTGCTGTCTCTTAATGACAACTATAACAGAAGAGAGCAAGAAAACTACTTGTGCGATTATGAATATATTAGATTTCTATTGCTGCTATTACAATTTAACAAATGTATTATTTTGCAATTCCACAGTTAAAAAATCACAAATCAGTTTCACTTGGCCAAAATCAAGGGAGTGTAAGGGCTGCATTCCTTCTGGAGGCTGCAGGGGAGAATTCGCTTTCTGGCCTTTGCAAGCTCCTGGAGTCTGCCCTCCCTTAGGTCCTGTCCCCACATCACTGCAACCTCAGCTTTTATGATCAAATCTGCTTTCTTCTTGTGAGAACTCTTGTGCTTACATCAGGTCAATCTGAATATTCGAGGTTATATTACCATCTCAACATCCGTAACTTACTCAAATTTGCAAAGTCCCTTTTGCCGTGTGAAGCAACCTATTCACAGGTTCTGTGATTATGTCATGGGTATCTTTTGGGGGACATTATATTCTGCACAAAATTTTAACTTGATTATGTGAATCACAGAAGAAATTTTAGAGCTTAGAACTCATATTGTGAGCAAGCAAAAATGATTTCTTTTTTTTTTATTGTTCTTTCCCAAGTCCTTTCCTAGAATGGAAAGGATATCTCGGGGATAGTAAAATATTTGTGGTGTGCTCAATATCATTTGATAGGGCATGACCTCTCTTTCATAAAAAACATCACTGTAAGTTTGAAAAATATGTTGTTTAGTGCAAAGGCTGAAGTGGCTATCAGGGATCTGTGGATTTTAGATGATGAGGAGATGCCTTACTCCACTGCCTTCACCACTATCCATTACATCAGCAACATATCTGGCAGGTTAATGATAATTTTTCTCAATCATAAAGAATTTGTTGCTATGGCACCTGAGATTACTAAGGTTGAGACATCAAACTAACCTCAGAAATCTAAGTATTAAGGAAGATTTTTTTCCCCCCTTATTTCTTTTTACTTTAATATGAGATTATATAAATTTAAATTCACTTCAGAGTGTCAAGCACAGTGAAAGCTGTCAGGGACTCCCTTTACAGAACCACATTTTACATTTCAAAAGAAAGGTTTAAAACTACAATCTGGACAAGTGCATTTGTGCAAGGATCTAGCTTCCATGTTAAAATTTGCCATGGAGAAGTCTTTCCAACTCCACAAAGAATACTATGATATCCCTCTCATTCGTCAAGTGAGACAAAAAGGAACAGTTTAGAAACTAAGAAGTCAGATGAGTATTAGCTACAGATCTTAGAAGGTTAGAGGCAGAATATTCTACCTAGGGGGGACACTCTAACAGTCAGAATATTTTGTAGATAACCTTTTACAGAAATGTTAATTCGGCAGTTGAAGTGATTTACAAAAGGTGAAAAAAAGAATGAAATCAGTAAAGCAAAATAGTATGAAACAGAATTTAAATTTATAACTGTTTAAATGACATAGAATATCTATAATTACATAAATTTTTAAAAAAAGGAATTACATTTATCCAAACCGATTTAGATGTGGGGCTAGCCTTAGACAGCTAGTTGAAATGATGTGGTACCAATCATAACAAACCAAATCCACAAATATTGTTTTTTATAGTATGTAACAGTGCATAAAGAAATAGAGAAGGTGTCTATAACATAAAGGCAAGTTAAAATCTAATTTGTTATTTTTAAAAATAAAATTCAATTTTATGGCAGAAAATATGTGAGCATTTGGCAAAGTGAAAATTGGTAAAGAAATTCAGAAGAGGACACACTTTAGGTTGGGTGAGGAAATGTTACCAGTGATAAATTTTTCAAAGTTTCTGATTGAAAGATTTATTTTCATTATATTCTAAAATTTTTCATGTGTCACAAAGTTATTTAAATCTGGATGAATCTATTGATCATATTTTATTCCTTCTTATTGAAAATTGTTTAATATGATATTATTATTTATCAATGATAAATAATATGTTCAATATTTTTTAGAATGGAACTAGTTTTTCGAGGTCGACTAATTCAGTTATAAACAACTGAAAGGAAAGGAGAAGTAGAGGTGGGTTTTTGGCTTTTGTGTAAGATAAATCACACAATATCAGTGCTTTATGACAATAAGCATTCACTTAGTACCCTCGTATGTGGGGTGCTGAGGATAAGCTATAGGTCATCTTACCTGGAGGGAGATGGCTGGGATGACACTACCTGACACTTCTCTCCCTACTGGAACCACTGAACTAGGCTGAGCACATTCATTGCACCTTGGTTACAGAGGCAGAGTAAGTAATTCTAACTAACAAATACATTTTAATCTTCTGCTTGCATTTTGTCTCTTAAAATAGTATTGACCAAAACAAGTAAATTGCTGGGCCATATGATAATTCTATGTTTAATTAAAAAAAAAATATTTTTATTGATTTGAGAGAGAGGAGAGTAGAGGGGGAGAGAGAGAGAAACATCAATATGAGAGAGAAACATCGGTCAGCTGCCTCCTGTAGGCACCCCACCAGGGATCGACCCATAACCTGGGTATGTGCCCTGCTCAGGAATTAGAATGGCGACCTCGGCCCACTGAGCCGCAGGGGCCAGGGCTCTATGTTTAACATTTTGAGGAACTGCCAACATGTTTTCCAAAGCATTTGTGATAATTTGTAATCCCACACACGTGTGATGTTTTTTCACACCTTTGCCAACGTTTGTGATTATCTGTCTTTTTTATTACAGCCATTTTGGGAGAATTTACCAATCAAGCCATTTTGTCTTAGCATTTTGTGGGGGGTGAAGATTTTTTAAATTATGAATTCAAACTCTTTAGTTGTTACATATCTATTCAGATGTTCTACTTTTTGTTGAATGGATTTCAGCAGTTTGTGTCTTTCCAGGCAATTGTCCATTTCATCTAGGTTTTACAACATGTTGTCATGCAATTGTTCATTGTGGTTCATCATAACCCTTATATTTCTTATTAATCACTGCTTTTAGTAATTTAAGTCTTCACCCTTTTTTCTTGATCAGTCTACCTAAAGGTTTAATAGTTTTTAAAAATATTTTCAGAGAACTAACTTTTGGTTTTGTTGATTTTATGGGTTTTCTGTTTTCTGTCATTTACTCTCAATCTAATTTTTACTCTTTCCTCCCTTCTGATTGCCTTGAATTTAGTACTTCCTTTTTTTTTTTTTTTTTTATAGTGTCTTAAAGTAGTGGCTTATGTTATTGATTTGAATTGTTTCTTGGTTTATAAAGTTACTTCTTATACTGCTTGTGTTGCATCCTATAGTCTACCTTAAATTTATATAAAATATATGTTTCTTCAATAACAAATTAACCTTAGCTTACAGTAACTTTTTTACTTTTTAAACTTTTTAATTTTATAAAATGTTTTGGTTCTTTTACAGTGAGACTTAGCTTGAAATACATACACATTGTACAGCTGTACAAAAGATAATTTCTTTCTATTTGTATTTATTCTATAAGCTGTTTATTCTTATTTTTGAATTTTAAAGTGTTTTTGTTAAAAGCTAAACCAAAAACACACAATAGGTTGCCTATTCATTTTGTTGATAGTTTCCTTTTCTTCACAAAACCTTTTTAGTTTGATACCATCCCATTTGTTTATTTTAGCTTTTGTTGCCTCTGCTTGAGGAGACTGGTCCAAAAAACATATTGCTAAGACCAATGTGAAAGATCTTACTACTTATGTTTTCTTCTATGTGTTTTATAGTTTCAGGTCTTACAAACAATTATTTACTGCTTTGGATTTATTTTTGTATATGGTGTAAGATAGTGGCTCAGTTTTGTTCTTTTGGCATGTGGTTGTCCTGCTTTCACCAACATCACTTATTTAAGGAATTGTCTTTTCTTCACTGTATATTTTTGTTTTCTTTGCATTAATCAACCATATATGCATAGATTTATTTCTGGGCTCCCTTTTCAATTCCATTAATCTATTAATGGTGTCTGCTGTCATGCCAGAACCATACTCTTATATTTATTAAGAGGGCTTTGTAGCACAGTTAAAAACAAGGGAATATACCTCCAGCCTTGTCTTCTTTCTCAAAACTGCTTTAGCTATTTCAGGTCTTTTAGGAATCCATACAAATTTTAGGATTCTTTGTTCTAGTTCTGTGAAAAATGCCATTGATATTTTGATGAGGATTGTATTGAATCTGTAGATTGCTTTGCATGATATGATCATATTAATTCTTCCAATCCATAAGCACAGTATATATCTTTCCATTTATTTGTGTGTGTTTTTCAATTTCTTTCATCAATATCTTATAGTTTTCTTTTTTGTTTTTTAAATACATCTTTATTGATTTCACAGAGAGGAAGGGAGAGGGAGAGAGAGAGAGAGAGAAACATCAATGATGAGAGAGTCACCATTGACCAGCTGCCCCCCCCCCCCCGCATGCCCCCGACTGGGGATCGAGCCCACAACCCGGGCATGTGCCCTGACCGGGAATCAAACCTCGATCTCCTGGATCCTAGGTCGATCCTCAGCCGCTGAGCCACACTAGGCTGGGTGATATCTTATAGTTTTCTAAGTACAGGTCTTTCAACTCGGTTAAATTTATGCCTAAGTATTTTATTCTTGATGCACCTCCTTCAGTCAAGTCCATCCCAGGAGAAGAAAGAACAATGTTATTTGTCAAGCCAAACAGCAGGCTGAAAGAATGTCTCTCTTAACTTAGAGAGAGAGAATAATGAAAGAATAGGCCCAGAAATGGAAAAAATAAACTTACTATATATTCAAAATCAAATTGTGTAAGCAACATCCTGCCATATTCTCTGGTGTGGAAGTTGCAGGTTATTTCTGAGCTATGGAAAATAATTGGATTATTATAGCATAGAATTCTACATATACACTCTTACGTTTTCTCTCATTGATTATTCAGTTCCATTTTAAGAAATCCATTCTGCTTTGAAATCTTTAAAATAAGCCCTTAATTATTGCACTATTGTTATCCATCTTGAATTTCACCATGAATGCAGAAAAAATATTATCCTTTACTAGTTAAGCTAAACATTATTTTTTAATTTATCTTTATTATTGAAAGTATTACAGATGTCCCTTTTTTCTCCCATTGACCCCCTCCATCCCACTCCACCCTAAACAGCTTTTTGCATTTTATGTTTACAGATTACTAATTGCTTTCATTTGAAATCTGTGATAATACCACATACTTAGTGACAGGCTATCTTTTAGCACAATCATTTGTTTTCATGCTTGGAAAAATATACACAATGACATGGTAAAATCATTAGAGGCAACTAAATGAGTACACAAGATCGTACTAGTTGCCTAATAACATCTGTTGTAAAACTATAAACGTTTTGAAAAATAATAAGAAACCTTTCTTTGTTCAACCTAGTGCAATCCTCTTTCTCTGTTTACATTTAAGTGAACTGTGGCATATTGTTCAAATTTAAAATAGATTAAATCTATTTTTGAATAATTCTAATGATTAAAACAATACTTTTTTTCAAGTATTTCTGAACTTTGGCTTCAAGAGTTCCATTTCATTCTTCTTTTCTTTTCTTTTTTATTAAAACGTTGTCTTTATTGATTTTGGAGAGAGGAAGAGAGAGAGAGAGAGAGAGAGAGAAACATCAATGAGAGAGTCACTGATAGGCTTCCTCCTGCACACCCCTGACAGCGCGGAGTGAGCGGGGACCGGGCATGTGCCCTGATGGGGAATCGAACCCGGATGACCTGGATCCTAAGTCGACACTCAACTGCTGAGCCACACCTGGCTGTGCAATTCTCATCTTCTTTCCATGGGTATTTGATTGTCTTCTCTCACTTCAATTTTGAAACAAACAAAATGCTAGGTACTAGGGGAATACTTTTTATATACAAAAACCAATTTAATCATTTAGAAGAGATAATATCTGTGCACAAATAACTCTAGATAATAGTGAAAGCTTATACAGACAAGCTAGCTCCTGGTGGCATTTAAGACAATGACCATGTTACAGAAGCCAACCCAGGCTACTTATCAGTGTAGCTTAGTTTTTATTTAGGTAATAAAGCAATGAAGTGGCATTGTTTACATCTCTAGCCGTTCCTTTCCCAATTTGCACTAATATTATCCACATTAATGAAATGGGTTCCCAGAAAACAAAATTATATGGCAAGTTTGAATTTTAAAGCACAGTCTGAAATTGCACACATCTAGCCTCAGTCACAGAGTTAATCTAGCAGCGGGGCTGTTATTTATGTATTCATCCTGTCATTTCAAAAACTTCTGTCTTAGTGGGATTGGTCTGGTGTGCTGCTGAGCATTACTCTGGAAAAAAATAAAATTGTACAAAAACTGCAAAACAAGCCTGAAAACATCATATTGTTGTACAATATATAAGCATACCAATAACAAAGTTTGACAAGGTTTTCATCTATTAGAGCCATATAACCTATGTGTTCATAGAGTAATGAAATTATGCAAGGGCTGCTTTTAACAACTTAAAATAGGCCTTGCATGAAACATGTTTCAGTCTTTAAGTAAGAAAAGAATGCTCCCTTATGAATTATGCATAAAGATAAATAGAAAATTTTTTTGAAAATTAATAGTAACTAACTTTTATTGATAGCTTACCATATGCCAGGTAGCATTATTACTGCTTTTTGTTGATTAACTCTTAAACCACACAACACTCAATAGAGCAATTAATACTCCAGTTTTTCAGAGGAACTGGGACACAAAACATTGAAATAACTTTCCTAACATTATATGACTTATAATTGGAATTTCTGGAATTCCATCCAAGTAGTCCCCTCTTATCCACCACTTTGCTTTCAGAGAAGTTTCTAAAACTTATCCAAATTAAAAGTTTTGGCACTCTAAAAATGCACTTTGCAAAAGTTATTGCTGTCTGCTAAATCTTCTGAATTTTTGCTGCCTAATAATTTTGTCTAGACTTGAATTTCATTTGGCTGGCTTCCATAGAACCAAACATAAAACAAAAAGTTGTTTATTTTCTTTATTTACCTTATCAATTAATCAAGAGATAATTTTCAGATATTTATCAGAAACTTACAGAGTCAAAAATATGGGTTCTATAGACTTGAATTTCCTGAACTTACTAAAATATTTCCTGAAAGTTTGGTATCAAAATGGTAAACAAAAAAGCAATGCAAAAGGGTAAGGGCCAAGTAAATTAAAGAACTACATACTTACTATACTATTTGTTAAAGCACAACAAACATTCTCAGTCAGTATTCTCATAGCAATGGATATTTTTCCCATAACAACATTTTATTTATGCATTATGATTAAGACCAGATTGAATCTCTGCAACTATGCAGCTATAAATATCAAACCTGGCAATGCAAACTTCACTTTGTTCCTTTATTAATGTGCTTCCATTCTAAATTTAAAGGTCTACATCATAGTTCTTTGCCTTTCTGCTGAGAGTTTCAGCAAATACAATGGTCATTGCCAATGGAATTATCTCATGCAATGCAAATACTTTAAATTACAATGACCTCCATCTTTCCATTGCCTAATAAATCTTGTTTTAAATGGTGAATTTTTTTTTTTTACACCTATTGGATCTTTGGTATCACCCTGATTTGTAAAATTTAAGGTCTTGCACCTTATTACTAATTTATTATCAACCTTCAACAAAAGTACTTTTTGCATTTGCACATAATCCACCTCCCTCACCCCTACACTTTTCTCGTCTTGTTTTAAGTTCCATAGTAAAATGTATTTGAACTTTGGATCTTTGATATAGTCAACTTGCTCTTGTTTTAATATCTAAAGCTATGGCTGGATGCATTATTGATAAGAGCCCTGGGAACTTCTGCTGAAGCTTGTGAAATAGTTATTCGGTGTCTGAAAAAAAGATTCTTATAGAAACTTCATTATGCCTTTTTTTAATATACATGGCATGTGTTTGATTTCTTCTGCCACCTTCTTAATGTTGATTGTCACTTTATTTTCCTTCTCCCTGAAATTGCTAGGTATCATTTAGTGCAGAGAATATACCCATCTGTAGTGTAAATTATGCATGTTTTTATTTTAGCTCACTTGCTCCCAAATCCAAGTTTTCTCTGAACAGCAAAAAGTTAATTTTACATTTATGCATCTTTCCATGTGCTTTGTGATTTTATAGATAAAGTTTGAAAAGTAGTATTTACTTTTTCCTTGTATTCTTTAATTTTTAAAAAAAAAGAAGAAAAGGTGGAGTATTTTTTAAATTTTTTTTTCCAAAGGAAACCCAAGTTGCTACATCACAACTTTGGACCAAATGTATAATTAAACTTCTTAAAGTGGCCAATATTAACATATCTCATGTTCAAAATGAAGCAATAGTTTAAGGAATGCAGCTTTTATCTACTTTCATTTGCTTTTATTGAAATATTGCACTTTAAGTTCCTGAGGTTTCCTCCATCCATTTCTGGGGGATTTAGCACAGAAGTTTATCCCACTGCTCTGCTTGACAAGAGGAACTCTCAGGGGTCAGCTGGTTGCTTTACAGAAAGAATTTATTCTTGCAAGAAAAAATTATATTCTTCAAACAGTAGAAGCTAGGAGACATTTCAGTTGAATGAGTTTATATAACATCTGAAATACAAACCAATACTCATTTTCCATGACCTTAAAGACCCTCTTCAAGAAACTGAAACCTCACGCATCTTTATCATTGAATATACATGGTCTTTTTTTATTATTACTATAATGGAATGACCTTGAGAAATAAATATATTTTAGTATATTTGGAATTCAAATTATTTTATTGACATATACACTAATTTGTATATTTATTTAAAATATGCTGGTATGATATTACGCTAAGTATACCATTTAAGAAAATAGTGGTTTTCCCCTTACTCATGCAATTCTCTGACTGTGGTTAACCAAGGTATCCATATGAAAGATGACTGCTAAGAAGCTTTTATTATAATCTGCCTATAAATGGAACAGACACTTAAATTATATGGAGAAAGGCAGACATTTAATAAGTACCTTTCTTGTTTTCAGTGGCAGTTTATTTATACTCAAGGACAAATGGCATTCTAAGTTTTATTGTTGGGTTAATTCCTTTTTGTATAGTAAAAGATTATTACTTTTTCCAGACTCCTTAACTGTAGTAAAGTCTTCATTCATTCATTCATTGATTCAGCAAGTATTTATTGAACACCTACTATATCTCACTTTTCAAGTGTTAGGATTCATGAGTGATAAAGGCAAGGATAAAGCCCCTTTCTTGTAACCTTTTCATTCCAATGGGAAACACACAAGAAACATAATAAACAAGTGCATTTTATGTGCATTAGAAGTTTATACATACTGTAAAGTAGAGCAAAGTTAGGAGGGGCATGTGTATTGGGTGGAAAGTGTTATAAGAGGGCATAAGAGAGTTAGACATGTGGGTGGGTATATGGGGAAAGAGTGTTCCAGGCAGTCTGAATAACTTCTGCGGAATACGTTAATAAGAAACCCTGCCAAGCCTGGTGATGGGAAGCAAGACCAGTGCAGTTGGAAAGGGGTGAGACAGAATCGCAAAAGAAAAGGTTAGAGAGATGAGTTTGGGATGCAGGGCTCATGATGTAAGGATTTAGGCCATTATAAGCAATTTTTCTTTTACTCAGGGTTTAGAAAGTAGGAGTAGTCTGATGATGTCTATTAAAAGGATCGCTCTGGATTCTATGTTGAGAGTATCTTGTGGGGGTGAAGGGGAGTGGTAGGGAACCAGTCAAGGGGACCCTTGCAATATTTCTGGCCAAAGATTTTATGGATTGGACCAAAGCATTAGAAAAAGTTTTTCAGATTCTTAATATTTATTTAGCATCACAGAAAATTTTTAAAAAGCAGACTTTAAGACATACTTAATAAGTCAGAGTTACTGATTAATCTAAGAATTATATTTTTGCATTATCATTTAATATTTCTTGGAGCACCAGCATAGTTTATTTAATTATTAGAGTAGATTAAAATTCTATGAATCTGGATCTATGTTAGAGTACCATTTTTAAGTACATATGACTGTCTTCCAAAGCACAGTAAATAGGCATGATATTCTTCATTCATTAACTGCATTATCAAACTCTGTCTAGCTACCATAAAGGTATTTTTTTCACATATTTATAAAGCACCTAATAGTCTGACTCAATATGTACAAAATTCCCACATCCTGGAAAAATAAACCGATGAAAAAACAACAGTAACTTCTAAACTTCTGAGCTCTTCAAAAACAATCCTCGTGTCCCCAGTCACTTTGACTCAGAACTTCTAATATCATTTCTATTTTTTCTTCTCATTCACCTATCTCTTACGATATGATACCAAATTCCCTGTTTTATCTACCTGGAAGTCTACTGTATTCTACAGTCACATAACGTTTTTCTTCCTTGGTAGTTCAGGCTATTTTGACTTGCTACTTAGATTGCTTCATTATTTTCTAAATGTTCATTATGACCTCTACACAGTAATCCACTTTCAATCACAACTGCAAGATTATCCTTCTAGAGCATGCTTTGATGACTTTCCCTTACTACAAAATACTTCTTAATGCTAGTTTCTGTCTACGGAATAAATTCATCATCTGACTTCGCTTCATTTTCTTATTTATCCCTCTTAATACACTTTACTTCTCACAATCTGTTATCCTGCCAAATTGCAGTGCTCCCCATTCCCTAAACAGCTTGCCCATTTTTTCCCACCTGAAGTAAGTCCAGAGGCATTTACTGAGGAGTTGGACTGTGACAGACTCTGTGCCGGAAAAATAAAACAGATCCGTGTCACTCATCTTCTGCTTTGTGAAGCGTTCTCAAAACCTAATGGGAGAAAAGCCACATATAAATTCTTTCAATAAAATATGAGAAAATAAAAATAAGTTCAAAATAGCAAAAAGGTTATCTACCTACCACCCAGTCCCACTTTCATCTGTGGAATTCTTGTCCGAATGTCAAGATTCAGTACAAATGGTACCACTTCAGTCAAGTACTGTACAGTTTACCAGATCACTCACAAGTGCTCTCTTCTGCTCAGAATTGCATTGCTCATTGCCCTCACCTTCCCCCAGCCCTTGCCACACGCTGCCTTACATTACAGGGGTTTGTGAGCAGGTGGAACATCTCCTGCTATAGTGTAAACACCTTCAGTAGGATACCTCACCCACTAGAATGTAAACTTCAAATAGCAGCACAGGTCTGCTGGTAGTGGGCATTGAGTGACAATTTTCTTGAATGAATGAAAGAATTGTGTAAAATATCTTTGCAGTTTTCACAGAACCTAACCAGTAGAGGACATAAAATTAGCTAAATTAATGTTTGTTGAAGAAATAAGGGTAGAATGCTATCTTAAACACACCACACACACACACACACACACACAAGAATCACTGTGCAGCATTTGCCAATTGATTTGGTGCAAGCATTTCCAGTTTGGCAGATTTCAAGCTAAAACTGTGATGCCACTGAGGGCAGAGTTGAGCACAACAGTCTTTCAAGAGCCTGTGCAAGCCAACTGTAGCTAAAATAATACATAGTATGCACAATAAACTTTCAATGATTATTTAATGGATAAATTAATGAAAGTTTCAGCATATGGCTGAGCTTGAGAGAAAATCATTTATATATAAATAAAAAGGTAAAATATTTCTACATTAAAGGAAAAGTTCAGAAGATTCAGATAATGAAATCATAAAATGCAGGCTTCATATCACAAATAAATTTAATGTGACTACATATTAGAAGTATTTTAATAATATGTGTATGACTGCTATTTGCATTTGGAATTAATTTGTATGTTTTTCTTGGTGAATGACCAGATTAGTCATTTATCTTTTTAAATCTTGAAATAACTCATTGTTCCAAAAGTAAATACCAAACAAATGATGTTGCATTAATTATTCCATAGATATTCTCACTTTTGATTTCAGATTTGGAAGATCTTGGTGAACAAGAGAACATAGGAAACTTACTGGAGTGTAATATTGGCTTTGACCTTGACCTTGGCAGAATTTGGTGCTCTCCAGTGGACAACACTTGTAGGGGACTTTATCACACAAACTATAACCACCACTATCCCTAAGGATAGATAGGTCTTCAAGAATATAAATATACTTGTATGTACTTCTCTTAGCATATACTGGATTTGGTTTGAAAAGAGTGCAGAGGTTGAGATAATGTTGGGATGTAGATCAAAGAACTCAATTATCCAGCTTAAACAAATTGTTTTTTTCACATAACACAGTCTGGAAGTAAGCCATTTAGGACATTTCCATGTTGTAAAAAGGGTTCAACCAAGTTCTTTTTTTTTCACCTACTTTCAAGCTCCTGCCTCACATCAGAGTCAATGCCCAAAAAGAAAGGTGGAGGTCATCAGGCTCATGCCAGCTGAGTCTGTCCCTTTATTTAAAGAAAAAATAACTTTCCTGATCCCTTCCACCACAGTTCAATTTTGATTACATCTCATTGGCTAGAGTTTTGTCACATGGCAACATTTAGGGGCAAAAAAAACAGGAAAAATGAATAGTTTTCTATCCCTAACTAAACTGCAAGAACATGAGAGAGAGAGAGGGAGGGAGACAGAGAGAGAGAGACGGCTGTATAGCCTTGGAAAGTTTCTAACATCTTGTTCTCAAACTAGTTATCAAGGCAAAAGTTACCCAAAGCTTGAAGGATGGAACAATAATACAGAATGTCATATAGGAAATAACTCCAAACTCAGAATTCAGGTTAAATTGTGGATCTAGTTTTAATCTTGGTGCCTACCATTTTTACTATGTTAGGCAAGTCACTCAAATTCTCTCAGTCATTATATTATAATACAGACAGACACCATAATAACAAAGGTCCATGTTTTGTTTCATTTGCTTTTCAAATATTGCATAATTCCATAAATGATGTCACTGGACAGGCTCGGCAAATTACAGTATGAAAGAACAATGTATTACCAAAGAAGATTTAGGGAACACTGTGAGCTGGCTTGGTTACAGAAGCTAAGGTAAAAGTGAAAATATGCCTGTAATTTAGAGAAATAGATAAGATAAAAGATGAGATTTCAGACTGTGAAAATGGCACAGGCAGAGATACAGAGGAAGGGTTAAACATGGTGTGTAGTATTGTGAGGATAACCCAATTTTAGACCAGAGGTATTATTGTGTGTTTATTGTGTATACTTGGAGATAAGTTTAGAAAACCTTAAAAATCACATTAGGAGTGGACTTTACTTATAAGTAATGAAAAAGCCTTAAATAGTCTAGGGAAGGCTAATCACTTGATCAGATTATCATTGTTTATTTTCCTCTAGTAATCTAGTGCTTTATTTCCTCCAATAATCTTTCTCCAAACTGGCCACACTATATTAGAGGTAATCATAGTCCTGAGAGAAGTTATTTTAGCAGAACCGAGTTAAAACAAACAAAACCATGCAGGGTTTTTTTTTTTTTAATGTGTTTTTATTGCTTTTTTGAAGAGAGGAAGTGAGAGGGAGAAAAACATCGATGGGTTGCCTCCTACATGCACCCAGACCAGGGATCAAACCTGCAACTTGGGCATGTGCCTCAACGGAATGGAACCAGAGACGTTTCAGTGCACAGGACAACACTCAACCAATTAAGCCACACTGGCCAGGCAAACACCATGCAATTTTTTGTTTTTAAACACAGTGGCTCATTTTAGTTATTAGAACAGAAAGATTTCACAGAATATAAGAATAGATTATCAAACAGAATCAAATGTTTCTCTTAGATCAGTGCAGATGGAAATAGGAGAACTGAAACAAAGAAGAGTAGTAGAGTATTTTCCCCAACCTTGTGTCCCCGTCTTCCTTGGGGTGAGAGGAGGTGAGGGAAGGAGTGCATTCTCGTTATTGAGGAATGGGCAAAAACATCAGTCCTTGTTTCTGGTGGGACTCGCCAAGGTCTGCAGCAGTACCGTGGAAATGGTCTCACAAACAATCTTGTTTTTGATGACCTCGATAATTTTGAGAACTTCTAGTCAATTATTTTGTAGACTATCACTCAATTTGATTTTCCGATGTTTTACATAGATGAGGGTGAGGTTATGGGTTTTTAGAAGGAAAAAAAATTACAGAAGTAAATGCCATTCACATGACATCATCGTAACAGCACGTGTTATCAACATGACTTATGCTGTTGTTACCCTAGATCACTTGGTTGAAGTCATGTTTGTCAGGTCTTGCCAGTGTAAAATCATGCTTCCTACCCTCTTCCATACTCTTTTGAAGAAAGTCACTTGTGAGGCCACACTTAAGGAATGAGGAGAAATGTTTTGTTTTTAAATGGAAGAAAAATATTTTATTTGGAGATGTCAGAATGTATTGTAAAGTAATTCCATAATAAAAGTGATTCTTTGAAGACTAAATTGAGAATTGCAACAACTACACAAAAAATGTATTCTCTCTTTTCAGGAAAAAAGTAATGTATAGAACAATAACATATATATGTTTTATATGTTGCAGTCAGTACCTTTTAGTTTATGTCAGTTTACTTTCCTGACATGTCATGAATGCATTAAAGAAGGCTGGGGATAATTACTAATTAAATATATATTAGAATATAAATGTATTTTAGATTGAGCTATTCTGCTACAGGTCCACAATTTGGAATTCTCAGGGCATTCTCCTGGTTTTCCTAGGACGATAAAGCAGGACAAAAGGAGGCATTAGACACGAACATAAATTCACCACATAGAGCACAATCTGCGTGAATCCACGGCATGAACTGACAGAGCTGCTTGAACAAAGTATCTGAAATATAGGACGAAGCAAAGAAATCACAGGGAATGGTACAGCAAACAAGAAGTCGCTCTGGGCAATAAGGCTTTGGACCCTAGAGATGCCCACAGCAGCCGAATCCATTCCCTGCCCTTCTCACACAGGGAATTGGTACACTGTGACCGTGACCGTGACCGCCACCGAAAAGTTTGGGTAATAGGCATTTGCCTATTCACTGGGTGCTTTTGTGTTTTCAGTCCTTAACACTAGACATGGAGAAGATGCATCAATTTCAATATTGCCCTTTTAAAAATAGTAAACCATTCATCCAGGACTACTGATTTTTAGGGATCCTATATTATAAGACCACCAGTTATTGGAGTTGTTCATCTTAATATAGCCATCAAGTTTTCCTTTTCATGTTAATCCCACATCTCACTATGAACCTCTTCTCACCCAGTCCATAACCCTCATTCACTGTCCTTTATTGTTGTTTACCTTTATTGAGGTATAATTCACAATTAAAATTGTAATATATTTAAAGTGTACATTGTGATAATTTCATATATGTACATATTGTGAAAGAATTCCTCTCATCTGGTGAATGAACACATTTCAACCTATCCACCAAGTCACATATTTATTTATTTATTTATTTTTGGTGAGAACATTTAAGTTCTACTCTCTTATTAAATGTCAGTAGTGCAATACAGTTATCAATGTTAGCCACCATGTTATACAATAGATCCTCAGACCTTGTTTATTTTACAGCTGAAAGTTTGTGCCCTTTACCAACCTCTCCCTATTTCTCTCACTCACTCAGCCCCCAGAAACCACTTTTGTACTCTTTGTTGCTATGATTTTTACGTTTTACTTAGATTTCACATATAAGCAATACCTTACGGTATTTGTCTTTCTCTGCCTGGATTATTTCACTTACATAATATTCTCAAGTTCCACCCATGTTGTCATAAACAGCAGGAGCAAGACTTCTTTCTTTCTTATGTCTTAGTAATATTTCATCATATATATGAAATATACATATATTACATTTCTAATGAAATATATATATATATGTATATGTTCACCTCTTCTTTTTCCATTTGTTGGCAGACACTTAGGTTGTTTCCGTATCTTGGCTGCTGTGAATGATGCTGCAGGGAACATAACAGTGGAGATAGTCTTTGATTTCTTTTTTTTTTTTTTTTTTAATATATCTTTATTGACTTCAGGGAGAGGAAAGGAGGAGAGAGAAACAGAAATATCAACGATGAGAGAGTCATTGAATGGCTGCAGCCCACAACCCGGGCATGTGCCCTGACCGGGAATCGAACCCTGATCGCCTGGATCCTAGGTAGATGCTCAACCGCTGAGCCACGCCCGGCCGGGCTCTTTGATTTCTTTATTTCTGTCGTGTGCATTTAACTCTCTGCTAGATAAATATCTTAATTCACCAATTCAGTTGCTGGTCCCTGGCACACCAGCTTACAGAAAAAAACACCCCAAAACACTGGAATTTAAAAGTCCACAATAAGCCACATGGGAAGAGTAAAATTTTATTTTATTTCTAACTATTCTTTTCCTTCTACTACTACAAAATTTGAGGAAAAATAAGTAACTCCCTTGAAAAAGGTAATTCCTCTCACTGATGACTATCTTAAAACTATTTGTGTTCTGGAAAGTAAATAAAGCAGCACTTTATTACCAATTAATATTTATTGAGTACATTGTCAGCTCAATTACTCTCTTTTATTTCCTGACTTTCTTGTGCAAACACAGAAACACAGGACTGAAATACGTGGATGTATGAGAAATGTAGATCCCCCCCCCTTTTTTTTTAACTTCACTAAGATTTTGCTTAGCCTTAGGCAAGTTCCTCCTTTTAGTATGACCCAATTAATTTTCCTTTAGATTTCATGGCCTGCCTGACCTATAATAAACAGACCTTGAGTTTTATTACACGAAGTGAATAATTAAGAGCTCAAATGCTTTCAATAAATTAGGGTCAATTTGAAATTTTATAATCAACTATTATCCTTTATAGTAGTACTTTTTAAGTAATTATGGCATCCATACAACGACAACAGCACTGGAAAATAGATATTTTTGCTACTTTTATAACTATTATGCAATATAAAAGTAATGTAATTGAAATGTATTTGAATATAATTTTAAACTTTTAAAAGAATAGTTATACATGGACATGTCCTCCTATCACTTTGAAATATAAAATTAAAGCCTCATAAATGATGATCTAAAATCTACAAATCTGAAAATGAAGTATGATTTTTATGTTAAATAAATTCATTTAGTAAAAACATTTTGTACATTTTTTAAAAGAATAACTATCAGTCATTGAAGTGAGATTGAGAACCACATTTTGTAGTAATATTTTTTCATTTTAGAACTGCCAGTAAAATCTGGAGAAATTTAAGTTATTTACTTCATAAATTTTAGAAAGTACATACCATTTTTTTTGCACAGTTATTTGAGGCTTTTAGGTCAAAGGTGCTATGAACTACTCCTCTATCATTCAGTGTTATGACTTCTTTAATATTAAGGTAATTATGAGGTCAGAGGACTGTTAAAATGGAAAGGATCTCAGATTAACATTCTAATCACATGTATGGGGGAATAGAAAAATGGTAGGTAGAGAGAGTAAATTACTTTCTTAAAAACTCAGAGACATGTATGACAGATTCCACTAAACATGCTTCCTAAGGCACACATAGACATACACACACTGTAGACATACCAACACAGGGAGACATATGTATTGAAAAGATAATTCATGGAATATAAGAAGCGAGTTCTTACCAGAAGCTAAGAGGAAAAGAATCAATCTGAACTGTAACAAAAGGTTGCAAAGGATGTTCAAATAAGATTATCTTTTGAAAATTAAACAGGACAATTAAGACATAATCAAACTGGAAAGAGATAAATGTTCTGTCCTAGAAAGACAATGAATCCTGATTGCATAAATTTACACATCCAATAAAATATCAACATTAATCAGGGGAAGGATAGATTAGACATGAGAAATAAAATAAATGGAGTTCAGTGTCAAATGTAATCACTGTCCATCCAAGAGTAGTACAAGAAAGTGGGTGCCATAGGCCAAAGATTTTTTCTGCCCAATTGTAACAACATAGTTTCATCTAATTCCACCAACTATTCAAATCTTATGAGTAATTCTCTGGGTTTTACCAACCCATCTTCTGAATAAACTATGTTTTCCCACTGAAGTATCTGTAGAACAGAATCTCTTGATTTTGAAATGTTATTTAATTCAAAAATAAGTTTTGCACAGACCAAGGACTTAATGTTTACACTAACCTGGCCTGCTATTTTCTAATTGTAGATAAACATCCTACTGGTTGGAGTTGGACAATTCATGTAAATTGCATTAAATTAAATTTAAAGGTAAAATGTGTTGTCCATAGGACTCCGATATCCAATACCTCAACAATTAAAGTTTATGGCACAAAATAGCACACATTTGAATGTTACTCATCAAAATTACAGGCTTCTTTAATGTGAATTCCCACGTGTATGCTGACCAATCATGTTCAGAGCCCAGCCCTCAGGAAGCAGGACAGATTCTGGATCAATGTTCAAATTCATCATCTAAGGAATCTGAAGTGAAACTGAACCAGCTTCAGTTTTCCCAGTATCAGCTCATTAATGATGGGAATTGTCCGTATATCTGAAATATCTGTAATTATTTTAATGAATTATTTAGTAAAGCAGTAACTGTGATTCCCATTTGATGTTTGAGAAAACTGAGGTGCAGTGAAGTTGTATAACTTTTTTTCAAGCTGACACAGTTAACAAGTGGAGCTGGAATTTGAACCAGGTCTTTCTCGTCAGGGGCTGCAAATTCAAATGATTGCAAAGGTGAAAATAAGTGGGTAAAGAAGATATAACGAGGACTGCTTAAACTCATATTAGTTATATAGGTTGTCAGTTTCCCATGAAAAAGCTAATATTCTGATTTTATGTGAAATCTCTTGATTTTGAAATGTTATTTAATTCAAAAATAAGTTTTGCACACAATGAGCTAAATGAAACAATTATATGTGAGTGTGTTTGGGCCATGAGACACCTATTTGTGTCCTCGGAACCAAAGTACATAGTTCTGCCATCTGCAGTAAAATAAAGTTTTTCTGACTTCTTAGGAAAAATAATAATTATTAGTCTGAAATCACATTCTCTGACAAAGACCTGGCATGCTAATACTCTGTGCTACTGAGTGCTGGTCTCTGCATAGATTTAGAAGCTGAAAGAACAAATGTGATTAACTTTTTTGTACAAAATCTGTGCGTGGATATGCTAACTCATTTGAACAAGAGATTTCCAATGTACCTGAAGGCAGAGCTAGAATTTTCCTAAAGAAGTAGTTACCTGTTATTTCACCACAGAAGCAAGTGGTTGCACATTTTCTCTGAAATTTTATTAAAAAAACCTGGAATGTGTTTATTTGGAATGGAGTAACTTTTAGTACAGAATTGCCAATAAGAAATATACATTAGAACACTGATAATTTGTGGTATAGGTGATTATATATAAGTTGCCTGCTTTGAAACTATAAATCATTCTCATTCTATAGTGTGTGCTCACTATCCTCAGTATGCCTTTCATAATTCCAGTTAGAGGACATCTGAACTTGGAGAATCCAACTGAAAACATTATACCAGATAAGCAGCACTCTATGGACAATGCCATCTTAACAAGACATGGTTCTGTCCAGGTTTGATGCACTTTATTCATGCATATTCTTCTTACTTTCTCTGAAACTTGAAAGAGGAGACATTACTTATTTCTCTTTGTAAGGTTTCATCACTATTCCACAACATGTACTTTAAGGAATGTATCTCTTTACATTAAAAAGGGGGAAAGAATAAGACCATTATATCATAGTTCCTACAGAAACCATAATTTTATCTTGTATGTCATGGTCATAAAAAAGTTAAAAGCTTAAAATAACTGTTCTATATTTTGTTTAAAATGAGAACATTCTCCATTTAACGGTAATGAAATAAAATGCTAAGGTATGATCAGAGCACGTCAGTCAGTGAGCTCCCTATGCCAAAATGTTACAAAAATAAAAACTACAAGTTATGTTTTCATGGTGTTGAAAGTTAAACATAAGTTATGTTTTCAGGATGTTGAAGGTTAAACAAACTAGACATAGACGTGATTCTCATATGTTGAATGCAGATCTGTGCTCCTCACTTGAAAAAAGAATCATCTAACTTCAATAAAACACAGGGAGACAACCGCATTCTACAGCGGTTTTCCCCACTGCACTCGGTGCTGCAGAGCGACTGGAAAACCCATATGGTAGGTCAGGGCAAGTGAATAATTCTCAGTTGAGAAAACAATTGCCTGTTGACTGTAGACTGGGCAATTTTTCTTCCAGTTTCCAACCTCTTAAGGGTCCCAGCCTAAGGTACAGTGTAAGTCTTATTGTGAACAAATGAGATAGTCATCTTTGGATGAACTCCACTGGGGATTTAAGTAATATCAGAAACTGACCCAATGGTACCCGAGATATTGCACTTCTAAAAACAAGTCTTGAGATGAAGTTCCTTGTCTTTGATTGTTTAAAAAACAGGGACTTTCTCTGTTCAAAACAGAAACTAAAATCACAAAAGCACATTACGGAAATGTGTAAAATTCATCTCACAAATACAAATTAAGCAAATCTTGCAGATAGGAGGTCTTTCTACTAATTTTCCTAATTAGAACCCCAGTGGTAGTATTTTCTGGTCCAGTGATAATAATTAATTAAACTACTGATAAATTTTTCTTTTTAAAATATAGAGGATGTTATATCATCAAGTTAATAGCTATTTATTAAGTACCTACTGTGTGCCATTTACCTACAACTGAGCTAAGAACTGCCACTTCCAAAATGAGCTTTATTTAATATGTTCTACTATATCGAATGAGTGTATAGAGGATTATCAACAGGACCTTGTCACTAGGCTTCAGATAAATCACACCTGATTGATGGCTATCTCTGCTCTTAAAAATGTCCTGGGTTAGAAGTACTACAAACTCATTAACAAGTCCTATCAACTGTACATGGTCCCTAATAACTAGTAATCATGGAACCAAAATCTGCTTTCTCTAATTTTATGGCTATTAAAATTATAAATAGCTAGTCTGTTAATATAACATAATCATTTTAAGCGCCTAAACTTAACTGTTTTCCTTTCTTTTTCCTTTCTTCTTTCAAAGAAAGATGTATCCCTTTTCATATCTAACATTACCCCATCATTTTGTAAGTGTGGCTTTCACCTTGCAAATCTTGTTCCATTGTGTTTTTTTTCCCTTTTTTCTATTCTATTAGCTGGTTCTTTCTCCTAAGCTTGTACTTATGTGCAAGTTTCTCCCATATTTAAAAAAAAAAAAAGCCCCGATTTATTCCTAACTCACCCTCTCTATTTGTTCATTTCTTTTATTTCCATCCTAGCCAGGCATGTTTGCCTTCTCTCCCATTCCCTCCTTAACGTTTTGTGAGCTGACAGTTTCTCTCACCACTACACACAAGTTGCTCTTGCTAAGATCACTAATAGCCTAAATGCAAAAGCTAATTGTCACTTATCATTCTCACCTTCCTTGAATGTACAAGATATTTGACACTATGGACCACTGCTTGCACTAAATGTCTTTAAATTAAAGCAGTTTAATATTTTCTTTTTTAAATTTTAGCCTCTCATATTTTATGACTATTGTCTTTCCTGGTTTAATTTTTTTTACTCCCACTTTACACTATAGTTTGTGGTTCCTCTTTTTTCACTCACTGCTTAGACATTGGTATTGCTCAAGGTCTTGACCTCTTACCTCTTTTCTTTGTGTATATTCTTTGTGAATGTTGTTATGCACATTCACAGATCACACCGCTACTTAGTTATATATAGAAAACTCCCAATTCATAACCTGCCCAGACCCTTTTCTATTGCCCTGGTACCCTTAATGAGCCTCATATGTAAATTTCAACCCTAGTTCTGATTGATAGGACCACCATCCCCCTTGTTCATCGGCAAGGACACAGGTCACTGTTGTTTTCTCTTTTTCCTTTTACTTTCCACATCTTGTTAAATACTAGTTCCTGCCCCATGACTTATACTTCATTTTCCTTGTAAAGTCCTCAAACTGCTTTCACCTTTTACTAGTTTCATCTTCCCTAGTCTTGCTCCTTTTTATGTCATTGTCAAAATGGTTTTCAGAGTTACCCTTTTCCAAGACAAATACTACCACATCGCTTCTACATATGAATTACAATCTGTTCTCCAATGTTATCCCAGGAGAGTTCAAATTTCATACTTTAGCACCTTCAATCATCAAATCTTATTTCTGCCTGATTTTCCAATTCTATCTCCTGCAACTCACTGCCAATAGTCCTCTACTCCCTTCCACCCCCCAGACACACACACACACATACACAAACATGCACACACACCCCTTGTGACTCAGTTATATAAAATTACTTTAATGTCCCCTGTACCAATGCCTCTGATTCCTGTGCCACACCTATGCCTGCTTCTGGTTTCAGCACTGCTGTGGCAGACATTTGTCTGCAATCTGTCTCATTGCACTACCTCAAATACATCAAACATCATGCGGCATTGTGTTTCAGGGCCTCGGCAGCCCATTGAGCCCTGTACAGTCATAGCCAGATATGGGAATGATAGTCCCCTGTGAGTGTTCTTCAACCAACAGCGGGCAGAAGTGCTGCATAAGTGTTCCACTCTCCTGAATTTTAGGGGAGAAATTTAGAGGCACTGACTGAATTGAGTCCATGTTGCCTACAGTAGAACTCAGAATGAAAGCTTACATTGGCTCGTGCTCCTTTGCTTCCTCACTGTGCCCTTTCCCTCAGTGCTGTTTAAGAAGTTTAACCGCCGCCCCCACCAAGTAAACTGCATGCATTCAATACATTAGCTCAGGTTTTACTGCTATGGAACCCAAACTAAGCCTCTACACATCAGCTCTTGTACATATCATCACCATCTTCTAAAATACCGTCTACACATGATTCACATAGAAAGTCCCATATGGTTTGTTAGCATATATTTGGCAAACGTTATCAAACTTTAAAAAATATCTTTTTTTTTCTTCATCATTCATCATGATCATCTCTCCCACAATAGATCATAAGCAGCATCTTGAGAGTTCAGACCAGGCTTAGTTACTTATGCTTTCCAATACCTAGCAAATTAACTAGTACATAATAATACTGAATTATTTCTATTAAATAAATTACATTTGTAGTTTATATGATGATATTTGATTGAAGAGAATGAGGCATTTTTCTGATATTATTTACTGATGTAATCGAGAATTCATTAAATTGAATTTTAAGAAAAAATAATGATGAAATAAAGCTAAAACTGCTTTCAAAAATTTCTGGGCTAACATGTATGATATGAAAGGAGCAATATTTATAAAGACCCCAAGAACTCAGGTTGATGGAGGTAGTGCCATTTGAAATTAAAGGGGCAGAAGAGACCAAGCAAATATGAAGTTCCTAGAGAATGCAGATCCGGGTGGAACTAATTGTCTTTTAAGTAGACTGGAAAGATTGTCCACAAGCCATGGAATCCAGGCTTGTCAGTGAGTACTCACAGGTGGAGTGGGAAACTATAAACTATAAACATAAAGGGAATATACCATGGGCAAAACACAGAATCAGTTATATCCTCATAGGATGAAGACCACCAAGTGTGTTGGGTTTATTGAAGATGGGAAAGCAGCCACATTATGAGGAATTAATGCACATATGAAAAACAAAATTAAGAAAAGCCAAAATCTGAGTAAAAGAATTCAAATTTTAAAACAACTGCTATTTGAATATATTTGATTTTAACACAATTGAGTGAGTATACTTCAGATTACGACATTTCAAAGATATACCTGATTCCAAATGAACAGCATAAATGGTATTGAGAAAAGTACATTTTTTAAAGTTCCAAACATACAAAGAAATATACAAATGTTAAAAATTAAAATAGAACTGGCCCTGGCCGGTTACTTAGTTTGTTAGAGCATCACCCCAATATGCCGAGGTTGCAGGTTCTATCCCCTGTCAGGGCACATACCTTTCTCTCTCTCTCTCTCTCTCTCTCTCTCTCTCTCTCTCTCTCTTTCAAAATAATTTTTAAAAAGATTCAAGTAAACCAAAGAAAAATGATTTAACTGTAGAAATGCATTACATATTGTTCACTCAGTATTTCATTTAATGACCTTTCCTGGAACAAGTTGTAGTGGGACAGTCTCAGTTGGCTAGACAAGGCACACATAAGATAAACTCTAACAGATATAAAAATAAAGTACAACTTTGATTGTTTAAAAGTTAATTGCAAATCTTTATTAAAATATTAGTAAACCAAATTCAGCTATATAAAAGTAAAGCATTAAACACCATGACCAATTAGAAATTACCTAAGGAGTATAAAGTTAATTTAACATCTAAACATAGAAGTTAGCATAATATATTATATGTGTTAGTTTCCTATTGCTATGTAAGGTAAAATTATCACAAGACCCAGGGATGAGAACATGAACATCTTTGAGGGTTATTATTCAGCCCTCTGGTCCCAAAGGGAGCCATCGCACATACAAAATACATTCACATCCAAAGATCACCAATACAGTATCATTTCAAGTTTAAAATCTCACCTAAGACTTACTGGGTCACAAGTCACAAATCCATCATCCGAGTCATCTAAAGTAGTTATCGGTGATGTTCTGGGCATAATTCATCTGGAGCAAAATTGCTATCCATCTGTGCCTCTGTAAAACCAGAAAACAAGTTAACTACTCCCAGAATACAATGCTGGGTCAGATATAGGAAACAGTTACAGATATCCCCGATCAAAACAGGAGAAAATAAAAGGACAAAAGGAGTCAACTGTCTCAAAAAAAGTCTAAATCCAACCAGGAAATCTCCATTTGATTTCAAGAGTTTTGAACCATCCTCTGTGTGGCTTGTTATAAACAGCAAGAAACCAGGCCACGCTTTCAACACTGCTTGGAAGTTTTCTCTGCTAAATATTCAAGTTCATTGCTTAAAAGTTCCACTTTCCACATAGCTTATAAGACACAGTTCAGCTAAGCTTCCTGCGATGAAATAGCAAGGATTCCTTTTCATCAAGTTTCCCAAAACATGTTTCTCATTTCCTTTTGAGCCCTCACTAGAAGCACCTTTACATTCATATTTCTATCAACAGTCTGTTTATTGCTATTGAAGTATTCTATATGAAAACAGATTTTTTTTCTACCATGTTCCTCACTCTTTCCTGAGTTCTCACTAGGGGTGTCTTAACACCAGCAATCTAGGATTTTTCTAACATGTTCATCATAATACTTCTAGGATCTGCCCAACATTATATTTACATAAATTCTAAAACTACTACAAAATTGCAAAGCCACTTAAATATTTTTAGGTATTTGTTAGAGCAGCAACCCATTTTTAGATACCAAGATTTGTAATAGATTTGCATTCTTATTGCCACTTATGATAATGTATTCACAGGTTCCAGGCATTACAATGTGGTCATCTGGACATATTTGCAAGTCATTGCTCAGTGTATCATATCAAATTAATAGAATAAAGAATGAAATCACATGGCCAGCTCAATAAACTAAACAAACAACCTTGGCAATCCAAAACTCATTCATAATAAAAACAGTCCAAACTCTAGACTTAGAAAGGAACAAATAAAACACACTTGTGAAAAATTCACAGCTAACGTCCTTAATGGTGAAATCTTACAAACTGTCTCCTTATGATTGAAACAAAACAAGAATATATGCTCTCACTATTTCTATTCAACAATGTTCTGGAAGTTCTTGCCAGTGTAATAAAGGCAAAAACATTTTTAAAAAACTTAAAACTTAACATCATATAGAGATTGAAAAGGAAGAAGTAAAACTCTAATAGTAGGTGATAGAATTCTATATATAGAAAAACCTATGGAATGCACACATGTATGTACACTCACACACAGTTAGAAAAAATTAGTAAAGTTGCAAAATACAAGATAAATATATAAAGCTAAATTGTGTTTCAATATGCTAAAAATAAACTACCCCAAAATAATTTTATGGAAATAATTCTATTCACAATAGCATAAGAAATAGAATTTAGAAATAATATTAACAAAAGAAATAAAAGACACAAAGAAAATGACAAAATGTTGCTGAAAAAATTAAAAGGAGATCTAAATAAATAGAGAGCAATACATAACATTGTGTGCTACCTCTCTCACCGAAAACTTTCTCACCTCACCTGGTTCCAACAGCCACCCAAGGTGAACAGCCACCTCTGCCCTCTCATCACACAATGCTTCTCTGCTCTCCTTGCTTGGATATAATAACTCACACTGCTCTGTCATTCTTTTCTGGATGAGAAAACCCACCTGGATCATCCCAACCTAACTGGCTGTAGACTAAATCATTCAGGAAGAAATAAAGAAAGACAGGGAGAAGAAAGGGAGGGAGAGAGGAAGAGAAAGGGAGAGAGGAAGAAAATATATTAAATGAAGGTATAACTGTCTTCAAATATTTGAAATAACATCATGTGGATAAGAGGATAATTTTACGTTTTCTTGTATGTTGCAGAAAGGAAAAGAAATTTTGATTGTACTGCCTTAGAACTGAAAATGGGGACCACTAAGATTTCCTTCCTGGGTTCCTTAGTCAGAAACCAATAATTTTCCATGTTGTTCGAATATCCCTTGTTTTCAGGTGGCTTGTTAAAGTAAATCTCCTCTAATATTAATTCTATAGCTCATATGTTAAGAATATATCAATTGAGCCATTCTAGACAAACCTTAGAATATTTAAATGTTCTAGAGGGAACAAAACTCCCATAGTAGATGTCAGATGTTGGTTCTACAAATGTTGGATGTTCCAATGAAATCCATGAGTAGCTCCTGAAATCATTTCCTCTACAGTCAATGAAATCATGGAATTGATATTCAGTGATATTAAACTATAGATCAGTTTACATGGCCTACATGTATGTCCAATCCATGTTGAAATGAATAATGTCCTTTAGTCAGTGATACAATTTTAAATCAGTTCCTTCATGCTGTGGAAGCAGGGAGATGCCGAAATGTTGCCACAAATTTTTCCATCTCTTGACAAATTAAAACACACATCCAGTTAGAAAAATTCCAAACACTATAAAAATACTTTTATAATGTTGCAGCTTTAAAAACATATTTAAAATATATGAAAATTTCAAGCACCTGCATTTTCATTCATTAACTTACAGGATTAATTAATAATGAAAGCAAATAACATGATGCAGAATGAATGAATTCAATTTAGTAAGCCAGTCATAATTGAGAAGCCTGCATGTGCCATATTCACTAACCTGTCCAGTCTTTATATTTAAAAAATCTTATTCTTGGAGCTGAGCCTTCCTTTTCCTTTATAACATAGTTTGGATAAATATAAAATAACAGTCAAGTACACTTATATAAATCAGACAGACCTCATAGGTTTTCACCATATGCACTGAGAAAGAAACAGGTTTAGCAATTTATTCTGGCAAAGGATTAGTACTTGAACTCCTCTAGAGGAAACATGCAATATTAAAGGCACTATGTGACAGGCCACACCAAAATTTGAGAAATTAAATGAAATGTTTTTTCTTAAGTTTCATAACTTAAATGAGTAGGCAACTTGATTAAGTAGCATTAACAATGAGCTTTTAGCTGTTAATAGGCTTCCCTTTGGTTAAGTAGCCTGTTGTTCCCCCGAGGCAAAAAGAAGAGGGAGCTGCAGGAGCCACTGTTTTGCAATGCGCAGATAAGATAAGGGATAAGAGGGCGTGGATGGGGGGAGGGAGGGGAGAAGGTTTGATCAGCAATTGGCTGCATGAAAACTTCTGAATTATTTTGCAAATTTAAAGAAAGGTTACACACGAAGTTGGTGAGCAGAATTATAAAAACAAAAATAGAACTATCTGAAGACGTAGACATTTTGTTTTCATGCATGTGATTTGGGTAATTTTGCATCCCTTTCTCTTCAATAAAAACTCACTGGGATCTCGATACAAGGCAAATGGAATTTACTTGTATGGTGCTTGGCCACCAAGCAAATGTCACTGGTGTTTCCCCTGGCCACATCAGTGTGGAGGGACAGTAAGTAACAGAATGCAAATAATAAGTGCAAAGTTTCTCCAGACTGAGAGCACATGAGGTCACATTGACATTAATCCCCCAAATCTCTACACTGGGTGCCTCCACCTGTTTGACTAGCAGATGGGCTATTCCAAGAGTTCTTCTTACCCAAATATTTGCAACACCCCAAATGGTTCATAGCAGTTTGGAATGTCTCAAAAATAAATTAGAGCTAGCTAAAAGAGGAAGAAAAATATTCTTTAATATTAAGACCGGAGGTCCTGTGGTTTCATCCAGGGCATACTAGCATCATCAAGGACCCAGTTTGTTTCCATTTCTCACCCTCCCATTATCAGAGGGCTGCTTCGGTGTACTAGTTTCTTAGGACTATCATAAAATAGTACTGCAGACCAGGTAGCTTTTAAAAATAAAAATTATCCTCTCACTGTTTTGGAGATACAAAGTTCAAATCAAGATATCAACAGGGCCGTGCTCCTTCTAGGGATGAATCCTTCCTTGCCTCTTTTTTACTTCACTGCCAGAAATCCCTCTTGCTTCTTGGCTCCCAGCTTGGTCACTTCAATCTCTTCCTCAGTCATATGGCAGTCTCCTTCTCTGTCTCTGTGTTTCTGTGTCTCTGCATTTCCCTCTTCTTATAAAGACAGAAGTCATTGGATTAGGTCCATCAAATATGACCTCATCTTAATGTGAGTAATCCAAGTAAGTTCACATTCACAGGTGAAGTTACGTGGTCAAAGAATTTTTTGGGGAGGTGGGCATTGTTCAACCCAGTACACTGGGTTTTCCTCCAGCTCCTTCATATTTGCAAAATGACTTCTGCTGATGTCACCTCCTCAACACAACTAGATACAGAGTCATGCAAATAACTGCCTTTGTTTGTTTTCTCATTTACAGAATAAAGATCCAGCCCTATCCCAACAGTTACACCAAGCAGACAGTTCTTACTGTCTCATTCATAAGAAGTGGTTGCCCTTGCTATACTATTAATTATCTGGGGGGGGGGGCAATTTCCATGATGGATATACAGTAGGCATATTTCCATTCCCAGAATGAAGGGATTAGTCTTCCCTGAAGCACATGACTGCCCATTTCTGAACAGCATTGCTGTCTTAAAAATAAAAATATGTGTGACAAAGGAAGAATTGAAAAGTGACTGTTAAGTTGGCAATAAAAAGGGTCTGCCATATTTGGGCTTCTTTACACATGTGAGAGACTCAATCCAAGTGATTCCTGTTGTAAAATCAGCTGCATATTTCAAGTTTAGATACTACAATACCAATTCTGTATCAGTCCCAAGAAATTTCCAATTTATATAAAATCCTTTCATTGACTGTCTCAATTGTTTCAAGCAGTGGGACAACCAGAGGGTAGTACAAGGAACAGCCACCAGGGATGTACCTGCTCCCACCATTGCCCCTGATGAAAAACAGAGAAACAAAACACTACTAGTTTTTGCCTTTATTCTGTAAGTATTTCACAGTGTGAGACTGACCTGTTTTAGTTAATCATTCCCATAGCCCATAGTACAGCTTTAAATATTCATGGAAAGGATGGCATTATATACTAAATGCCTCCATCCCACTCCCCAAATTCACATATTGAAGTCCTAACCCCAGTACCTCATAATGAAAATACTTTTATATAGGGCCTTTAAAGAGGTCATACGAGGTCATAGGGGTGAGCTCTAATCCAATGACTGACTCCATGTGAGAGGCCAAGTGAGGACACTGTGAGAAGGCAGCCATGGCCAACCTAGGAGAAAAGCCTCTGTAAAATCCAAACACATTGACCTTCTAGTCTCCAGAATTGCAATAAATTAAATTTCAGTTGTTGAAACTACCCAGGCTGTTGTATTTTGTTACAGCAGCTTTAGAAGACTAACATGAAGTTTCAGGGCTGAGTGACTGAGGATTCATGCCTCTAATGTGCAGTTTAAAGGATCACTCACAAAGTAGTCTGAATATAGAAGTTAGTACACTCTCAAATAGTTGCTGTGAAGATTAAATTAAATCACAAATATACTTGGTTTAGTGTTTAATGTACAATTAAACACCACTCAATAATGGGTTGTTGTAGTTTATAGTTATATTCAAACAAACTTATGAGGTTAATGCTAATATTATCCCATTCTAAAGATTGGGAAGTGAAGCACAGAGAGGTTAACTTACTTGTCAAAGTTATACAATTAATAAGGTTTAAAGCTACAATTTAGTCCTATGTTCATGTCTGTCAAAATACACCAAGAAGCCCCTTTCCTTATTTTTTGCTTACAAATAATTTAAACCTATTTGTTATCATTGAAGTATTGTTTTGAATATCAAACCTTCCTTGAAAACAGCCAGATGACTACATATTTAGGTCATTCAGAAAATGTCATACTCTATGACCTTGCCATTAGAAAATTATACTCAATAGGTAAAGAGTTGTGTGTGTTTTTAAGTATGTTTCCCATTAACCAGATTGCCCGTATGTAAAAATCCATGTATTTTTAGCAAAATGTGACTACTTTTATTACTCTAAAAGTCAGCGATAGTGTCAGATTTCATTGGTTTAAAAAGTACCTTAGACTTGAAATGAAAGAATGAGCTCTTGAAACAAAGAGAAAAATGAGTTACATCTTCAGAATATTCATTTTGAGACTCCCCGAGGGAGCCCATGAAGGGCTCCTGTGTCTTATGCATTTTCATTCACACTGAGTGGAGTTCAGCCCGGCACTGTCCTTTGCAAGGTGCTAGCTTGAGTTACCTGGAGCCAAATTATGAGAGCAACTTCATCCTTTAAGTGTTATTGCCCTTTCTCTCTTTGCTTATTTTTCCAGTCTCTACAAGGTACCCGAGTGGCTATAATGAAGTGAATTCAAATTACTAGTGTGAAACTACTCAGAGACATGACATGCACACAAAATATTCTTTTAACATTTCACTGAACCAATCATCCTAAAGGACTTACACTGTCTTTCATACACTCTTACTCAGCTTTTTTTTCCCCTTAATGTACCTTAGTAGTTTAGCTCAAGGGATTTTTAAATGTCAACCTGAATATTTCACTATAGTTGTTAAAAAAATTTATTTTGACTAATTAATATATGCACTTGATCATTTCACCCTTATAAAAAAAATAATAAAATACAAGATCAGACAAATCTTAACAGTACTCTATATTTATATACACACAAAACATACATAGTATATTGCTGTGACTAATTATTAAATTCTGACTAATGGGCATAGCAAGGAACATAATGCATTAGGTTTCAATATAGTACTCTTTTATGGTAAGGAATATCACATTAATTCACATGAATTTTTTTTAAAGATATGAGATCATAAAAATTGTATTAAAAATTTTTAAAGAGCTTTAAGGATTATAGAAGAGGGACAAACTGAGGAGAAGTGGTAGTATTTTAAGGGATCAAAGATATGCCATTGTCATCCTTAATTCCTAGTCCTGAAGGAATATTCCCATCCAGGTTTAAGTGTGGCTTGAAAAACCAATGGTCTTCCTTAAGAACACTGCTTCTATAAAACTTACTACACTAAGCAGTAGGAAAAGTGTGTTTTCCTCACACAGGTATATTCCAAAGACAAAAGCAAGAGAGAAGGGTCTGAATTCAGCAAACACAATTTCTTTTTTAAAATTGACCATTTCCTGAAGAAGAAAGAAAAGGAAGAAAAGTGGAGGCAACAGAATTACTCAGGTGGTTGTTTCTCCACCTGAAATCATAAGGAAAAGCAAATGAATGTGCCCCTTCATAAGAAGTTTGGGTAAAAATCTACAGAGAAGATTGTCATGATCTGTGTCTGTTAGTAAATAAACAAGCATTTGTTCTCAGTTAAAATAAAGAATATTCTGAATACAGACTTCTTCAAACTAGAGTCCTGTTGAAAAAAATGACTCAACTGCTAGGAAAACTGAAGAGTCATTGTTAAATTTCACACTCTGGTAAGAACTATAAGTTCTTTTGCTCAACATGCCATTCCTTGTTCATCAATAGGTGTCCATCCTACTATTACCAGTGGAATTAGATCTCTATAGTTGCCTCCAGCTGTGTCCACCCAGACCCTGGGAAATCTTTTCATGAAACAAAAAATGCCATCCAAAATTGCTGCTGAACACCAGCTGGCTGCACATTCTTTTAGCTACAAGTGTTTGCTTTTCCTAGGATCTATGAAGCAGCAGCCAGGTATACTGCTACTAGTAAAATTGAGAGCACGTGACACGAATTTCAGAAAACTATTGCCTAGAAAAATCATGACTACATGGGTCAGCTTCCAAATACATTCTGTTCAGAGTGAATATCATAAAAAAAACACACATATTCAAACACAAATGACAGAATCAGTAATTCTATTTCTCATTTTTACAACATTTATATTTTAATCACCTTGGAGCTTTATATTCTCTAATATATAAGTGTTTTTTAGTCTCAGATTAACCACTACCTGGTTGAAAAAATAAAATTAGCTAAAGTGATAAATGTTTAATGTATGCCCATGTGAACTGGGATTCAGTATTAGTAAAGTGATGTATCTGTAGTTCTAATCATTATTATGCTATACTTCAATAGTAATTCCAAAGAAATTTGGTCCAAGAACAAGAAAAAACTGTTCATGTCATTATTTTGATTTGCTGGTATTTAAAACAGCTCCTAACCAGAAAGAAAATCAAACAAATCTGGTTTGTGTATGTGTGTGTGTGTGTGTTTGTATAGAATTATATGTTTTATTACTGTACTTTATGTATTAACTCTTAAATGAAAGTCATATCTTTTCTACCTTCCTATTCTCTTTGTTTTGTGTACAATGCTACCTGCCTCTCCCCAGCGCCCCAGCACATACATATCTCACTGGAAATGAAGATGATAAAGGTCCTTATCTAAAAACTTTACTGATCTTTAATAAGTGACAACTGATTCTTTCCACTAGGAAGTTATATAGATAAATTGTAGCAAATAACAGGTACATGACTTTAAAATGTACTCTGATTCATTTTAGTTTCCTCTAAATTTTCAGTAAATGTTAATATTGCCATGCAAGTGTATGTTGTGGTATCGTGAGGGAAAATAAAAGATGAGCCATGAAAAGTGAATGGATCATGTTCCAGTATCTTCACCATTCTCCATTTAAGTCCTGATGATGTGAAGATGTAGTACAGTGTCACCAAGATAAGGTTGGAAATGTTTGGCTCTTCACAAATGTGAGTAGGATCTCATGGTGAGAGAGGAACATAGAATTTAGAGGAGAGCCCTTTGAGTGAAAAATGCAAAAACCAATGTAGGACAATACCCCTTACACATATAAACTATAGAAAACTAATACTTTAAAGAGTAAGGAAAACCAGCCCTTAGCTACAGAAGTATTATGATACAATATGTAACGTACATGACATATTCATCCAATCAATAGTTATTAACATGCACTGGGGTTTGGGATAGTTTGGCAAATGAAACAGACAAAGCCTATTGAGACAAAGAGAAAAAACAAAAACAAAGGGAAAAGGCCCAGTCTATTAATCACTGCGCAAAATTTGTATGAAACATCAGCAGAACCATGTCATCAGAAGTCAACAACATCCTGGCCCTACTGACGTGAAATAAAGGAAATTAAAAAGAGTAAAGATGTTAGTACTTCCACCGAAGAGCCTTCCCTGGGAAATTTAAACTAGGAGAAAAGTGTTCCCTAGGAGGAGTGTGGCCATAGATCCCTGTTTGCACACAACGATCTTGGTTGTCACATGTTTTCCAATATCAGCAGCAGCACCACTTCCACTCTCAGTAGAGCCTTAGTTTGAATGGCAAATGATACGGTCAACTGAAAGGCAAACTTAGACCTGTGATGAGGCTAAAATGTGCCTCAGTGCCCTGGACAATCTTTGTGATCCAAGGCTGCAGGTTTGGCCACAATTTCAGAAAAAGATGAGACCTACTTTGGCCTGCAGACACAGTCTTCCTCCAATAAAGTCAATAGCCTGTTTTCCATCACACACGTTTGTTCGAAGTCCAAGACTGATTCTTGAGTTTGTCTCCATGGAGAGGGAAGGTTCTCTTGCCCTAGCCATATTTGAGCCTTAATAGGTATAAATCCAGTTTCAGAATTCAATTTGGCAGCAGTGACTAGGTAACTAGGAAGAGTGTATCTCAAATTTAGGTTTGTTTTCATGGTTAGGCTCAGGAAAACCAGAATATTTTCATTTGAAAACCACGGGGCCCAAGTTAAGGTGGGAACAGTAGGGTTATTTATTCTTCAACTTATTGTGTGTTCATGCAACAAACACTTATTTATGTAATATTACCACACACTGGGTTATGCTGGTCCTCAAATATAGCATTGTCAGCACAAATAGTTTTTGATGTTACCTTACCATAATCCTGATTCCTCACTGGGAAATTTAAGGATTTTGTTGGAGGAAAGAGTAGGAAAGTACAATTCTAGGGATTGTGTAGCTTGGAACTTTAAACAGAAAATATTTTGGTTTTATCTTCATGTTTTTGAGGTGTAGGTTATACAAACTATATATATATATATATATATATATATATATATATATATATATATAGAGAGAGAGAGAGAGAGAGAGAGAGAGAGAGAGAGAGAGAGAGACTAAGAAAAGAAGGTTTAGTAGAAATTACAAAAGTGTTTCAAATGAAACTACAAAGAAGGTAAGACTTATTTTATTACCCTCTTGTTTGAGTGCCAGGGTCTTGAAATGCACAAATCTAAAGGAAAGGATCACTAAATTTGTGCTCTTGGTTTTCATCATGTAAATACTATTTCAGTTTTCCACTGATGAAACAGAGTCAACCTTTCTGCTAGGGAGCACTTTATTAGAGAATGCTTTGAATATGCACTTGGTGAATGGTTGTTACCCACAGACAATAAACAAAACCTGACATTCACAGAAGCATGTGGGATTCTGGAAACCCTTTTCAGAGCATATCTTCCTAATGGTGCCCATTATCTACAGCGTGTTTGCCTTCACATGCATCAGCATATTCACTTTACAAGCCCCCTTTGTAAACACACAAACTCCACTCTGCAAACTTTCAACCCACATTTTTATTTGTGCATCAAACACATCAAAGAACAAAAGATCTGTGGGAAAATTATGCAGCACCACATAACTCCTTTTGTCAGGGCATAGAGTCTGAAGAAGTCTCCTTAGAGTCTTTTATCCAAAGTTTTGCTCCTGAAATGAGTTATACTTTCCACCTCCTCTTCATCTTTTATTGTCACCTACTTTGCGGTTCATCTCCTTATTTGTTCTTTTCTAAATTCTGGCTAAGCAAAGGCTTAAAGAAATCTATTAGAAACTGTAGAAAGGCTGTGATGGAACCATATAAATAAGTAATAATGAAGGAAATAATGAAAAAAATACTGCACTATTACTGATCTATATAGTTAATCTTTCAATGTTAATACATCTCTTGAAATGTAGTCAATCTGTCCATACATGAGGTAAGGACCAAATTTGGCAAGGAAACAAAGTAATATGAAAATATAAGCTCAAAGCAATTAGAGCTGATGGTAAGGGCTAATGAGAAAGTTAATCTGTTTGCTTGGTAGGAAAAGTGGAAATAATTTCTTGCATATTATGCAAATCAAGCCTTCATAATTAGACTTGACACGAATGCAGGTATAACATCATTGCATGGGACATTAAGTTGTACTACAAATATAAGTTCTGTTAAGAAATAAGAGCACCAATCTAATAAGACATAGAATATTTTATGAAAAAAGAAAAAAAATTATTAATACTTTTTCTAATTTAAATATTTAGGGTAGCCTGGGAGAATAAAATGGAGAAATGATACTGCAATCTAATTGTATTGCTCCAATTGAGTAAAATGTGAATAGTAAATGAGCAGAATACAGATTAAAAATTAAGTGCCACTTTTTTTTTTACTCCAAGTTAGTTGTGTTATTGTACATTCAGTGAGTGCTAATTTACCATAGTCATGAAACAAAAAGAAACTATGACTTCCAAGCAATTTTAGAATTTAAATTACTTATAGTTTGTTATTCTGCAGTTTTATTTACCGTTTAGATAGATGAAAAAGTCAAAGGCATACTATGTTTTGGAAAATAATAAGGACTTCAAGAAGTGTACTAAAGCTGGACCAAAGAGGAAATGTTAATATATTTTATTTTGTATTTATTTGCAAGGAGTAGAAATAATGTGTGGTTTGCCTTGATTTACATCATATTTAGAATGCTCAAAAGAAAAGTTTGTTTACTATTCTCTTAGATGCTTTCACTGAATGTGCCAGCCAGTTATCAATTTATTGCCTCTCAGATGCACATTCACATTTCATTATCTGATTCAAGATAATTAACTGGGCTTTCAGCATGTCTTTGTTACAGTGAACATGATGCTAAACTTTATCAGTAGAGGGCGCTGGAGGGGCATTGCGGGAAGAAGAAGTAGAGGTTATCTTCCTGGTTCCAAAGTGCTACTTTTGCTTTTCTGCTCCTGCTGTACAGAACTTCAGCCTGCGGGGGTGGGGAGCTGGGAACAGTCACTCACCTCCAGCCATAGGCCTCCTGATCTGGGTACTGCACACTGCATAATCCAGGACTTATGCTTATATTGCTTAGATCCCAGTTGAATCCCCACACGTTAGCCTCATCTTGATTGGGCCTCAGAGGGTTGTTTCCCTGGTTCTACTCACTGCAGAACTTGAACTCCAAAGCTCTTACAGGACTCCTTATGTGTCTGCCCACCGCTCTGTCTTGTCTGAGTTCTGGAACATTGTTTCTTGTTTGCCCAGTGATTATGGACTAAATCTAGGCACAGCCAACCAGCAAAATTCTCTGCCACCTATTGAGCTGCAAGAATATCTTCTTCAATGGGTTAAGAACCCCAGCTTTGAGGACAGTGCCTCCCTTCTAAAATTTTCTTTATGAGGTACTCTCTTTCTCTGTCCTAGGGTATACTTCAGAGTTCTCTTTACATTTTTATAATAACTAAGTATTCAGGGCTCCCCAAAAGCAATTTCCAGTTTCCATGATTCACTAGAAGAATTTACTATAATCAACATAGTTGTACTCACAGTTATAATTTATTACAGGAAAAGGCTGCATGGAAACATTAGCAAAGGGAAAAGGTGCATGAAACCAAGCATGAGGTTATAAGAATCTTCAAGAAGCTGAAGCACACCAACTCACTTGATTCCTTCAGCATCAAATAGTGACAATAGGTGTGAAATATATTCTACCAGGAGCTCACTAGAATCTCAGTGGCCAAGGATATTATGAGAATCTTGTCACATAGGCACCTCTGCCTGGTACCTACCTAAATCCCAGAGGCCCAGAAGGAAAGCAGGAAGGAATACGTTCTACATGAGACGCATTATTTGCATTACAGTTTAGGTAGACACTGAGAGCCATTCTCCTCAGGGAATGCTGAAAATGTTTCAGAAATCAGTGCTCCCAGATTCTAGTGGAAGATCAATCTTGCAAACAGACCTTTCTAAGGATAATAATTTCAGACATGTTAACTTTTCCTGCATAACTAGCATAGTTTAATATATATTTTTTTGTTAGCCTTCCTTTGTTGAAATTACTGTGTGATTTATGTCTCCTAATTGGACTTAGATAGACATGGTATATAAGTTTCTTCTTGGGGCATATTTAAAAAAAGATTTTGTATTGATTTTTAGAGAGAGGAAAGGAGAGGGAGAGAAAGAGAGATACATCGATGTGAGAATGAAACATCAATCAGGTGCCTCCTGCACGCCCCACACTGGGGATATACTAGACTTTTTCAATGTCACATTAATTTCTAATCTCTTCAGAAAGCATTTAGAAAATCACTGCTGCAGAATACTACTTTCAGAAGTTAGCCTCATGACATCAAACAATTCAATTTAGACAATTTAGAAGGAAAAAAAATGCCAGACAGCTGGTAGCTAGGTTTATGTCTGTACCCAAAAGACATTTTAGACTAGAGCAAGTAAAAAAAAAAAAAGGAACAAGTGTGAAGTCTGTAAAACATGTTCTTGTTTTTATGTGAAAAACTTTTCTTTCAACTATTTTGCTATATTTTGAATATTCAAATTATTTTAAAATATTCATTAAGGGAAAGGATTGGCTACTTTAAAATTCTATGAGCTAAAAAATGGGAAATGGGAAAATGCTAAGGCTGAAGATAGCAGAAGCAAAATATATTTTATACATGTCCTAAGAAGCAGGTGGGGAATAGAAAATGCAACTCGATCATGCAGGAAACTACTTCTGGGTGCTTTCCAGTAAGACAAAACTGCCATCAAACTGGGGGCAGGACCCAGACTCCCACGCTTGCCTTTGAGTTTTACTTATTTGGCTCCAGCAAAGCTAAGAAGCAAAACTGAGTTTCAAAGGGCTATTTTTTTTTTGTCTGTGGATTTCAGGTTTCTTGAATTCTTGGAAAGTGAAACAGCAGAATCCCTGACTAAAGGCTTTCTAGTAAGTACCTATGAAAAGCTATGATTCCTAACATAACAGGATGAAGGGCCACTAGGATAAGCCTCTCTGGTGCTACAGAGTAGATAAAAGGTAGAGGCCCCCAGTCATCAGAATTCTCCGAGAAAGCAGGTTCTGTTTGGATTTTGCTGGGGGAAACTCAAATAATTTCAGAAGGTAAATGTACTATACTTAAGAGCCAGTCAACCGAACTCTATAATTTTACAGATAGGAAACTGACCACAGGAGAGTAAATCATATGCCAAAGAAGCAGCTACTTAGAGGCACTTACTGATTAGTAGCAACTGGTAGTAATGGAGGTTGTAGCTATAGTACACAGGCGTTCAGTGCTCTTGTCACAGAGCACTTATCACATCAGAGAGAACAGACAACCTACAGATGTGACTCCTAACATAGGAGAGCTGAATAAGACTGCACAGTGGCAAGCATCAAGAGAACTTGTGTTAAAATCATGGAATATCGTAAGCATCAGGAACGGGGTATTGTTTTGGATTTTAGACTTTATAATCTCTCTTTAGCTGCTACATACTCTTTAAAAGTTTTTAAAGATCATTTGAATTGTTAATCTCCCTGATGGTTTACAGACTACAGCTTTAAGTAAGCAGCACAATGGGTTTGAAAAGGTTTTCCTTGACTACATTTGTCACGTGAGAGCTATGTATGCCTTAAATGCTCACACTGGTACTTGAGACTAACATTCAGCAAGTGTTAGTACTCTTATCTTATCTCACAATATTTTGCATTTTCTGACAGTCTGTATCATAGTCATCTCTGTTATCTTATAGTAATTTATTTATGGCTTGGCTCTGCTGCAAAACTACAGATGTGGTGCACATGGTCTTGAGATATTACAGTTTTCTTTTCTAGGTTGTTCTATACACTTGTTTAGCATTCAGTGACACATGCCATCCAATGAAGACTTTTTTCCAACATTCTTACTTACCCTTGACCATCTCTGTGAATGGGGAATTGGAATATTATTCAAATTTAGGGCCAATTCTGAATGTAAGAATGTATATCCTTGTAATGATGCCCACATATTTTATGCATCCTTCTCATATTTGATCTAGCTTTTCCCCCTGGGATGGGGGATAAACACATAAGCAAACAAAGCAAAACCACTGAGATAGTCCTTCAAGTGTATAAAACAGGTATGGTGATCATGACGGGACTTCTCGTCTCTGGACTAAACCGTTGTTTAGTGGTATTATTTGTATGCCCTATACTCCTTCTGGACTTCCCCCTTAAAAGACTCATATATTTTCTTTTTTTAAAAAAAATATATCTTTATTTCAGAGAGAGGAAGGGAGAGGGAGAGAGAGACAGAAACATCAATGATAAGAGAGTCATTGATCAAGCCCACAACCTGGGCATGTGCCCTGACAGGGAATCGAACCCTGATGGCCTGGATCCTAGGTTGACACTCAACCGCTGTGCCACGCTTGGCTGGGCAAGTAATCCAATTTTTTTATGCTTCAAAGCATCAAGTTAATCCATCAGAGTACCCTTAGACATAACCATAAGTTCTAAGAGAAGCCAAGCAACATAATATAACATAAACTAACATTAATTGGTTAATGATACACAGTTGACTATTAAAATGTAGTAAGGACTATGTTAAATCCATACAAACTCTATCTCATTTTATTCTCCTAACACCCCTATGAACTAAGCACCATTACTACCCATTTTTCAGAAGATACACTAGTGCTCAGTGCATTACATAGTTAGTGTTTGATAAACCTAAAGACACTCGAGGCTTCTGATTTTTACTCAGTTTGCTATTTTTTCATTCTATAAGTTAGAAAGCATTAGAGAATTGGTATGGAACAGGTCTCTTAATACAAGTCAAGTAAATATCTCATGCACTTTCTTAAAATGTATCCCAGTTTTCCTTCTTGCATTCTTCTAGAATTTTATAATAGTTTATATTAGACTCAATAATCTTTGTTTTAGGAAAAAAAAACACACACCTATCCAACAGTTTTCTACAATGATGGAGATATTATGGTGTATGGCTTTCAAAATGATACCCAGTTGACATTGGGGTTATTGTGCATTTGAAACAGGGATAGTATACTGAAGAACTAAATTTTAAATATTATTTCATTGTAGTTCATTTAAATTTAAGTAGATACATGTGGCTATCGGTTACCTTATTGGACAGTGCAGTTCTAAAACATAAATTGTCCATTTTTCAATATAGAGTAATTTGCTCATTTAAAACTGGAACTTCAGATCTTATTGTTCTAGTATCAAAATCATTACTTATAATGAAATGTTATTCAGAACCACAATATATAAATCAAAGAAGAGTGAAACTGCCTTGGTGTAAGTGCCAAGGGAGGAGAAATTCCTGGATTTTACAGTAAGAATAGAAGCAGCAGTGGACCACTTCTCTTTCTACTTAGGCTTCATCCCAGGAGCCTCTAAGGCACTAATAAGACACTGTGGAGCATCACTAAAGGTAACTGCTAAAAATACTGTAGCTCCTCTTCAATCTTTTATGATTTCCTAAATAATTGTAAAATAGGTTTTTCTAATAAATGCATTTTTAAAAAAACACTTATCAGGAGCTTACCAATGAGCTATTAACAATGATACTAATATTAAGAAAACACAAATTTTGTTCACATGTAACTTATAATTTAGTTGGAATATTTTTAAGCCAACATTGAACATATAGAAATATAGTGTTTTAAATGCTATAGATGATACAAGTATGGAGTGGGGGGTTGTAGGGGGCTCACAATGGAAAAAGAGGGAAAGCTTCACACAAGTCATCATATGTAGGCTGAATCTTAAAGAACTGGCATGAACAAGAAGGATAAGAGATGTAGGTGAGAGGAAGACAACCCAAAAATAAATATTCCCTCAGTATCTTCAGTAGTAATTATTTGAAGACATAAATCTATTTACAGTCTCCAAGGACCAGGTAAAATTTTATTTTGTCTTATTTGTTGAGTTTCTTTATCATAATCATTTTTATTTTACAATTGAAAGATAAATGTCTATGAAAAAAATGAAAAACTAAATAGCATTTGAAAATTTTACTGTCTCTGTTATGTAGATTTTTCAAGACACATTTTTCAAAATCAAAAGGACCAATTCTTTCTCCCCTGCTTTCCAACATATCTGGCAAAACAGAAAACAGAGATGTGTTCCATTTGGAATATCATAAAAATTTTATGTAGAATTGTATGCCCCTGAATATCATGAGCTAAAAAAGCCATAAAAGAATCATTTATTTGTGTGAGAATTTACAGTTTTTAATGACTTTTGCATTTTTTACTAATTTATTCTATGAAGTTGTAATAAACAAATAACTTTTTTGTCACAAAATGATTTTGCATGTTTGAAAACATGATAAAATAAGTGATCCTTGATCATTGCAGAAATTTTTGATTTTTTTAATTAAATGAGGGGGTAGAAGATAGTAAAAAGTAAGGGTGCCAGAATTTTTGATGTTTTAGAAATATGTGTTACCAATGACAAAAGGTAGGTAATCTCAAGAAAGAATACACATCTAGAAAAAAAACCAACAGTTTTAACAAGGAACATCTGATTCTTAAATAACCAATTCTTTAAATTCTTAAACATTTGAGCTTGAAGAAAGAGTAATAAATTATAAAAAGGTGGCTTGCCTAGAAAAAATAAATTAATAGCAAATGAATGATACAGTACAGACTATTTTTTAAATAAGAAAATAAGTCAAGCATAGTTAGTGAAAAAAGTATAAGGACTCAGACTAATCCAATTGACAATCTTTTTGCAATAATGCTTAGAATTACATTCTGCAAAACATGAAAAATAAATACCATAGGTAAAAACATTGATAAATGAAGAGGAAAGGTGAGAACCACATTCTCAGAGGAAGGAGAATATATAAAAGTTATAATTAAGTAGGTAAATGATCTATTTTTAAAATCAACATTTACTGATTCTTATGTAATAACCACACTTATGAAGTTCTTCTCTCAAATATTGTTATATTAATCCTGACAATTGTCTATATATTTTCCTGCAAGTTGACATAAACATATGTGTTAGCAATGGTAGGGAGCTCAAAGAGTATTGCTGCTTGATGTTCATTGATGTCTAGCTGACTTATTTCTGAACACTCTGCTATGTCTGTCCTGATGGCATGTGCTATAATGATCAATGAGAATGAGATGTGTTTCCTGGCCAAGCCAATATAAAAAGCATGAAAGTGAAACATTGCAGAAGGGTAAAGTCATTTTTACTTCTGTTCAGAAATAAAGCATACTTTACTGGCTTTGACCTTTTAGAGTTTTCTTGTGGTTAGCCATCACATCATCCAATTCTATAAAAAAACAACAGTCAATTCCAAAGTGGCATAAAATAAACTAAGAAATCCAATAGAGGCTGAAAGCATTCAGTGATACTCAACATATAACAGAAAGTACAAATTTCCAAATCACCTACTACAATGTATTTTTGGTTAAAGCTTTCTTTATATTAACATTTTCAATATATTTTAAGGTGCTTTTTATTAATTCCCATCATGAATTTCTGAGGTTTTTATTATTGTCCTGCATTCTTTTTGTATTTTGGCAGGGTGGCCTTATGTAGTAAGTGTCCTGTAGGGTTTAGTGGTGCAGCTTCCTTGGTCATCTGAGCTGGGTGCGTCAGGTAGGCCTCCCCCCACCCCGTGTGGGCTGTGTACACTCTCCTGTTGTAGTTGAGCCTTGATTGTTGTTGGCACATCAATGGAAGGGGTTTATCCCAAGCTTATGGCCTGGGAGGACTGGCATTGACCACAGAAGAGGTTCAGCTGTGCAGGGCCAAGCACACAGAACAGGCCTTGCTTTAGCAGGGCTCCTGTTGTTGCTGAGTTCACTTCCTGAGTGTGTCAACCTTGGAGATTGTTGGGTGCTGCTTCAGCACTGTCCGAAGCTGTCCCCTGGGTACACTGGCTCTGAGCTTCTCAGGAGGTACAGGCCAAGGTCATTTGCTGCCTGTGCCTTACCTGGGGCCACCTGTCACGAGCTACAAAGTGATCTGCAGACGGTTGCTATGCTGGGCTTGGAGGGTCCTTGGAAAGCCAAGTTGCAAACCAAGGTTGGCTGCCTAATGTCATACCTGAGGACAGTTAACGAGAGGTAGAGGACACCAAGGCCAGATGCTGCTTATTTGGGATTTGTTAACTTTCAAGAGATTTTTGGAAAGTCTGCAACAAAAGGAAGAACAGGTATTTTGTGTAGAAAACCTACTAGAAATGGCTTGGGTGAGCCCACCAGTTGCATGGGATGGGGTCTCAGAGAATCACCTGGGTGAAGTCTACAGTGTTAGCCAAGTTGATAGAGACTCAGATATAGCTCTAGCCTCCCAACTCTGTTGGGGGAGGGCTCAGCAAAGGAAAAATGGCCTCTACCAGCACTTCTGTCTGGGAGAAGGTTTCCCCTCCAGCCCTTATTTTGAAGCCATGAGGTTCAGTTGTTCCCTGTATGTGTCTGGCAATTTTCAAGCTGCTGTGCCAGCACTGAAGCTCAGAGTGAGTGAGTCCAAGTAAGTTCATGCGCAGGCCCTTTAAGAAGATGCTCGGGACTGTAGGAGCCCCCTGCCTCACTTAGCCACAATCCCTGCTGGTTTTCATAGCCAGAAGTTATGTAGACTTCTCTTCCTGCCACTGGAACCGTGGTCTGGGGATTCTGGTGTGGGGCTGGGACCCCTAGCTCCTCCAGGACATCCTTGCAGCTGAGATATCCCTTCTGATATTTAACTGCCACCCTTGGTGGTGGGGCCAGCCCCTTCATGTTTCTGCTCCTCTTTATATCCTTAGTTCTAAAACTTCCATTCAGCAAGATTTTAGGTGATTATGAACGATGGTTGTTCTGTAGTTTTGATGTAATTTTGATGTGGTTGTGGGAGGATTTGAGTACCACTGTTTTTGTGTGTTTTTACTGAGTGTGAAAATACTAAGCTTGTGCCCCTAGGCTAACATTAATAATCACACCAAGTCAGTTCTAAGGCTGAAGTCTATATTATAACCACTACCACTCATGGAAATCCAATATCAATTCAATGAACCCTACACTGGTGTACTTACTACCCAAGTGGATTACTGCCAAATAAAGCTCCACTTGGGCAAATGCGATGGTTGGAATCCTGAATCACAGTCTTGTGCTGCATTGCAAAAAGAGCAAAAAAATGCATTTCTGGGCTTCTGCCTTGGAGAGGTGGAACTCCTAAAGCTAGCAAAACATGGCAAGGTTGTTTAAAGCCAGAAATATGGGGAGTCAGAAAGTTCTTATTTCAATGGATAAATGCAGACAGACATTTGAAATCTAAACTTTTGGAATAATAGATGAAGAATAGAAAATTAGGAGGATTCCTTAAAAATAAAATTCAACTGTGCACTTCAATAAAAGACAGAGTTGTTTTCCAATTTTACTTCTTAGATTAGAATGTATTTGATAGTTTATGGTATATTGAAAAATAACAAAATTTGGGGGGGAAACCTAGATTTCAATATTACTCAAATTTGTTGCTAGCAATATAGTTCTGGGTAGGTTTTTGTGGTTTTTTTTAGAAAAACCATTTCTTTATCTGGGATAGAAATAATAATTACATCACAAGGTTATATGAAGATTAAATAAGAAACTACAAGTAAAATACCTGACACAAAAATATCAGTCCAATTTCTTCATCCCTTTGGACAATTTTTGCAATATAATGGAAACACTTTGAAACCCATATCATTAATAAACATATATATGTATGTATGTGTGTGTATATAAAATTCTATTCATGACCTTCCGAAGTGAACTTGACCACTATACTGTTTATAACGCACCATACCAAAGAAAAGACCTTTATCATAACTCCTGTTTCCATTGCCTGTTTTATTGTTTTAAAATGTCTATTAATCTCTTTGGTTAGATCTTATATCTCTGGAAGGCAAGGAGAAACTGTGAGACTAAGACAGATGATTGCCTACCAAAACATACATTTTTTCCTTTCCTAGTTATTAATAGAATCATAATTTTATTCATTGAGATAATGAGCCCTGCTGGTCTCTTATAGAGTACAGACCTTTTTAAAGCTACTATGCCATGTGACTAAATTCCAAAAAGTGTTGTGTGAAATTGCTGAAAAAGTGTATATAAAGAACAGGGTACTTTAATTTTCTTCCTTCTTCTCCCTTCCTGCTCCTTAGACCAAAGATATAATAGCTGAAGTTCCAGCAACCTTCTTGGTTCATGAGGTAACCTTGAGAATGAAAATCACAAGAGGCAGGGAAGAGAAACAGAAAGAACCAAGAGACGTGATGCTTTCCTACAGCTGCAGTATCAGCACTGTACTGCCTTCCTCTGGACTACATATTAAAAAATAAACAGTAGTGTTTTTTAAACACTATGAATCAAGTCTCCAGACTCTATACATAATTGATCCATACTGTCTCTCTTTTAAATTTGTATTCCCAGTACTTATCACAATGCCTGTCAAATAGTAAGTATTTAATAAAGGTTGGATTAATTGATCTAATCTATAGATTTAAGCCAAATATAAATGATTTCTGATTTGTTTATTGCTTCATTTGAATAGTTGTGATAATAGACAATTTCTTATCTAAAGAGACAGTAAGTAGAATAGTCATCTGAAGATGAGGAAAATATGGGATATTTATATATATACCTTTTCTAAATATAATTGTATTCAAATGAAAAGTGAGTCAATTAAAACTGACTTGTCTATATCAAGTTATTTTCCTATAGGTTTTTTTTGTTTGTTTGTTTTTTTTAGATCATATGAAGTATCTGTTTGAGATAACTTTTTGTTAGTGTGCAATAGACTAGAATGAAATTTCAAAGGAAAAGTTTGCTCAATTATGTATATTCAGTATTTGTTGTGGGAAATTGGTTCCAGAATGAGTATTGTTTCAGAAAAGAAGCTCTAAAGGAATGTGAGCTTTGTATATAAAAAATTAATTCATGAGTACATGCAATCAATTTACTGTTTTTATTCTCTAAAAAGAAAGTCTTAGTTTGTCTTTTAAAGAGTTTTTTTACATTATTGAGAAAAAGATGGGAAGAGGGTGGGGTTTAGGGTATAGTTGGAGAGTTGATTTTAGATGCAGAGGAAAGACATCTGACATCAAAGGGAGAATACAGAGTTTGACTGCCAATGGAGGTAGAGATGGGGCTGTATGTCACAGGAAGATGATGGACTTCTGATGTGATGTGTGTTTTCTATGGAGATATATGTCTAGCAGATCAAGTACTCTATGTGGTTTTGTGTTTAAATCTTACATAACTTCCTAAAACGTTTGTCTACTTGATCTATCTTAGTGAAAGAAGTTTGCTAAAAATCTCAGCATATGATGATAGATTCATAAATTTTCTTCATAGTCTGTCTGGTAGGTTTACAGTTGTAATACAAATAAATAATACAATAAGTAATAAATAATAACACAAGAATAAACTGTTTTGTGTACTCACAACTATAAACCTACTTTTGCCCACCACTGTATATTGAAACCACTTTGTAGTCCTAAGGTTCTGACTTCTTTTTAGCACCATAAATTAGAAACTTTATCATATATTTTACATAGTCTATCTTCTTTTAGATACCCAGTATTCATTCTTACATTGCAAACTTTCATTATGAGGTCATGTGCTGGATCTAGTCTACCTGCCTTCCCAGATTTATTGGCACATTTGCCTTCTGGGCCTTGGCCTTTTGTTAAATTGAGACACACTGGCTGGTTTCACCCCAAACTCTTTAGAACTCAGCTATCTGAACCTTCCTGAGGTGTACTGGGACCAGCTGCATCAGAGCCTTCTGATAAACATGCTTCTGTAGAGAACTCAAGAGGCTAGTGCCTAAGTCTGACTTGGTAAGATCTGTGGAAGCCATGACTGTTCCTTCTACTCTGGGATCACTTGAATGCTTTCTACTTATACTTGGCTTCCAGAAACTTTTCTTAATTTATTTCTCTCTCTGTATAAATATATATATGCACACATACACATATATTATTGCTATAAGTGTACATACATGCACATATACAAACATATAAATATGTATATATGTGTGTGTATATATATAATATTTCCTATAAATATATAAACAGTGTTTCATGATAGCACATGTGGCTGATAATGCTTTAAAGAGAAATCATTTTTCTTGTACTTTTCCATGTTCTTATTTTAACAAAAACACTTATTAGTTCAATAATAAGAAATACCTGTGAAGTTATTTCCAAAAGAGAAATAAAATTTAAAATTATCAAGTCATATCCAAAATAGCAATGTCCAATTCCTAACTTATGTTGAATTTGAAATAGTTATTTTTGGCTCAAGAAAATATTTCCCCTTCTTATGTTTTTAGGTGATGCAACATTAACCTGTAAATAATTTTTATTTTTTATATTTGAATTTTAGAATATTAATTTAGAAATAAAGCATTTTGAAAATTGGTTATATAGATAAATATGCTTTTTAACATTAAGTAAATGTTTTCTAATTTTAGTGTTTATATATAGTACATTGGAAGTTATATTTTATGTTTCAATAAAATAATTTGTGACTATTCTTCCATAATTAATCAAATAAATGATAAATATGATTTAGTATAAGTAAATGAGGTTAGAGATTATGAAGAGAAAATTAATAACATATGCAGGTGATACTTCATAATAATTTACCTGGGGAATATCTTAGATTAGAAGTTTTCATTGCTCTAGAGGCCTGTAACAGCGTTAAAATACATTTCTTGATTATAAGGTAATTACATTTTTTCAGTGCCATGGAAACACTATACTAAAAATGTAGAAACGAGAGGGAATTGAAATGCTTATAACATGTATCCAAGTACATCTGAAATATCAAAAGGCAATCACTGAGTCCAAACAATCAACTGAATAAAACCTAGAAAATTTATGAATAGTATAATAAATACATATAATTATTGGGATGATGGCTTTTATAAAAATAATTGTGTGAGTATACATATTTTATAAAAATAAAAAGGTAGCATTACTAAGATATTTCAAAGGCATGTTTCACTAATAAATTGGAGAGCTCTAGAGGGGACTAGGCATCCACATGCTCCAAAACAACTTGGTGTTTCCCAGGTGAACCAATTTGAGATGCACTGGTTTAGAGTATGTAGGGTATGCAGAGCTTTATACCTTGAGTTTAGAACTTGGAATTTTATATTTCTATCAATGGGAAGCCTTTGGAAGGTTTTAAACAGAGGACATACCTTCACTTTTAAGCGACCTCCGTGTCTATAGTATGGAAGCAAGGAGCACAGAGAATGTGGAGACAAGTAGATACAGGTTTATGAATTAAATGCTATGGCAAACCCTCTTGTGCAGAAGAATTCCAAATAATTCATGTAGATACTCTGCCCTCAAAGAGGTAGAATTAGCTGGCTACCACTTAAGTATGGACCGTGCATAGCGACTTTCTAGAAACAGAGTATAAGAAGAAGAGGAGGAGTGAAATGGGTAAATTTGCATTGGGGAAACTTGACAAACATTACCTAAATCAGGCGACCAAGGTTAACATCAACAGTGAGAGGTCATCTTGATAGTACCCATCCCTTGATATGATATGATGAGAATGTATTTTACTTCTGTGATCTTCCTCAAAAAAACCATAATATCTGTTAAATCTTAAAAAAAAAAGTCAACACCATCAAAATTATCAAAAACAAAGAAAACACTTAGAAACTGTTACAGTCAACAATTAAGAAGAGTAATAGAGGTTTAGAAGAGTTGATTAAAGAGTAGCATGAGGCATGCTAGGGGGAGCAAAGGAGAACCTGGGTGCTGGATGGAAACTAGAACTTTCATTTAATAACAATTTGAATGTCTCCTTGGTCCCTTACAATGCTTAGTAGCTTGAGGAGCTAGGAACTACAGTGATAGAACCAGTATGTTCAGTTTAAAGATGACGGGACAGGGCACTTTAAAATAAAAAATAAAAAATTTATTTACCAAGGAATACGCATAAGAAATTTATAAACTGAGAACATAAATGCTGGGTGAACATTGAGGTGAAACGTGGGTGAATGAAGATGTCAATTAATGGGGCAAGCCAGAAAACAAGCCAATATTAAAAACATCTAATGAATTTTATAGCAAAACAGATTAGGAAAAGGGAAGAATCATTTTAACAAAATGGTAACAAATACTCAAAATTGCATAGAAATCAATAAAACAGAAAAGAAGACAGGCTTAACCAAAGTAATTCTGTGTTCTAACAAGCAAATAGTTTAGTGAATGATAACGTATTGACAGTGGCTTTCATCTTTAGAGCAAGAAATTTAGATTCAGCTATGTAACCAGCATGTGATGAGCCTCTTGGTAATTAGTCTCTGATTGGCCCAAGCTGGCTTTCTGACTTTGGACTTGGATTCTGCCTATGCCCACTACTATGTCCTAAGTTACTAAGGTCTTAACCTCAAGAGTAAGTCATTCTTGGTTTCCTCCCAGCTTCTCAAACCTTTCCCAAAAGATCTATCTCACTCTTGATCTTTTCTGGGTACAATAAGAGATGAATCATTCTCTTCTTTTTCTCCCAAAAGTTATCAGTAGGGAGAACTTGGGTGAAGTCCCCATGTGTCTGATAACATTTGTATATAAATGGTACAGTTTCCCTGTCTTCTGTTCTCTCATCTAAGCCCTGGTGGTTAGGCCACAAAGATTTCTGGTATAAGCATATGTGGGTAGAAACTAGTAGTTTGTTGCTTTATTCAAATTAAGAGAACTACCAACATTGGCATGTGCTCTTTTAAGTTCAGTCAGTGATTTTCAGCCCTGGTTGCATGTTAAAAAGACCTGAGGAATTTTTAAAAATTCATGAAGATACCAAGGCAGCATCTCCTTGATTTAGATTTAATTAAGTTGAGATGGAGCAGGTATTGATTTTTTTTAATCTAAAGATCACCCAAGAGTTCATAATATACAGTTAAAACTGAGAAACACTGAGTTAGGGCTTCTGGTAGAGAAATAGAGATGTTAAGCCTTCTCTACTACTGTTTCCCCTCCTTTAAGCTTTCTTTAACCCTGCCTCCCCACTCCTAATTAACTCCAGTAACATTTCAGCAGGATTTCTACCTAAGACTTAAGTATTTATTTTCTATTTGTGGTCTTTAATAAATTTCTCTCTCTTCTGGGATCATATGGTAAATCTGGTGTCCATTGGCTTGAGCTCAAACCTCTGAAGACCAGTGCCAGACTGAGAAGCCTGACAAGAATCTTGAATGCATCAAAATAATTTCCATGCCTCCTTCTCCATTGAAGAAATAGCTCATTGCTTTAAGAATGTATATGGCAATATCAAGATGGTTTTTCTTAAACTTTTCAAACTATTGAAAATATATAATGTGGTATATGCCTAGGTTCTCACTGTAAGCATTCCATTTAGAATGATGTATCTCCTCAATGTTTATGTCAAGAACAGGTGACATATTTACCTCTGTGGAGCTTTAGATATAGTTTCTTGGGATGAAGGAAAGAGAGGCACCAAGTTGAGCATGGGAGTGAAGTGCAATACGTATTATATCTTATAACAAAACTTCCTAAATTAAGCAAAACTTCTCTAACAATGTTAATGTATCCAGGGATTCCCCAGTTCATAGACATATGACCTTCTGGGTATGTCCAGTGCCACCTTGCTTAGGGCTGGGTCTTCCCTTCATGTCATTTACCTACCATCTGGTCTCCAACTGTCCACCCTCTGTTTAGAGCCCTTTGGGAAGCAGATTTTTCACAGGCAGAGGACAAGTCAGATGGCAGAAGGTGAGAGGAGAATACAGTGATAGGATTTAGAGCTCTGGATGATTACTGGGCAATCCCTTGTAAGATATTTTACCCCCTTTTGCTTCCTCAGTCTGTATAAATTAGGACAGTGATCAACTCTGGGGAAAATGGAAAGATTTTCCTCTGGACTGACCTTTCTCAAAAGGAGGGAGATGAAGAATTGTAAGTGTTTATCATATAATTTTTATCTTTGTCATGATTAGATATGCCATACAACACTTTTGGAATTTCTTAAATTGGCAAATGGCATGAAGAAAATAATGCTTGAGGAGGACAACATCTTCATAGTATTGTGATGATGCCATTGATTGATTGCAAATGCAGGACAAGTTTCTAGAAAACCATAACTGCTGTTTAATTACAAGTTGATTGAGTTAAATTACTGAGTTAGAGTTTGCGTACATGTTACAGATAATTTGACATTGAGAGAAAGCTCATAGAGAAAAACACATTACAAAAACAAACAAAAAAATTTCAGATTTAAAGTGATATCTATATCGAGACAAGGAAGAGAGAAGTCAAAATATCTTCAGTGCTTCTGGGGTTTACAGTGATACCATGTGGTGAATTTGACTATCCTAAGGCAGTCCTAGCCTCTGTTTTTGAGTAGCTTTGACAGTTCTGTCCTTCAGTTGGTGCTCAGCTTCTGTGTCCGCATTACCCATAAGCCTTCTCTCTACATCTAGCTATATTCCATCTGGTGCACTAAAAGGAGATGTCATACAAATATCTTTACTTCAAAATGATCCAAAGATATCTCACCAAGACAAGGCTGTGGGGTTGTTTCCCTCTCTTTTCTTACTTTTAAGCTCAATTAAGAAGGAAATATTACCCCCTCTGGGTCATTGACTTTTATCGTCCCTTCTTAGGTTCACTGTTGTATTTTTCTTCTTCAATCTAAGGTGGTGGTACAGAATACTAATGAGAAAATACTTATTTTAAAGCTGATCATTTATTTGAGGGCAGTAAATCTGATCTGCATTTTACAGATGTTACCCTGGTCTGACCTCAGCCTTGCTAAGGCTATAGGTGTCCCAAAGCAAAAGAAAAAGCAGAAACTGTGCGCTCCAGGTTCTTTTGGGTTGGCAGAAGAGGAGTAAGAGAACAAACTATTCTACACCAAAAGCAACTGCTGGAGGCGATAGGATTTTTATATCATTCCTAAATTAGTTTTCTATAGAACAGTAGGCTGAATTTTTAAGACCATCACATTTAATGAATAGATTTTTGAGGAGAGGAAAGGAAAGGAACATGGATTGTGTGTATGAGCAGGGTTGGTCCTTATTTTGCTTTTAGAAATGCGTAGATGACTAGTAGGGCAGTGCCTGTATTAAAATAGTAGTGGTTTATCTGGTTATAAGAAACTCTGCAGCTCTTTTTTAAATTGAAATTATAAGCATGATTGAAATTTATTCTTTAATGGATCTCTATTATTTTTCAGAACCTGAAATAAATTGATGCATAAGGATAGTTTTAAAATACTATCACATTAGAAACCTCCCAAATGGTATAATGATTATTTCACTGGTTTGATAAGATTTGCAAATATCTATCACTTTTTTCTAATTTAAAATAAACTTACAATGAAAAGAGAATGGATAATTTTCCAAATAAATTAACATTTGCCTAGCTGTTATGATTCAAACATTTTGATGGCAATGGCGATTTTACTGTCTGGAATATTCCTGGTGTCTGTAAGAGCTGATGGAAGCAGCAGAACTAGTTCGATTTGTGCTGACTGTGTTGTGAGGAGTCCAATGGAAGAAATGCAGTGAGGCAGCTTGAATCCATCCAAGGAGGTGGAAATTAGAGAACATAGTGCAATCCAGTTATAAGTAAAAGCTGAGTAGAGGAACACTGATGTCATGGGAATTAACATCAGCCCCATGCAAGTCCGTATGTTTACTGTTTTAGGAGCTCTCCTATTAAGAAACAAAATCTGGATCTGAGGGACAGTGGGTCATTTTTTAAAAATTCCTTACGGTACTTAACATTATTATTATTATGTGCAGCTTAGAACACTCAGATATCAAATATACTTAATTTAATAAAACGTATCAATGCATTCTTTGCTGGGTATGTTCACATCACCCATCATCCTCCACACGCTACACACACACACACACACACACACACCTATTTTTGAGTGAAGGTAACCATAAATGGAAGCAGGGAGATATGACAGAACATATAGCACTGGTATCTGGGCATCTAGCCAATTAATTTGAGAAAAAGTGTCCTTGAGATGCTAAATACAACTTTGGCCTACTTCACTACTGTTCCCGGGGTCACTTAGACTTTTTTACTCATATATGGAATTTTATAATAATGTAAGCTGCTTATATATTTCCAAGCAATAGCAAGAAAAAGTATGATGTATATGTGATGTATGTAAACTTTCTTTTTATTTATTCTTTATTCATTCAACAGGTATTATATTCATACTACTGAAGAAACAAGAATAAATGATATGTGCTCCCATATTTCAAAGTGTTTTAATTTTTGTGGGAGAGGTAAAAAAGTAAACAGACATTTGCAATGTAGACTTAATTTAGTCTTGAAGGATTTTTTCAAATGTGTCTACATATAGCCTTATAATTTTTTCTAATGTGCTTCTAATCATTTTTAATTGAGCTTTGAGCTTGCAGGTGTCAATTTAAATGATGAATGTAGCCAGAGTGGGGAGTATCTTTCAAGGGGGAAATTACCCTGAAAAAATTTTGCTATGTTGTTATGGACATTTTATGGTAACTGAAGTTGTGTGTATCCCTGATAGTATTCCATCACCGACAGCACAATAGACTCTCATACCTGGAGAGAAACTGAGAGATTAATTAATTCAATTCATTTATTTCACAAAAGAGTAAGCTTAGATTCAGAGGTTATGTTTGCTGGCTAGGATTACAGAACTTCTTAGTGGTACAGCCAGAAATATAGTGTCATTCTTCACACACAGAGATATATAGAATTTATATCTCACAACCATTTCTAAAAGACTAAATTATTAGAAATAGATATAAAATGAATGGACTCACAGAATCAAATTAAAAACATGATATCAGAGTTTCTTTACACAAGTTAATTCTACTTTTATTGAATTCCTAAACATCAATAATGTTCTTTTTATGAGTTTGTAAGCTAATCAATCAGAAAGGATTAAATGTTCTAAAATATATTATAAAAGATTAATTCAGAACATGTTGATGTTTCCTCATAAGCTTTATATTTATATTTCTGGTAACATAATCTTGCAATGCAACTGATAGGGACTCTGACCCTAGGAAAAATTAACACATTACATTGATAATATATTAGACCAAGAAATCACCTGAAAATTAATACAACTCTCTTTTATTTATTTAGCAATATATAGGTGTTTATTAGGTGCCAGAGATGATACTAAACACTTTTAAAATATTTTTGCATTAAACCTACAGTAAAATTGAATCCCAACCTAGGTTTAAAAATGTATGTATAAAAGGAAGCTTTGCAAATAGCACTTAAAAATACAAGTTGTGAATAGAGTGATGGGGGAGAGGAGGGTAAAGCTGTTAAAATCTAGAAAAGAGTTGACCTCTTTCCTCCCTCCACCCACAAATAAATTATATTGGTCTTGCTGAGTCTTATCCAATACACAAGTATGGAGCAGCAGAGTGTCCCTATCTGGTGGTCGGGGTGGTGCTACAGAGTTGGTATATAATTATTTAGCTATTCCATTATCCATCTGTTCCTTTTATGCATTAAGATGAACCAAATTCATTTCCTTAAGGTCTGATTCCACAGTTGCCATCCAAGTAGCTACAGAGAGAAGGATCTGCACAATAAATGCAAATACTATTAAATAGTTTGTATATTTGCATAAGTTAATGAAAATAAGTAAGTTTAATAAGATTATGCTCTCATCTTTTTTATTTTTGTTATTTTTTGAATTCTTTAAAATATTTTTGCTTTAATTCTCCAGGAACTTGGTCAGATGTCAGTGACACAGAAATGAAGGGTCACAGATATATGTCCCCCATATACAAAGCAAGACTATGTTATAGAAGAGGCAGGCAGGCTGACAAACAAACAAATACCATGAGTTGATTAATATCAGGGAGTTTTATCTAGAATGTAGTTTGGCACAAAGGAAGAAATCCAGAGCCAGGGAATCATTTGCAGTTTAGCTAGTATTTGAGCTGAGCCTGGAAGAGTTTAACAGTTTGTCAAGAGAATACTTGGGAGAGGGTATTCTAGTTAGAGAAAAGCGTTTGTGGGAGGGAATGAATGCCTGAGTTAGCAGATATTAAAAATGTTTGAGTTTTCCCAGATCATTACTTATGATTTAATAAGCATGTTAGGTCCTGAGTAACTTATTACATTTGGCTATAGCAACTCAGCTATGTTTCTGAACTTAAAAGCAATAATTCAGTCACTAAACCATCATGGCCACCAGCAGAACATCCTGTGAAGCCTTGCTTGAGCATCAGCTGGTGCCTATAGATAACTCTCCTTTGGGTTTCTTGCCAACTACTGCAAACACCCTCATTTTAAAATTGCTGATATAGAAATGGGACACTCTCTTAAAATAAAAATTATACTCCTCTATCAAAATTGTCTGCTAAAATTATACTAACCAAAAAAGTCAATCTGATTTTTATATCTTTTACTTATTTTAGGCAAAGACAATAATAATGTATTAGACTTTTATTTGGATTGTTTAATATTTATGTCTCTTTCTCCCCCACCCCTTTCTTTCTCTTTTTCCCAATACATGCACACACACACACTTTTACACTTTCCAGGTTATATAAATATTTTTATGGCATATCAGGTGGTGCTTTGTTCATTTATTCAAGAAATAGAAAAAATGACTCTGAGCTAAGCTATGTAGAGAAGGGAGAAGGCACTGTAAAAAGAAATATTGGCCCTGCTTTCAAGACATTTGGCTGGGATTAGTAGATCTTTGGTTTCACTTAATACCTCAGTAAATCTCACATAGGACCAGGTAGTAGACTGCATGACGCATGAATGTCAGCTTGTCTTTTTGCTTTTGCTTTCTTTCTTCATCTCTCTCTCTCTCTCTCTCTTTTTTTTTTTTTTTTTTTTAGCATTACACCATGTAATATTGGCATAATATCTTCATAATATAAATTAAAACAAACTTTGCTAGTAGAAAATAAACATCTCTATGATACTTTGCATGCAAACTAAATCATTCTATGAATCGAAAGAAAAGGGAATTTCCAACTTACCATGATCAAATTACTTCCAAGTTCTTCAGTTAGTATCCATTTGCTATGTGGTTGTCCATTTTGCCATTTGCTTTTTTCTAGCAGGTGCCAATGGTTTAAGAAGGGCTAATGTGAGAAAATCTTAAAAATAAGAAAACTCTCAATTTTATTTTCTTTTTAACAGTTGGGAAGGTGCTTTTTAATTTGCCTTGGTCAACTTAGCAGAACACTAGTTTCTGTAGTTTTCCAATTTAAAACTATTTCTTGGTCATTTTATATCTGTATGATTATATTAGAAAATTATTTTACAAAATTTTCAATTAAAACTTTTAATAATATTAACTAAAATTCCTGGTATATTGTGTTTAAAGTTTTCTGTAAATATTCAGAAAAAATTTATATTTTTATTTTTTTAGAAGATCAGAGAAATGATGCTTATGTTCTCTAGAGAACAGCAAGACCACAGTAAGCCTTATTTAGACAACATGCTGTGAGAGGTGCTACCTAGCTAGTTGAGTTTCTCAGGACATCAAGGGAAAAAATAGATTTAATCATCAATCTAGCTCTACCCAAGACATGTAAGCAACTGCATTTAACATGGTCATGGAAGGTATATGTTGCTTCCTACACACATACATATGAATAAAATATATTTTGTGATTTCAGATACCAAATTCTTCTTATTCTTCTCAAAGGAACCAATTTAGAACAGAGAATTATTTCCAAGTGAGTAGGCCTAAGCATTCTTTTTAATTCACTCTTTTATTCATTCATTGAACCACAGTTTATGGAGATTAGCAACGTATGAGAGAGACAAAGTGCCTCCTTTCAGGGAACTACAAACAGGGAGGAAAATGGACCTCAAAAAATTAAGAATTTATTGTCTCATTTAAAAAAAACAACAAATATATAGAGAATTACCAAGCAAATGTATGTTTAGGATTTTTTAGTCAAAGAGCTCATAGTAAAGGTTAATCAATTTAAATAAGAAATGGACTCCAGAACTTGCCTTCATGCCTTATTTCATTATATCTTAATTTTCAGGTTAATTTAGAGAAAACAGATGATTCCTGCAAAAAAAATATTTAATAAAATTTAATTTGCACTGAGATATAAAGCATATATTATTCTATCAGATTTATAGGAAAATATTTCATAATGGCATGGCAAGATTATGCCTTTTATTTTGTTTCCTTTCCCCTTATTTCTAACAAGTTTTGATGGCAAACATGTATTAGAAGAAAATTTTTATTCCATTTAGTTTTTTAAGAAATGGTTAAATGACATCACATTCGTTGGAGACATTTAAGAAGCAGGTGAGTTTGTGTATATTTCTCAAGGACAGAGAATCAACCAAATCATCTTATAACACTTATGTTATTTTTATGCAGCAAGTCTCAAGTAGACTGTGCTACAGAAAAAATTGATTTAAGTCAGTTTGTCATTTGAAATTTACTCTTCCATAAAAATAATATTTTAAATGAATTATACCCAGATTTACCCAAAAAAGTTTAGTGAAGTCTTAATGTGTGTGAATTATAATAATAAAAACAATATGATTCCTAATATTATTGATCATTTTTGGCATTGTGCTAAGTATTGAATGTATCATTATTTTCTCTTTACTGCTCCATTAGGTCAGTATTATCATTCCTATTTCACAGATGAGGAACTTGTAGCTTAGATAATTCAAATGACTTGGAAGTTAAAGTCAGATTTGGGAACTCATGTCTATCCGACATCCCCAAATCTATGTCTAGCGGTTTTATTATACTATATTGCGCTACATGGTTATATTAAAGCACCAGGAAACAAAGTATATAAATTATTTTATTTCAACAACAAGAAAGCCAGCACTACAAGCACAGATACACTGCTGATAAATCGGTCGGGACATCATTTACATTAGCTTATGCAAGAAGCGTTCAGCAGACTGCACCGAAAAAGCAGGCACCTGCTGGAGGGCTGTGTTAAGGGAGTGACATGTCACGTCTTTGCACAGCAAGAAACAGAGGAAAAAGGAAAAGAAATTATCCAAGGGGACAAAGTAACAAAGAGCCCGGGTAAAGTTAATAAGAAATCTCAATACAGAGTATTTGTGAAAAACAAAATAAAATCAAAGATTAAAATTGTGTGCATTGTTGGTGGGGCAGGAATTGGAAGAGGGGACTCACAGGAATGCTGAGTGAAGGAAAGTAGAACGGTGACTGTTTGGGACCATGTAAGAAAAATTAAAAACCAGCAAAAACTTTAGAGAATTAGTGTAAATACATGAACATATTTGAGGAATTGAGGACAGGAAGAGAAATAAGAGCGCAAAACAAGAATGAAAAACAAAACAAGTATGTCATCTTCTCTCCAGTTATTCCCAGCAGGGATTCAGAAAGCAACTGTAATTCAGGATTCTTGAGCCGAAGGTGGAGCTAGCTAGCTCCCGGGCTCTACGTCTATGCTTCATTGAAAGGATTTTGATTGTTTCACTGGATGCTCTTAAAGCTATATTGTCTGGTCTTCGCCATATTAACACGAGATGGCACATGGGCAATCTAGACCTAAGAGTTACACAATAATTTATCCATCTGAGAGGCCTTTTTCCACTTCTCTATCTGAAATGAAAGATCTATCAAATAGATTAGGCTGCCTAGGGCTGGGGCTGGGAGGATGAGGGGACAGGAGCGATAGCTATTTGGCAAAAGGGTTCTTTTTGGAGTGATGGAAACCTTCTAAGAGTATGCTTATAATCACAAAACTCAGTAGACAAACTAAAACCCACTGAGTTATAGCTTTATTTGGGGGAACTTTATGGCATGTAAATTTTATCTCAATAAAGCTTCTTTTTAAAACAGAAAAATGAGCAACTCTAAATGTTTCAGGTCAAATAGTAATGAATTGAAAAGTTAAGACATTCATCTGATGGTGAATGAATTTGCCTTTTCAAAAGGCTCCTAAGCTCATGACTCTAGGGGGAACATAATTAACGTTAATGGAGAAACCTTCTAAAAAATACAACTGTAATAATTCAAAAAGCTCCTCAGTACTTCTCTGCTCTCAAATGGTCTTGAAATAATTGTCTTCAAGTATAACTACAATCTGCTTTCATGTAATTTTCTCTTAGCATAACAGAAAAAATGAAGGGCAAAGGACTCACAGGGAAACTTTCCAACATGATTACAGTTGACCTAGTATTACAGATATGGGTTTTCAGATCGACTTTTCACCAAATTCATTGTTTTCATAAATTTTTCACATAGGATTTCTATAACCTTTTCCCCCTCACTCAGGATCTACTAAGCTGTCAGCCTTGGATATAAAGTAAGAGTCCTATTACTGTCCACCATGGAGTTTATGAAATAGGAGCCGAAGGCGTGATGAAGGTAAATATATAAACAACTAGATGATTCAATTTAGAGTTCGATACCCACATCTTATCTTTAAACATGTATAATTTTATCTCAGAGTTTTATTTTATTTATTTTATTTATTTATTTATTTAGTTAAAACCTTTACCTGAGGATATTTTTTCATTGCCTTTTAGAGAGAGAGCCGGGGGGGGGGGGCATTGATATGAGAGACAAACGTCAATTGATTGCTTCCTGCATGTGCCCCGACCAGAGCTGAGCCTGCAACCTAGGTACATGCCCTTGGCTGGAATTGAAACTGGGTCCTTTCAGTAGGCGAGCTGACACTCTAACCATTGAGCCAAACAGGCTAGGGCAATTTTACCTATTTTATTCTAAATATTAATCTTTGATACACACATATCTTACGGTCACACATATTTTCATTGCAAACTGTTTTATGAGTTGAAATACTTGTATAGAGTAAAACTTGGTTGAATAATTCACTGATCAGGTTTGGGGGAGGGGGAATAGAAACCATGTTACCAGACTCTCAAGCCTGCTTATAGTAAATAATAATGAGGTTTATTTGCAAGTGGACACCAAGTATATCAGAAGGGGAGTATGAAAACGTTCTTTGAAACTTGATATTCAATCTGTGTTTAAGCATTACTGCATGACGCTAAGAGTTTGGAGAAAGGCAATCTGGGCTCGAATCCAAGATATTCTACATATTAGCGTCACAGCCTCAGATAAACTACTCATTTCTCTTAGCCTCACTTTCCTATATGGACAATAACTTTACCTGAAAGCTTTGTTGTAGTGACTGAATAAAATATTGTATAAAATATTTATTACATTATGGTTCCTAATAAGTATTTTTAAAGGTTCACTATATACATAGATTTTATTTGAAATGCAAATCTGTCTAACATGTATTTGTGATATAAACAACATTTTATATTGGTTAACACAAACTGTTTCAGGAAACCTAGATTTAAACCAGTCTTTCAGGAATTCTATTGGAATATAGAGTTTCTTTCTTAGTACCATAGTATTCAAATGGAGTTTTACATGCAATACTCCAAATTTTAAGAGAAGTAAGCCTTTAATTACTCCCTAAAGTACTTCTCAGGATTATATTTGCTTGATAAATTTCATATCAACTGGTGAATTATAGATAGCAAAAAACAGAGCTCTGAGAAGTACAGTCTAATTTTTCAATTCACTGAATCTGGCTTCCACCTGTATCATCTTACACAGAATATGGTGGAAGTGATATTATGCCAGTTCTGGGCCTAAACTATAAAAATACTAGCAGCTTACACTTCCTCTCTTTTGCAACTCAGCTGCCATTCTATGAGGAAACCCAAACAGCCACATACAGAGGCCCATGTGTAAGATAATTGAGGTCCTCAGCTGAGCATCCAACATAAATTACCAGGCCAAGCCAGACCAGTTTTTAATCCAGGTGAGTGATCTTCATACTGATCCTCTGTTTTTTCAGTAAATTTTTCCTAAAGATGCCATGTGTGGAACAAGCTGAATTGTTGCCTCCAAGCCCTGCCTAAATTACAAAATCATCAGCAAATAAATGAGAGTTGTTATAAGCCACTACATTTGGGGGAATTTCATTGTGCAGCAATAAGTAACTAAAACTCCAACCAGAAAATAAGCAATATCTTCAGTGTTTAAAATATATCATGGAGAATCTTTCCTCCTCACTCCACTGAGATTCTATAAATACTTGTATTGTAGCATTTACTAAGTTTTGTTGTAATTATTTATCTATATCTAATTTGTGTTAATTAACTTGAATCCTTCTCAAGGGGTAATCAATTATCCCCTCAGACTCTAAATAAAGTTTTTAGTAAACATACAATAAATGCCTATTAAATGATGAATAAAATGAATGAATTAATAAATATCTGGTTTCATAAGAATTGTTTCCTTTTTATTATTTTAAGAAAAAACAAATAAATGTTAGCCCTAATTTCTATAATTTGAAGGTATATATGGATTAATTAATAAATAATTCAGTTGAAAAAAGAATCATGTGATGAGAAAAGAGAAGCAAGACCTTAATTAATTTCTGTTATATGGATGTCAGGAGAAACTATCTGAAAATAAAGGAACAATAGACCCTTTATAAAAATAAAAGTTAAGTATAGTTCTCTTTTCCTAGTAACACCCTACAAAATATTTATTTTAAGCAACGAACACCAAATCTCTTGGGATTTCCATGGTCTTTAAAACAACAACAACAAAAAGCAGCACCTTATAATTAGCAGCAAAAAGTCTGTGTACTGAGCAATTATAATGTACAGTCATTCCGCTAGGTGCACACCACCGTGTGGCGTGAGGCGGGCGTAATTACACACCAGATGGTGATATCAGCTCCAATAGAGAACGTCTATGCATTATGCATGAGACGTGACTTTATTGTTGTTTTATCCATTTGGTGCCATTATGCTGCTCTTGGACCTCAATCAGTGTCTCAAAAAAAAGATCTCATTGGATCTGGAATTTTTCTGTTCTGAACAATTTGTAACATCACTCTGTCATATTCTGATCAGCTATCTCCCTGTTCAACTTGCAGAATTTCTAAGAGCGTATTATTTTCTGGCAGCACCATAGAACTGAGCTTTTCCATTATCCAGAGCATCTGAGCTAATTGGATAGAATTCTGTGTTTCTAACAGCAGTATGAAGTTTAAGATTAGTATCTTTGAAAATTGAATCTGATTTTAAATGATTGTAGTGTCACATTTCTGGGCTGAGGTACTTTTAAAATGTCATTAGTAGATATGTGATTAATCATTTTATGTCTTTTGACCACTTAAAATATCTTTTATTTTCATTATAGATATAACAAATTTGAAAGTTAAAAAAAAGAGCTAGAATATATAGGGATTAGAGAGTGGATCTCATTAATTTTATTAATTCTTCAATGAAGAGCTCAACAAAATGGTTGTTTACCTTGATTCATTTTGGAAAATTGCAGCTTTTAAGGAGGCTCCACAATTCTGTATCAGATTCCAAGGACACGTTGCCTTCTCATTGTTAGCTTCAGAGTGATTGGTGACTCTTAGCCTTGAAATAAGGAAGTTAGTGCTCAGTACACAAGATTTTTAATAAATGGTCCTAATGGATTACAGAGCTATAGCAGGCCAGATTTGATCCGAGAAACACAGCCATTGGGAAGATATGAGGTTTATTACATGGATTTCATCCTATGTGGTTTAGGATCTGGTTACACAGTTTATGCTCATCTGTTGCTTCTGCCTTTGGTGGCGGATCTGAGGTCAGCAGGGCCGGCAGCTGGGAAGGCGAGGACTTACATAGAGGAAAGTAAGGGAAAATCTGGAATCCATGGAAAGCAGCTGGGACTCAGATTGACATGCTACTGCTTCCAAACCTCCAACTTCGATGACGCCAGTGACTTGCTGGAGAAGTTAATGCCCTTCAGCATGGAGCAAAACACACATGTGGCTCAGGACTCAGGGCATGAAGGGCAAATCTGGCAAAAACTGGAGACACTGCGGGCACAGCTTCTGCCCACAGACCAATTGAACTAGCGGATCAGGGGCAAAGTCTGTGACCTGCAGTAGTGCCTCGAACACTGTTTTAAATAAACCTTTTGTAAACTTATAGAATAGATTTATTTTTACAGAAAAGTTGTGAAAATAGTATGAGAATTCCTGTTGGGAAAGACGATCTCATGGGCACAGTCTTTGTGCTACTGTAATAAAGGAGCCAAAATGATAGTAGTTTAAATAAGATAAACATTTATCTTTCATATAGAAGTCTCAGAGATAGGTGGTGTTCAGGAATTTCCAAAATCTTCAGAGACCCAAGAGCCACGTATTTTAATCTTGTGACATCCATGCTCCTATCTCGTGGATAAAGATGGTTGTCCCAGCTCCTTCTACCAGCCCACCTTATAGCAGGGAGAGAGGAGAGAGAAAGAACTAGCCTTCATTTTAAGGCCACAGATGTTGCACATTTATTTTTTGCTTACATCAAATTGACCTGAATTTAGTCATGTAACCACTTTAGAGGAAAGAAGGGCTTAGAGTTACAATAGTTATTATAGGTGGTTACATATTAATTAACATTTGAGGGTTGCCTTAATATACGAAGTAAGAGAGGATGGATCATTCATCAATATTAACAGTAGCAACATAGATACTTTTGTCTTTTACTCTTGGCCATTAGATGTTATAAATTATGCTGCGCTGATCACCCTTAAACAAAATATTTCTAACCGCATTTCTAATTTTCAAAAAAACAGTCAAGAGGATTACACACTTCAGGGGCCATGGTAAATATTGCTAAACTGCTTTCCTGAAATTTTGGGCCACACTGATATCCCAGTATCCGTGTATAAGGATGTCTACAATATTATTTTAATTTTCAACTTACTTTAGTCACTCTAGTAGATTAAACATATCTAGTCATTGATGTAATTTGCATTATTATAATTACTCAGGAGTTTGCAAGTTACTTTTTCATTTATGGTCATTTGATTTTTCTATTTTTAAGTGGTTTGCTCATTGTTCTTTTGGGATTTTTAAACTGTTTTTTTAAAAGCTCTTATGTGTGTAACTTTAGGAGTACGTGCAGTAAACCGCAAATTGCTATAACTATCCGGAAGACAACTTAGCAATATATTTATCAGAAAATTTATAATACTCCCATGGTATGATCCATTATTATTTCCTCTTCTAGCATTTTATTCCATAAAAATCATCGGAAGTATGACTGAAACTTTATGCACAGTATTAATATTAAAACTAGACTTTCGAAAAATCTTATGTCAACAGTAGGGAAATGGATACATTTTTGAACATCTAGCTATACAATGGTTGATTTTGCAGCCATTAAAATATTTTCAAAGATTAATATAGTACAAGCATGCTCATGATGCCACATCAAATTAACACTGGCATTTGAAATCTCTGAGTGAGATATAGTATGTAGAATTTCATAAACTTCCTTGAATGCAAAACTCCTTTACTCCTAGAATATTTTAAGGGCCAGTGTTAAGCAGGACACACTTTGGTAAATAACCTTCTTCCTGGAGGTCTTCTAGTAAGGTTTGTTATTGCAGCAGTAACAAGTGAAGGGCTCAAAAGAGCCTGAGGAGCTCGTACACCCAGGAAATTGTTAAAATCATATTAGTCTACACAGGTTAAGTAATAAGTCAGGGCAGTATTTCAGTCATGAATATGTTACTATGCTCTACTTTTATTTAGTCCTTCCTAGCATAATAATATTTTAAGTTCCTATGGTACGGATATTTAAGTCCTGCCCTATCTATTTTAGAATCATCTGTCCATTTTCTAGTACTAAGAATAAAACATAAGAAGACTAGGTTGTTCTTCTGAAGTAACCTCAGTGACTTTGCTCTTCTGAACTGAACTTTAGAGATTTTGCTTACACATGCCCATCTGGAATTTAGGAAGTTAGAGACATTGAAAAAAGTGACAGTTTTTAAGTCAAAGACACAATCCAAAATTCTTCCTGATTTTGTGGTATAAAAAATTTGATGCTATAAAAATACTGTTTTCATTTTAAAAATCATGGTATTGATTGATGCTGATATGTTGAATAGTTAAAATAATTTTACTCATAACTTTCTTTTTTATATCTGTGGACTTTCTCTGAAAGTGCTAGAATGTGAAGTCTAAGAAAGAATTCAGAAGAATTTAGTGCAAATCTATGCCTAATGGCAAGAAGAATGTGTGAATTTACATTGCCCAAACACTGTTTTTCCTGAAGAAAGTTATTGTCCAGAAATTATAAAAACCAGAGAAATTCTTAGCAGCCACATATTTGACATGTCATATTTATCATTTTATAATTTTAATAATAAATTACCTTAATTAAAATGATTTGCAAAATGTGTGTGTGTGTGTGTGTGTGTGTGTGTGTAAATTCAGATATACAGATGTAGGAAAAAAAGACAAATTTCTTGATTCTAATAGACAACCAACTGCTTCTATTTAAATGTTAAATTACTTTATGGAATCTATAATCTATATTCAGAAGAATAAATTATGCTATTAAAGACAAATATTAAAAAGAATTAAACTAGAATTTCTAGTATTATCCACTAAAAATTGCAAAGCCCATTATTGAAATAATGAACTTACTGAAATAATGCCTAACTGAAATTGATATTAGCAACAATTATCCTTATGTAACATTTAAAATGACAGTACTCCATTTTATGCTTTCATTTATTCACACTGAAACCTGCAACACATAGTATGCTTTCTATTTATGAAAAAAAGAAAACTGCTTCTCTTAGTTACAACAAAATGTGAATATAATATAATATAATATAATTAATCAAATGCTTTTTTTCAAAACATTTCATTTTCCAAATTAATGAGATTTTACAATAGTAATGTTCATAGAGAAAAAAGTGTCCCCAGAAAATAAAACCACCAAAGTGTATTCATTTGTAGAAGACCATTTCTTGCCCAATTTACTTATGCACCTGTGAGCTTAAATTTGACGTGCTGGAATAATTGTCACTTTTAAACCCAGTATAGATCCAAAGAAAAAGCCATGACCTAGTGAATTCTTAGGAATTTTCATATGTTTTATAAATGTTGAATAGATTTCATTGGTGTTAAAATATAGGGAGACCATAGTACTGGCTTAATTTTGAGTGGTTAAAGATTTCACTCTTTATTTTGATTATTACAAAGACTTCAGTCTCTATTTACATTTGTCTGTAGATTTTCTAAAAAAGTTTTCCTGCCCGTCTTCCAGCAATAAGTTTCATGGTACCCATAAACTGCAGGCAGGAAGCAGTCACTTGCAAAATTTTACAGACACACCATAATCACACAAGCTTTGGTCCATGGAACGTTAACATATTATGCGTGAATATTTCTAACAAGAGAATATTTACTCACCTGGATTGAGCTCTATTATTCTTCACATTCCTAAAATGTGCATTATTAAAATTTAAATGATATGTAAATAATTGGACCAACAATTAGACAAAACCAAGGCTTGCTAAACAAACATATATGCTGCCATATGGTAATAAAGGTAGATTAAAGCAGAAAGCACATAACAAAATAGAAAATATTCATTCTAGTCAGATGATTCAAAAAGGACTTGATGGATAATGTATTTAAAGTCACCAAGTCACATGAGGCAATCTAAATCAGAGATACAGGGCATGCATGAACGGAGCCAGGAATAAGCTGGACCTCTGTTGCTGAAACACTGAAATTGACTGCAGCCTTAAAGAGTCATGTGAATTTAGATACCTGTATAATGCATTTTTTATTCCTCACCTGAGGGTATGATTTTATTGATTCAGAGGGAGGAAGTAAGAAAGAGAGAAGGAGAGAGAGAGAGAAAGGGATACGAATGTGAGAGATAAACATCGATTGGTTGCCTCCCATATGTTTCCCCACCAGGGATGGAACACACAACCTGGGCATGTGCCCTGACTGGGAATCGAACCCGACACCTTTCGGTGTTTGGGACGACACTCCAACCAACTGAGCCATATTGGCCAGGGTTAGATATGTGCATTATTATTTCATAATAGAGTCAGGCAAGTTTTACTTTATTCTATCATGATTGTGCATCCCTTTTTAGGGTGATTTTCTGTCCTTTACTTTGGACTTTCATTACACTGTTAAATAGCGTTTGCCTTTAAGATAAAAATAACGTATCTCCAACACACTATTATTTTTGAAATAATTGCAAATTTGAGAATTACTGCTCTGCCTGACAGGGTGTGGCTCAACAGTTGAGCATCCACCTAGGATCCAGGAGATTATGGTTCGATTCCAGGTCAGGGCACATGCCCGGGTTGCGGTCTCCATCAATGACTCTCTCATCATTGGTGTTTCTGTCTCTCTCTCTCCCTCTCCTTTCCTCTCTCTGAAATCAATAAAGGTATATTAAAAAAAAAAAAATGCTGCTCTTATTCAAATTATTAAAAATCTAAATAAGGTGATCCCTTAAAGTGATGATATTACTGATATGCCAGATTATAGGTAAACTTAAATTGAGTCACTTTTACCTGGTAATAGAAAATAAATAGTATTTTTTAAATAAGAAAAAAATGGACTATCTACATATTTGATGTATAGGAAAATATGAATTTATGAAGGCATTTATACATATTTTCTAATATGGTATTATTTTGAAACGATGTTATTTTTTTTTGAAATGATATTTGTTTATTTATTCACTTGTACTTGTTTGTCCACATGATATTTTCCAAAACCATGAAAGATGTGACTGCCCCTCGCAACCAGGCTTGAGGGAAACGCTGCTAAGTGGTGAAGTGCTCCCGTTGCTAAATAATAATGTAATGTTTAGTAAACATATGAAAGTTGGAGCTTTCCATTTACATTGTGTAATTTTTCAGAGCATCCAAAGGAAATAAGCAAAACAAAACAGGAAAGAATTACCAGATGTTTTATTATTCAGAAAGTTATATACTTTATTTAATTTGCTGGTAGTGTGCTTACCAAAAAACAGAAGGAAGGGAGTTAAGCTATTAGCAAGTGATGTAGTCACTTAAAGACATTCCAGTTTCGTAGTGAGTCTGGGAGGCTTTAACTCCTTAACCAAGACTAGTTAATATAGAGCTGATACCATAAATGAAAGAGAGTATTCTCAGGAATTCACTAGATTCGACTATTTCTTTTTTATATAAGAAAACAGGTGAATTAATATATATCTAAATAATATAAACATTGATAATTACACAAAATTAGAAACAGAAGAGGTTTTTTATTAATGAGAATTGTGACATATGAAAGAAGATCCGATCATTTTTGTAAACCCCCCAAAATCTCAAAAAAGTATTTGCTATTTAGGAAAAAAATAGGGCATTTCAAGAAAATCTTTGCCATCATGGGAGAGAAAACAGAAATCAAAGAAAATATTCACTTTCTACATATTTTTCCCAGATGATTTTTCTTTTTACTATAACCCTTTTAATAACATCATGTAAAATGCTTTAAAATTTTTTTTTGCAATTATTATTTAGTAACCCTAACTTTCTAAAGCCAATTTTCCTTTATTTGGTCTTCTTCAAGCCTATGGCTTTTAAGCACTGATAATTGATGCTGCTGTGGTTGAAACACATTATGAGGCCCCTTGCCCCTAGAATAAAATCCATATTACTTGATATTAGATCCAAACCTTCCCAAGGAATGTCTTCTGTCAGCCTCTGCATAGTTTTCCTCCACTGTGCCTAAAGGATCTTAGGGAGGAACCAGAAACCTCCATCATTTTACATGTGGGGGACATGGCATTCAGAGAATGACTTATCCAAACATTTAATTATGGAAAAAGCCTGAAGTAGAACTCAAGTATTTTGGAGACAGATCTAGCTCTAAATCAATGCAAAACCCTGACTCATTTAAGGAAGAAAAAAATGGTGAAAAAATACCCTTTTATTGCTGCCCTTAAAGTTAAAAGAAATCTCCAAAATTATATTTTAATTAGTTATCAGAAAATTTATTTGGATAGAGCTAGCAAGTTCTAACTGTCCATTTTCTTTAAAAGGTGATAACATCTATGAAGTGTGACTCTTTATGATTCATAATCCACACTGCAGTAAAAGCCCAGCTTACATAAGGAAAGCTCACGTATAGAAGAGTAGCCTATCTATGAATCAAGTTATTATGGCAATCATTATTTTGATTTTTTTCTGACTTACTGTGATTTTTAGAATTTTTATTAAAACTTTTTTTTCCAGGAGTGACTAAGTCACATTTCCTCTAAAAATGATCTCTTTAGCTAAAAATACCAATGCCATTTCGTAGAGTTGCTAAGAATTTGCAATGTGTTAGGAATGTAAATATCTACACTGAAGCTTTTTAAAATACTATTTATTGAACAGCTTGATAGCCTTTTATTGAGAACTGGTTTCATTATTTTTTCTTACTTTGCCTAGCAAAATATATTTTTTGAAAACTTGAAAAATAAAGGGATAAAATACAATCATAAATTTACCATGCTAGACAGAGGGGCAAACTATGTAGATGGATGTCATTTAGCAGTAAGTGACATTAAGTTGCAGTATACTGTTCACAGAGAAATAGATGATAATTCAGATTTTTTTTTAATATGTCTTTATTGATTTCAGAGAGAGGAAGGGAGAGGGAGAAAGAGAGGGAAAGAAAGAAACATCAGTGATGAGTCATTGATGGGCTGCCTCCTGCATGCCCCCCACTGTGGATTGAGCCCGTAACCCGGGCATGTGCCCCGACTGTGAATCAAACAGCAACCTCCTGGATCATAGGTCAATGCTCAATCGATGAGCCAAGCTGGCCTGGCGACAATTCAGATTTTTATACAGATGCTTAACTCAATGATGTGCATTATAATTTTTGAAGATGCCATCTGATTTGCACAGATTAGTATGCCATACTGATAGAGATATGATGCAGGGGGTTGGAAATCAAAATTGGTTTCTTTTTCCTAGGCTTTGCTGCCTGACATCCTTGACTCCAAGACTCATTCACTATGGCAAACATATTTCTAGCCATTTGGACCTAGGAATTTCACTTGGGTAGAAAAATGCTTAGTGTTTATGGGGCTAATTTGAATAGCTTAAATCTTTTGGATGTTTAGTAATTTTTACAAACTAGGAAATAGTATTATATTTTATCACTCAAATTATACTTTCCTATACAACCAAAGAATAACTAGTCTTTGCATACATTGATTGTATCCTGCAAGCCTATCTCCACGTGGGTCTTGGAAACACTCTACAGCAGTGCAAATTCTGAAACAAAGTTGGAAAGAACATCTGCTGAGAGGTTTATGTAATTTTCCAGTCAATTTGTTCTGTCAAGAAGATAAAGCATTTCATTCCTTTGAAAAAAACAGTAACACTGGATAGAGTGGGGGTGGAGCTTAAAAGATTGTACAAATTGATGACACCATCTCTATATTTAAACAATTCCTCAGTCACACAGAGGAATGCTAATGCAGCTGTAGCCTTTTACTAAAAGTCTTCTATTCCTGAGTATTTCTGATATATAAGTACATTATTATGCAAGAACGTGTATTCTTTCATGACACTTGAAAACTGCTTGGTAATGCAGTTTAAAGATAATAACTATTTTTTTTGCAAGGGTGTTACTGTAGATAGTGTTTATCAAACACCAAAATTTTTTCTACTTTTGAGTAACTTTTAAACATTTATGTTAGTGTAAATGCTTTTCATTTTTATTTACTAAAACAATTATTACTAGGAAAATTATTAAATTAACAGAATGAAAAAGATAGGTGATTTTATTTTGATACATTTTACTCACAAACAGAGAGAGAATATTTTACAATTATCATAAATAACACTAAGGAACAGAAGTTGTGTTCACAGTCAGAACTTACATCTGTTCTTTTAATAAGCATATGATGCCTGCAGTGTAGAGAAGGAAAGACAAAGGATGGTAGCTATCGGAATACGTTGTTCCTCTTATTAACATGAAGAATTGACGTCAAACACCAGAAGAAGAACAATTTCTACCTGTGGAAAACCTTTACTGCAACCAGTACCCCTGTGGAAGCTAACATTTAATAATAAACATCTAAGGAAGCGTGGCATGTACTGTTTTGTTTTAGCCAACATAGAACTTCTGAGCTACAGTTCCTCTATTATCTTGAAAGTTTCATGTTTATTCTAAATAATTATGAGATATACTTCTCCAACTATCTTGAAAGTTTCATGAGTCCCTTTTAAACAGATGTCAAGGCTACTTGATAAGTAATGAATTTTGAAGTTGCAATAACCATTAAAACTATTAGAAATTTTAAAATTATAACATTATAATGTCACAGAACTGTTCTAGAAAGTTGAACATTTCTGATTTTCAAACATGCCCACAGATATTTGAATTGATTCTTTAAGTTTTCACTATTCCCTTTACTTATATAAAACTTACAACTTTTAGTTATGGATAAAATAATTTTCCTGTTTCAAAAAATATACATTTTTAGCATTGTCAAGAATAACAGAACAGGCGTTTATTGAAATTACTCAGCTTGGGAAGGACTCTGATTTTCTCCATATGAGTCTAGCTCTGCAATGATAGATATTTTATATATTGAGAGCTGCCCTTCTTATGACAATTAAAAATTCAGGTTGGAAAATGTACTTCATGGAAAGGGAGCACATTTATCAGCGTTTGGGATGTTCATCAGATGAATGGCAGGAATGTGTGCCCTCTTGGGTGACTGAAGCAGGCTGTGGTGGAGCCCCTGGTGCCCTTGCCAGTCATTTGGAAAAGGTCACCAACCAAGAACTGGCCTTTACTGTGACACATTCACAATATCACATGTCAAAAGCAACGAACAATCAGTGTTTTCAGAAAATTAAATGAGCAGAGTTACAGGTAGAAGAACAAACTATTTTATCCCTTTATTTGTCACTTTTCTGGTTCCAATCCTCTGTATAATTTGTCAAATCCACTATTTTAATGCAATATTCTCAAATTTCAGTTAGCTGTATATCAGCTTCGTGATTTATGTCACATTTAAGCATTACATATAGTTGTAAACCAATTATATTTTTACTTAAATGATTAAAATTTTATGTCAGTATTATTGTTGAAATTTCAGTATCACTTTGCATTAAAGTGAAACAAATAGCTTACTCTTCTCTAATATATTAATAATCAGGACTTTTAAAATATACATATGCTAAACTTGTAAATTAGAAGTAAATTCACATGCTATACTTTGAGAGTCATTACTGTTAGGCTTCATAATAAGGTGTAAAAGCAACTTGTTTGGGGGGAGCAACATTAAAACACATTTTCCCAAATCAATTAATCTTATAATCTCTCTACTTACAACTATACTTATTTATAGGTACAAGTACCCCATGTAGTAATGAAAATAAGAAGGAAATGTAGCCCTGGCTGGGTGGCTCAGCTGGTTGGGGTGTCGTTCCATACACCAAAAGGTTGCAGGTTTGATTCTGGTCAGGGCTCATACCTAGCTTGAGGGTTTGAACCCCCACCCCCTCACCCCAGATCTGGGCATATATGGGAAGTAACTGATGTACGTTCCTCTCACATTGATGTTTCTCTCTCTATCTCTCCCCCCCTTCCTCTCTCTCTCTCAAATCAATAAAACATATCCTCAGGTGAGGTTAAATTTAAAAAAAGGGAGAGAGCAGAGTTGCCCAGCTCAATTAAACTGGACATTCTTTATGTTATGTACACATAGAGACTAGCATGTGTGCACATACACGCCTACACGCATACTTAAACACAAATGGCACAAATGTGAACTGACACCTCTGCCCAATCTCTAGCCACACTCAGTCCTAACCACTTGTTAGGACTCACTTGTGGTACCATATTGAGTCTTACTTTGAGGCTCTCCTACTTAATTTGTCCATGTACACTTAGAACTGGTACTTTGAACTAAATTTCAGGCTCAATCTCATGTCTTTATTAAATAATTTGTTTCTCAATTTGCTATCATGGAAAATCCCTCACCAAGATACTCTTGGTTCAGTGTTGTTTCCAGAATAAACAATTTCAGTAGTGTTTACTGTGTGATATCGCCACTTTATTTCTGTCAGATGCTATAAACACAATCAGAACCCTGGAGAAAATGGGGAAGATTAAGGAAAAAAGGAACACATTTGAGAACACATTTATGTGTAGCCCAGAGAAAAGTAACATAAATACCTCTGCTTTAATAAAACTGTAGTTAATATTTAGCTTTACAAAGTGGTTCATATCATGAAACATAAAGAATTAGAAAGAAGCCATCATGATAGTCATCACTGCTATCATTTATTGAATTCTATGCTACTCATTGTAATCTGTAATTTAAAAAATTAACTCATTCCCACAAGAACTTCATAAAGTCGTTTTTATAATTATATCTATTTTAGAGATGGAGAAGCTAAAACACAACAAAGTAACATATTCAAAGTCCTACAGACAGTAATTAGTAGAATCCAGAGTCTGAAATTTTCACCTCTGTATAGTCTGTAATCCATTAGACAGAAATAAACACAAATAACATTCAATCATATATATTTTCATTCTTTATTTTAAATGAGTGTACATATACATATAAATCTCATAAAATTAAGATTATACTATATACTACATGTTATATATATTTAACAAATATTATTTTCTAAATGGTTTTATCATAAACATTTATACAAGCAATTAAATGTTTATTTTATGGACCACATAGTAATTATACTATGTAAGGATTTATAGCAGAGTTTCCAAATTTCCTCAGTTTATGGGGCTTTTAGTGTCTTAGTATTTGATTTTCACAGCACCTCTAGGGGAAAAAGATGGTTCTATTTATTAAGATCTTATGAGCAAACAACTTAATAAGCATTTATATCTTAATAATATTACTATTAATAAGCATTTATATCCTTATTATATAACATTATGGTCCTTAATATGCATTTTATACTAATACCATTTGAAAAACAATGCACATAAGATACAGAAAAAACATGTCAGTTTTACATAATCACAATCACTTACAAATGGGAAGTCTGCACCTGTTGGGCACCACTTGCTCCTCAAACCTTGCTTTATATTGAACACCACCCTTCTCTTTTCCTTTTCTACATTGATTTTAGTACTTACTTTTTCTACTGGCACTGTCAAAAACCCAGCTTTGTGAAGATATGATGCCACTGAAAGAACTGTAGTCTGTTCTAATGTTGAAACTGTGAATTATATGGAACTAGTCAATCATACAGTATCTGGTAGGTGTCAAGTATTTTGTTTTTCTCTAAAATTTAAAATGTCCCATGGCACACCTGGAGGCTTACTACAGCACCCAAGGGTGTCTTAATGTGCAGTGTGGAGGCCGTGGGCTTATGTTGAAGTAACTATCACTAAAACGGTCGTGATTTGGGTTTTGAAACTTAGGCAAGGCTCAGGAGATAGTTCACCCTGGCTCTGTTATCTCAATGGAGGATGCTGGACTAAAACTGCCGGGTTAACTTTAAGAGAGCTCAATTTCATGGTAAGGGAGTTGATTCTGGCGTTAGCAGGGAGATTGGGAGCGATGATCAGGGGGTGATGCCAGTAGTCTTCCAAATGGGCCTTTCCATGTGACCATCTGGGCTTCTTCACAGCACGGTGGCTATGTTCCAAGATGTTGGAGGAGAAGAGTCGGCCCAGAGCTGGCACATATCATTCCATCATATTCCATTGGTCATAGAAGATACAGGTGCAGGCCAGGAGCAATGAGGCGAGGAAGTAGACTGTACTTTTCAAGAGGGAGTGACAAATGTTTGACCATCTTTAATCTACCATAGTTTATATGAAATTTATCAAGCAAACATAATCCTCACCATACTTTAAGGACAAAAGTAAATGCTTAATTTAAAATGCAGAGGATTGTACATAAAACTCCACTCTAATAGTATGATTCTGAAAAAAAGAATATATTGTGGTATATTTGAATGTAGTTTTAATCCTAAATTTCCACAAGGGGGAGAGCAATGTCAGGTTGACATGATATTAAGCATCACATCCAATTTTTCTTAATTGACAACTACAATGAATATCCTAATATATAAATATTTGTTTTTATCAACTACAGAACTGAAATTTCTCTATCATAGGATCTAAAAACCTAATTTGTTTCTAAAATTGTCAAATCATCTCTAGCAGTGTGAATGCACATTCCCTCACTCCACCCCCAATGCCTGGATGTTTCCCTTTTACTTTTTAATCTTCATTCCCCTTCTTCAGTGATCTACAGATAATAATATTTGGAATGAATAACTTGGAAGTTTTAAGTAAAATATGATTTTTAGAATAGGCATAAACAGTGAAAAGTATGTACCCTTGTATTTTGTTATAATAAGAATGATAAATACTATCAGTTTCCAGTTGCTGAGTTGCCATCTGTGTGATCTAGCTGGTCTATTTCCTTTACTACCCAAATTTCGCTAGTGCTCTCCAGTCAGTCTTTGACAAAGTCCTGCTCCACAGTTTTTTATCCTGTCTTTAGTGGTTATTTTGTCTCAGAGAGCTATTAATAATTTAAGAGTTAAAGTGAAACTTTTAACATCTTAATTCAGTAAAGCTCCTCTCCCTTCCGTTGTGTTCTGTGAAGAACTTTCTGTTTTGTTTTGGTTCATTTTTCAAATTGCATCTTTTCTCTAAGGAAGGCTCCTCAGCAATCTTTGTTCTGTGTTGGATTCAACATTATCTCCTATGTGGCAGAGACAGACATGGGTTCATTGTCTGTTCCTTTAGTTGGGGAAAGTAATTTCTCTTCCCACTTCCAAGAAAGCTGATGCTCTACTGAGAAGTGAATTGCACTTCTAGTACCATATCATTAAACATCTTTCTGACAACAAAAGTTCAGAGATAATTGCTTCTATCTAGTTTAAACTAAATTTTATCCAGGCTTCGTTTATCCTAATTTGTATTGTTAAACTTTATGTATTCAAGTTAACAAACAAAATGTCCAAATCCATTAGGAATTTTAGCTTTTCTCAGTTTTCAAGTATATCTACCTTCATTGTCTTTGACTTAAAATGTGCTCTATGGTCTATGATTATTTAAAAGCAGTTTACCTGAATTAACAATGTCTATGAATTTGTAAAAAATAACATTAGTTTTTTATTCTACTAAAATATTATGTAATCATGGCTGCATTTTGCAAAATCAAGATAATGTCTTAGAAAATTCAAGTGCCAAAAAACTAAATTATAAAATAGAAGGAATGATATGACCTATTGTTCTCAGCTCCGCCTGCATGTTGAGTTTCTTTTAATGATTACCTAACCTGATTGCCACCAGATTGTTTTTTGTTGTTTTTTTGTTTTGTTTTGGCCTTCTAAAGTTTAGTATTATAATTGACACCTATGTAACTGGAAGGGAAAGATTCCTATCCTCAAGATATCACCTTTTCTTCTCTTTTAAGTCAGCAATTTTCTTACCTAAAATTTTTAAAAATCTGTCAACTTAAAAATAAGCAAATAAGTAAACAGATTTATCAAATAATATACACACCAAAGGGGATGGAGACTATTAGATCTTTTTGTTAGAAAAGGCATAATTTTTATATATATTACAAAGTCTTAATCAACTAAGTCTCTAATTATTCCCAGGCCCACTTAATGGAAGAATACTAGCTAATGGCAAGCTAATATTTGATTTCCAGGTTCTACAAGCAGAATCCCTGGTCTATCGTAATATAAGTGTGTTATGCAAAAAGCTATTACTTTTTTTTACATTTTTATGTAAGTGAAAAATTAATTAAATAACCTCTTTGTATAAATAAAAAGAAACTTTTAACATAACATTTATTTTTAAATAATTTGACTAATTCTCATATATATCTAATTTCAATTCTAGGAATTAATAAATATCACTCCTAATGATGCCTATATGTATTTGATCACTAGAAAAGGAGTAATTTACCCACAATTTGTTCTCTTGTATTTGACTTATTAACCATATTGAGTTAACTTTAATTGCTGTTTCCAAAAGGTCACATCAATTTGTAATCAAGTATCTTACTTATTCACAATCAATGTAACATGAATCTATCTGACCCTGGAAATGTGATTAAGTTCCAGTTGTTTTTATGGAATTAAAGTGTGCTATATTGAAAACTCACTTCAAAGAAATGAAACAAATGCCTAAAAAAAAAAACATTAATTGGTGACTTTTTTCAAAGATTTAGCTGTGAGAATAAAAACATTGATATACAATAACTTATTGCAATTAATAAAAACCAAAAAATGATATCTTTTATATTTCTGTTGCCAAAAATAAGCAGCATATAGATAAATGTAAAAAATAAATATAAAAATAAATATTGTTTAAATGAACTAAAAATAAATGCTGATTTTTAAATTTTCATCAGTGTGTTAAATTATTACTCTTTTATACTATAGACTTAAATTTATTGATTTTTTTTATTATGAATGCTGATATTCACAAATAAGAATACACAGTGATTTGCCTGGAAAATATAAGTTCTAAAAAGACAGTGTGGCATCCATAGACTAGTATTAAGTATAAAAATCCTTAAAAGGGAATTAGCATTATTACATAGTGAAAATTATGTAAACTTTGGAAGAGATAATGTGACTTCAAATGCTTCTTCATCATTAACCAGCACTATAATCATTATCAATTATATAGTTTACTAAGATTCAGTTTCTTCATTAGTAAAATGGATATAATAGTTGCAATCTTGAAAGGTCAATAGAAGGATACAAATATGGACAATGTATACTTGACTCATATTTTGGAATCAATTGATGATAATGAAATGACAACAACTCTTATTCATACTAATGATGAGGAGGAACACATGTAGTAGAGAAATGTAGGTTGAGATGCCCAATAGTGAACAGAGCTCTTACTAATTTAAGGAATACAAAAAGTGGAAGAATCTCAGTGAGAACATGAATAAAAGATACAAGTTAACCACATTACTAAAACCAATTAGGAACTTTACTATCTACAATAGATAAATTAGTAAAGTCATGGCTGACATGAAGTTTATAAAACAATGTAAAAATGAAAGTGAAAGATCAGACTCACTTCTATTTTCAGGGCCAGGATTGGGCTGTATACATTTAGCAACCAATGAGAATGAGTACTCTCACTACTGAAAACCCATTTTCCAAGGGGACCAGGGTTGTGCTCCTTTTTCTACCTCCCAGTGACGATCTTACAATATAAATGTAAAAAGTATAGAATGGATGTTTAATTCCTTCTATGAAACAGAGGGGACAAGCTGTTCAATACCCAAGTTCAGGAGCAAAAACTCTTAACACTCTTGCTATTGTTCTTACAATTTTCCTAAGGAGTGATACAGGGAGTAATCTCACAGATGAGCTGGACAGTGATGGTTTCTGGGTTAACTTGGGATCATGCGCTTGTTCTTTGTTCAGTCATTGAACAGCTTGGGTAAAGTAGCTGGATTTAATAGGGCCAACTCATAATTAGATTCAAAGGTAATGGCTTCTCCAACTAAACCCCATAGCAAAAATCCTTCATAGTAAATGAAGGTTTTGCCAGGAGTAACTAAAAGTGCTGAGCAGATGAAAACAAGGCGTTGCTATAAGAATTGAATAATGTCTATTGTATTTAGCATTGTAGAGGTTACTGGTAACCTTAGAATTATTCGATTTAAGTAAATGAAGGCACAATAGAAATAGAGACAGGTCACCTGGGAAGTAAAGGGACCAGGTAGTAGCTAGAAGAAAACAAGAATTGAATTTTTATAATGAGAGAGGAAAAAGAAAAGAAAAGAATTGAATCAGTTTAAAAATTAAGGGAAAGGAGCTATTTGAGAATTAGTGGTTAAGGGGCAAGCTCCAAAGGAGGGACTAGTCCTCAGCGGGGGAAGAGAGAGTGTTTCTGTTTTACTAACGTAGAACATGATGGACACAGACATGGGTAAATTTGCACGTAGGTAGATCTGATGGTTTTTGTTTTCATTAAGAAGTATAAGGGAAGATGAAAGGAAATGCAGGGGGGAGGGGGTTCAGAGTGTTGAGAGAATTGGAGATGGTTTGAAATGGTTTGCTGGTAAATAATGTGAATTATGCACAGAACTATAGTAAGATTACTAAGAATGAACTGAGGATGGTAAGGGAGACTTTCTGGGTAAGAGTGTACGTTTGCCTGTTGTATGACTTTCTTCAGTTTGCCTTTGATACAAGCAAAAATAAAAATTAAACAAAAAGGACAACTGCATTAACCAAGGGTTAGATCATTGACTGTTGAGACCACAAATGGAGAAAGCCAATGAAGTCTGTGTGTTGGGAGAATGTTGCAACAGTTAAAGTAGGATTTTAAGCTGGAAGAAAAGGGAATTGAGAAAAAAAGCTGACGAACTGAGGGCACATTAAAATCAGTGGAGTGGATATACTAATATAGTATGATGACAATGGTATTGGGACTATGTGAAAAGCCAATTGGAAGGAAATATGATGAGCGTCAAAAAATGTATTTTGAAATTTAAAAGTATCAGTTCCATGTTATAAAATATCCAAGTAGAAAGGGAGTGCAGACAATAAAAACATACTCTAGTCCTAACTTCACATTACCACAGTTAATAATTTTTCTTTCTTTCATGAAGTTGAAAATTAAAGGAAAGTGAAGAGTATTTGATTGTAGAGAGCATAAAGATACTCGGCAGCTAGGTGCAGGGGGAGTTTGCATATCTTTTTAATCAATGGGGAGGAAAAGGGTGAAAATATCCAGGTCTGTTTTGGCAGAAAACCAGAAAAAAAATGAAATAAGTAAGCATGAAATCAAATTGAAAATAAAATGAGATGCACTGATAATTTCAGTGAAAACTATTTTGCTTATGATAATAATGACACAAATTAGGTAAAATAAATGAGAGAGAAATGAAAAAGAAAACGTTGAAATGCTCACAGAGCATATCCAGGAGTAGTTAGATTTTTGAATATATTTAAATTAATTGAATGAAGTGCCATTTCATGACCCATAAAATGGTAAAAGTGTGAAGTAGAATACCCAGTGTTGGCAAACGAGGGCTTTAATATATCTGAAATGGAAACAATATTCAAGAGAACAATTTGCAATAAGTATAAGAACTTAGATATGATCAGACCTTGACCCAAATGCTACTTAAAAACGTGGTAAAGCTACATGCAAGACTGTATGGATAATATCAATCCAAGTTTACTCATAAAACCCAGATGCTGCTGCCTATTGTAGAAAGTTATTTTATAAACTAGAAATATATTGATAATAAATTCTCACAAGCTGCATAAGAAAAAAACAATAATTATTACTGTCATACAGGATTATGGGTATTTTATTTTTCCTTCTATATTTCCGCATTCTTTAATGTTTTTATATTTGGGTACAGTATTTTCAAATTGAGAAAGAATTGAAAGTATCCTCATGAGAGAGGGCTTAGTTAATATTTATTTTTAACATATAGAGTAAAAGAACATTTGTTATATCTATTATTGAAATATAAAGAAAAGCATATTCAAAATACCACAGAACAAAAAAATCCTTCTATAAGCTGTTTAGAAGATACACACTCACCCAACAGCAAAACAATACACGTTATTCTCAAGTGCATACAAAACATACTCCCATATAGATTATATGTCAGGTCACAAAACAAATCTCAACAAATTAAAGATCAAAATCATATGCAGTATCCTTTCTGACGACAAAGAAATAAAATTAAAAATCAATAATGACAAGAAAACAGAAAAAGTCACAAATATGTAAAAACTAACTAATACTCTCTTGGACAACCACTGGGACAAAGAGCAAATAAAAAAAAAATTTAAACATCTTGAAACAAACAAAAATAAAAACACAACTTATTAAAACGTATGGCAAACAGCAAAAGCAGCACTAACTTGGAAGTTTATAGCACAAATGAGTGCATTAAAAAAGAAGAAAGATGTTCAACAATCTAACTTTACACATCAAGGAACTAGAAAAAGAAAAAGAAACTGAAACCAAAGTCAATAAAAGGAAGGAAATAACAAAGATCAGAGAAGAAATAGAAATAGAAAATCAATAGAAAAAAATCAACAAAGCCAAGGGTTTCTCTTTTTGTTGTTGTTAATCTTCACTTTAAGATATTTTTTCCATTGATTTTTAGAGATTGGAAGGGAGAGAGGAAGGGAGGGATGGATAGAGAGAGAAACATGGATGTGAGAGACACATCAATTGGTTGCCTCCCACATGTGCCCCAATTGGGCAGGGATCGAACCCAGGACCTTTAGGTGCACAGGCTGGTGCTCTAACCACTGAGCAAAATTGGCCAGGGCAAGAGTTGCTTTTCTTTTATTATCATTTTTTTAAATATATATTTTTATTGATTTCAGAGAGAGGAAGGGAGAGGGCGAAACAGAAACATCAATGATGAGAGAGTCATTGATCGGCTGCCTCCTGCAGGCCCCCGACAAGGGATCCAGCCCACAACCCAGGCACGTGCCCTGACTGGTAATGGAACCTCGATCTCCTGGATCACAGGTCAAGGCTCAACCGCTGAACCATGCCAGCTGGGCTCGTTTTCTTAATAGATTCAAGATAAAAATTTAACATAGTTTTCTAAATATTTTTCTCTGTGTAAGGTGAGAATCATAAAGGTGATGAAATGAATAATTATTGCATTACCTCTTCCTTTTAATTATTCAACCCACACTTCTTATCATAGTTCTCTTAGGATTGGATAGCTATAACTAGCCTGAATTACTAATCTACATTTGGCCTTAATATTTAGTTCATATCTTGATACTGGTAGGTATATCAACATCTTATACTAGGCTGTATCTTTTAAATGAAATTATGATTAATGTTCTTCACCATTCAATTGATCTTTCAAACGCTGAACATGCATGTCTTTGGGTCACTTGTGACAAAGGTCAGAAGTATGGTTTGTGATTATAAAGTATAGGAAAGCCAATTGGTAGATGTAATTAGAATTATAACCTTGGCAATCTTCACCTAATTGGTTACTACACAGATGTGTTTTCAATTAACAGTACTATTAATACTTAATGTACAGAAGTAGTAAGGAGTATTGCATAGGTTCTAAACGGAATACAGCTTTATATATTTTATTAGTTACCTAGAAGAATAAATGTTTGAGTTGGTTAGCTTTTTAGAGGAGAAGATTATAATTCTACTTGACCTTGACAAGTTGTAACAGTGTCAGAAATAATGAAAATCCTGAGTTCAGGTAAAAAGCAGGAACTACTGTAAGGAAAAACATGATACATATAAGATATAGAATGAGTAATTAGGCATGATTATGACAGAAAAGAGCCCAAAGATCACAGAGGACATGAATTGGACCTAATTTAACTCAGTAGCATTATTTAAAGATATGAACACATAATACTGAAATGTACCATAAAAAGCAGGGCTATTTTAGTGAAAATTTATATGATAAAATGCCATCTACATTTTATATTGATCAATTTAAAACTAAAGAGTGTGTCAAACTTTGGATGACTTAAATCTGGAGAATTTGAAGATGACCCAAAAGATAAAGTAAGATTAAGTGATTAGAAAACTGGAATTTCAAAAAAGTAATAGCATTATTTGAAACTCTTGATTTTAAAGAAGCGGGAGAAGTGATTTAATAATTGCCTTGAAGTGTACAAATAGTAATTTTTAAAAGTGTTGATCAACTGTTCTTGAGTTTCTTTGCAGGCAAAATCCTTGTTAAAATTTCAGTAGGGATGATATAAATTGATGGTGAAAATACCACAGCCTAAAAGAAGTATAACCTGTCATGGATGAGAAACATTTATTTTTAATATTTCACTTTCTGAGAATCCAAGTGTGGATTCAAGCTCATAGACAATCAGTTCTGAATAGCAGCTAGTTCTAACATCATTTCCCTCCTCAGCCCAACCTTAGTCATACATAGTTTAGATTTCATCTATACAGGTATACATTTTGTTGGGAACCAAGTCATTAATTTTTTTCTTTGAGTTTTTACAATAATAGTTGATATGCGCTAACAATATGTTAAGAATATTAATTTATCTTCAAAACATCACATTTATTTTGATGAATGAATTATCTATTTAAAACTTTTCATGTTCACTCTACTGTTGCTTAATTTTGACCTCAAAGGAGGCCTATCTTCTCATGGTAACAGAATATATTATTTCACTTATATGATTAAAGTGACACCAAAAATGTGCCTAAAAATATCTACTCTATATTATTCTGCTGCTTTGCCCTATGTTGAAATTCGCCACCATTAATGTCATACCTTAGGGCACTTATTGAAAAGATTTTGTATTTTAAGTGGTCCAAAAGGTTGTTACCTAAGAGGAGTCATGTATCTAGGTAGCTATGAGTTTGACATAAATCATTCTCTTCCCTATTAAATGTGTATCTTCCATTTTTCCCTTTGGCACCAACACCCACAGGGTTTGGAGAGAATGGTTTGATGGAAAGCTAATACGTGGTAGATAGGGTAGAAAAGAGAGAGGTCCTTTATCTTGTGAGCATTGGATTCTAAATTAAGGGCACAGAGCCCTTGAAGCACAGGCAAACTAGCCACAGCCAGGCAATAGGGGTGGAGCTCCTCTTGCAGTCCCACAAAGCATCTGAAAGGACGAACCTGAGGAGTCTTTAGCTGTCACCGATTTCAGTATTTTCCCAAGGTCCAGCAATTCCTACAAATGAGTAATGAACATGTCATGGGTTGTTAATGCAATATTTTCTTAAAATATACTGGTAGAACATCAATTGTATCTCCTAATTCAATTTTGAGTGTTATAGAAAGCTCATATTTATGATTCCCTCTATGAATTATAAGGGAAGAAATGAATAGAAAATGGGTGAAAATATGTTCTTGAGTACGCTGCTTTGTTCAGAAACTATGTTAGTAGAAGCATGTAAATTATTGATGTTTTCTTAATAAATTGTAGCTATATCAGTGTAGAGAACTGAAAGTATTCTGGCCTTCTATTTCAATCCAAAGCAATTATATTTCCTTGGTTAAAACATTTATTAATGGTAATCAAAGTTAAATTTAAGAGAAGTTTTACCTGAATTATATGAAGCATTTTATAGGCATTTTAGGGTCTTCTAAATAATCTTCAGGAATATCAGCATCTTGATAACTGAATAAATCAGAGACATCATATACCCAGTTTTCCCACATTGATTATTAATCTTCTTAGTACTAGATTTATTGATCACCTTTTCAGTTATTCTTCAGATATTTCATAAACCAAATAGCATGAGTGAGGAAGAAATTAAATATTCAGACCAATGGAGTTCAATGTATGTGTGTATAGTTATTTCTAATTTTTACTTCATACTTTGCTGTCTTTAAGGAGCTTAATGTGTATAGGGAAAATAGGTCTATAAAGCAGAAAATTATTCTAGAGAATTTTAGAAGATGTTTGTGGTAGACTATAGATGTGTAATGAAATCAAACCAAATAATCACAGAAAACTTCGCAGAGGAAATGTTTATACATGAACAACAGCAAAGCTACACATACCATGCAATTCATTCTGGTACTGACTTAATTCTGCTATCTGTTTTGCCTAGAATGTAGTTCTTCCTTTTACTGTCACCAAAATATCTGCTTATTTTCCACTAAAACTGAGTTCAGGTGGCTTTCATATAATGCCTTAGGTCTTAAATGTTCATATTTCTCTCAATACATGTCCACATTAAATTTTAATTATCTGTTTATACTTCTGCCTCCTAGGCTAGGTCTTTTCAGAGTTCAAAATCCAGTTTACTTATTTTTATATACATATAGAAAATAATAAATAGCTCTGAACTAAGGAATGAATATGAGAATGTTTGGGATGATCCAACTTGCAGAAAACCAAACTCAGACAATTTGCTTGACCCCAAAAAAGAATAAAAGAATGTAATGGTTCTTTAAATTGAAAGGCACAGAGATTCAATGCTTGCTTGATCCAGGAGTAAAATTATATCATCCATATCCAATTTTAAAAAATATTTTATCTCTGTGTTCCTGAATGCGCTCTCTCTCTCTCTCTCTCCTATAGGTGCTTTAATACATATATCAATATTTTTAGCTAGAATTCACCACCATTCCACATAGAACATTTCTCTTGCCAAGAGTTGTTTTGTTGCTGAGCAAATATTTCATCTGTGTCTTTGCTCATAATATTCCCCTCCATTGGCCTCCCTCTGTTGACTTTCTTCAACACATTCTCCTAGGTCTAGCTCACATGTTCTTTCCTTTGATTAACATAATATCTCTCAACTAGTAGTCAACTCTTTGACTTTTTAGTTCTTATGGGCTTTCTTAGACCTCATATATAACACTATTCTGCTTTAAGTCATAATTATTTCAGAATTCAACGTTTTCTTAATAAAGTTGTAAGTTCCTTGGAACCAGAACTAAGTTGTCTATACATAATTTTTTCACTTAGAGTGGACTGGTATAATATACCTTACATATTGGTTGATTAATGAATATTCTTTTACTATTGAATGAATACATGTATAAATACTGGGGTCTTCCTAACATCCAAAGATGTTCTAGATTCTTATTTAACTATAATATATCATGTTTTGATAGACAACTATTAGTCCATAATCACTATTTATATTTCAGAGAGTTTCAAAAAATTAAGGATATTTATTAAAACTTGACTGTGTGGAGCTCTGATCATCAAAACGCTTGCATCTTCTTCAGTGCTTTAGGAATAAGATCAGTACCTTCAGAACAGTTCCATGTATGTCTCCCATGTTTAAGTTCCAGGGAGGGGAAAGAGTAGGTATTCGTTAGTAGAAAGATAGGATTGTCCATTTGGGTCAGGAAGTAGATTATTCAACTAGATTTCTTTCCCAAGAAGGAAAGCATATGAGTTTATACATATATGTTTATTCTTTTTAATAAGAGAATATAGAAAGACATCACACATTCTGTGGAAAACAAAGCTTGGAAACCTTTGGAATTAGATAGAAATGAAAAAGAAACGTAATAATCATAATGAAAGAGATAAAGATTAAAGTGACAGCAAAACTAAATAATATAAACAAAGGCAACAGGAAGAATATGAATTGCCCTGGTCAATGTCATCTCCTTCAGCTCTTCTGGTATTTTCAGAACTGGAAATTAAGCATACGGGACGCCTAGCAGAGGCTTTAAAAGTTTCAGGGAGCTGAGAAGAAAAATGGTGATATTTTGCTAAGAGGCATGATGCATCTTGTTTTCCACCTGGAATATGTTGTATCAAACTTTGGGGGGGGGGGCAGAATTTCTTATAAAAGAACACTGGATAGATGTGCTAAATGTCAGAGAAGCCTGCTCATTTCTCATCCCTAGGTCTCCCCTTTGAACGGCAAGACACAGGGAAGACAATTAGCTTAGGAAGCTGGGCAATGAGGATCCTATCTCCTCATTTCACCACATATTGCTGTGCAGTCAATAGGCCCCAATCTAATACATTCCTGTTACCCTGTATAGAAAACCAAAAAGACTAGTGTCATAGTAGGTAACGCTGAAATTTCAACAGTTTCCCTTTTTAAGATAGAGATATGCGTCAATGCAGCTAAGAGAACATTTAGTTGACTAGGCTTTGAGAAAATTTAAAAAAACAACGCTCTGAGACATTCTTTTTAATTGGCTTAAATTAAAACTGACTTGTCTGTGTTTCTCATAGATTTTTTTAAAGTGAGCTGTATCCAGGATCTAAATAAAAATGTAAGAGTATATTTTAAAGTAATTTTAAAAATTAATAAATTGCCATAAAATATGACTTTGTTATGCATAATTTGTGCCAGTCAATAACCACAGGTCACAGAATTGGCACACTAAGGCAAAAATGATGTAACATCACAAACAAATGCATCACTAACTTGGCTCAATTTGAATGAATAAATTTATCAATGAACAGTTCTTGTTTTAGGTAGCATTTTCAATCATTTCCTCTCAGGGATACTCAGTCACCCAACCCTGAAACATGGGTGTCTTTCTGGACTCCTCCCTCTCAGCTTTCATACTAAATAGGCCTCTTAAGTTCTATCAGTGTGTCCTACTTAAAATCTCCAGAATTTGTATTTTTTTATTTCTATTGTTAGTGTTTATTCAAATTCTTCATTTTTAAAATCAAAATTATTACTATAGTACATTTTCTGGTCTTGTAGTTTCTAATATTTGCCCACACCCATCCTGGGCCAACAATCAAGTCATAGTGTTTATACATATGTATATAGAACAAAAGAAATAAAAATATAAAAATGCAGGAATGATGTACCACAAAATGCTATGTGAATAATAGGATTTTTGTGATTTGTGTTATCTTCTTTTGACTTTTTTTATACATTGCAAGTTTCCTAAAATCATTACAAAAATGTTCAATAGTGAAAATCATTCCTATTACAAATGGCTACATTCTGGGTAGGTTTACCATATAATTTAGTGTCCAAACCAAGACAGTTTTAATAGTGAAAATGAGTCCTGTTAACAATTATACTTAAACAACTGGCGTAAACAGAAGTAGTCTGACCAACTGGATAAAAGATGCTCCTAGTTGTTATTTTTTCCTCTTTTTTTTTATGTATGTTAAAAAGGGGAGGGTTATTTTTGGTTTTAGTTTTTCTTCATCATATGTTACCATAGATTATTACTTGCAACCGGAAATAATCTCCTTCATTGGAACATTTTTATTCTTAATTTTTTTCTTCAAATTCCAAACATAATGTGATACAGATCTAACCTTATTTAGAATTATTGTGTTTAATTCTAAACTGCTCATAAGCTTTATGTGGGCAGAAGTTTGGGACTATTTTATTAAAAGTTTATCCACAATGCTTGGAAGTACCTGGCATAAAATTTGCACTCAGTAAATATTTGTTGAATGAGATAATTTGATTAAAGTTAGGTGGGCTGACAAAAACCTACAATGAAGGAATTTATTTTATTTTTTGTCTTTATTGATTTTAAAGAGAGGAAGGGAGAAGGAAAGAGAGAGAGAAACATCAATGATGAGAAAGTCATTGATCAGCTGCCCCTGCGCGCCCCCGACTGGAGGCCAAGCCCAAAACCTGAGCTTGTGCCCAGAATAGAACCTCTGTCTCCTAGATCAGAGGTCAAAGCTCAACCACTGAGCCATGCTAGCCGGGGAAGGGAATTTTTTTTAGAGGCTTGTGTGATAGGGGTCATTTCTAATACCCCTACTTTTGAAAAACAAGCAAAACTTTATCTATTGTACTTAAAGTTTATGTGTTATACTACTGTCCATTGTGTATATTTGTTTTAAGTAATATAATCAGGTAATCAAGAGTAAGGAAACGATTGAAATTCATGGTATCCAACCTTACAGTTTTACAGATGAGGAACGTGAGGCCAGAAAGTGAGAAAGGACACAAAACATTAGTAACAGAATGTTAGTGAAAGCTGAGGTCTATAACACTATTGCTTTCTCCACTCCATAAGCCCTCTAATTTTTCTCTGCTAAAAATAGCATTTGTATCTGAATAAAGTATGGATTTTAGTTAATAATATTGCATCAATATTAGTTAGTTAATAGTAACACAATTACCATAATTGTGTAATGTAAAATGAAAAACACAGGGGACAGTGACTGTTGGGTATATGGGAAATATCTGTACTATCTTTATAAATTTTTGTAAATCTAAAACTGTTTTAAATAAAACAAAGATTATTTATTGAAATATAATTTATATTTACAGATGAAATGATATCACTAACATGATCTACAAATAATGTTTATGTTAAAGAGAAAAAAACTAAAGGTTAATAGAATCGCTATTAATCCAAATATATTACTTTCTGTCCAGGAACTGAGATTCTTAAACAATTCCTGTGTGCCTTTCAATTGTAACATGTATTACAGCTATGGCATTGGATTCCCTTGTTTTAATTAATTAATTAATATCTTTATTTACAGAAGTTGCTGGTTTCAATATTATGAACCGAATAGCCATGTAATTAACACCAACTAATACTGCCTCCTCTATAGCTTTTGTTCATACTATGTTCCACTTACTTCAAGGCTACATTTTGGAAGCTCAGAAGAATACTCTTGAGTGCATATTTAGTTAATATAGTACTATTCTTGATTTAACATATTAAAAATCACCCAAAGCAGGGGTGCTGTTATCATTTTCAGGCCACCAAAGGAGGCAAAGAAATTATGTTTAAATATGTGTATTTTCATGTTAAGTTGCTGATTGAAGTTTCCACTGTTGTTTGTGGAAACATCATTTTTAAAGTTATACTAAAGAAATTGAAACAAGGCAACTTCTCACTCAGATAATTAGCTTTCCTTTGTAACTATTTTCATAGAACTTTACTGGGTGAAGGTTTGGAATGTATCTCCATATTCTGCAGCCCGGTTCAACCGAATGTTTTTATAACTTCGTGTACATGTCAAAGGTCCTCTGCGGGAATTCTGTGGGAAATATGCAGACTGACCTGCACATAAGGAACAAGGAAAACATCACAGCATGGGATGGGATGGAAGTTAAAATGAAATATTTGCAGCTCTGTGCATGGTTCTTTCAAAACCTTCCATAGGAGGTCTGCATTGTGCTGACAGAGGAGTCACATTTTTATGGTTAGGATGCCATTTAGAACTAATCACTTGTCTAAGTATGATTCTCTGTGCAGATTTAGAATCCATTAAATGTTGCATAAAAAGAACAGTGGTATTTGAGACTTTGTTACTTAAATCAATTTAATTTTGCTGTGACACACCAAAGTAGGGGTGGAGGGATAAACTGTCCCTTCCAATCTTTGTTAGCTGATGTCTTAGTAATAAATGGAAGCTAAAATATGCTGTCAGAGGTCGATGTCAAACCTTCACTGTTAGGCAGTTACCTGCCAACATTATCACTGGCTGTTGCCTTTAACAACAAAAAGTATGTTGATGTAAAGTTATGGGGAATTCTATTTGCTTAAGTTCTCTGAGATTTATCAAAAGTTCTACCCTTTTAAAAAAATCCCAGTCCAGCTTTTGAAAATGTACTTACTTTTTAAATAGTTTAACCATTATATATCTCAAGATTAGGAAGAAAAAGTCATGATTTCAATGAAAATATTCTGAAAATCTTCATAAGAGATCAGTGCTGTGGTATGTTGTCTGTTACTTGTCTCACATAATGACTTCTAATAATTTTGTTTCTGAGATATCAATTTCACTAATGTCTTGAGAAAGTATTTCAAAAGGAGAAATAAATGAAGCAAAATCAGGGGGCAAAAACCTCAATCAGGATTAAAGAGATACGTTAAAAACACAAAACTACTTTAAAAGCAATAAGGCTAATAAGAATTGTTGTTTTATTTTTTCATTAACAATACGTGTGTTTATCTTTAAAACCAGGGAAAAACTAGATCACAGGTTTAAAATTTGTGTCCAAATTTCAATAAAGGAAATGCATTAAGAATAAACATGACTCATTTGTCAACACAACATAGGATCTTGCAAACCCACATTCTAAGTTTTATCAGTCTATTAAATAGCACAGGGAGATACTGTCTATTGCCAGGTCTTTCCGTTTATTGAATGACTTAAGACGAGCATCCTTTAAGTATGGAATTATTCTTCTCTGAAATAGTTATGGTTTCTATTATTCCAGGCATCTTAACTCAATGTATGATTAATATATGTAAAATTTCTAAGTTAAAAGATACTTTTTAAATCAGGAAAAAAACTTGTTTTGAATGGTTGGTTGGTTGGTTGGTGGGTGGGTTGGTAAATAGTTCATGGCTGCCAGGAATATTTCCTCAAAATATTTGACATGAGATAGTAAAGTTTTCCAAGAAATTGGTAACATCACTAACTTTCTGAATATGAATGACCTGTCCACGGCCGGGAGGGATGAATTAGCAAAGCAAAACCAAAAAAAAACCTTGAGAGAACATCGACATTTACAAAGTTTATATTCCTTGTCCATACTCCTTTGTGATACTGTGGTAGTTTATAATTCATACTCCATCATCCTGTCGTTTCCCAAAATCTTACTTTATTACTATTTTGTACATTATTTCCCATAAAGTAATTAGAGTTGTATTCGGTCTTTCCTCGATATTCATGTATGAGACCAATTTTAACCCTACAAAGATCCTAATTGACTATTTATGAGGAGTTTTTAAAGACTTCAACAATTTTGCCCGGCCGGGTGTGGCTCAGCGGTTGAGCATGGACCTAGGGTCCAGGCGATCAGGGTTCGATTCCCGGTCAGGGCACATGCCCGGGTTGCGGGCTTGGTCCCCAGTTGGGGGCGTGCAGGAGGCAGCCAATCAATGACTCTCTCAGCATTGATGTTTCTATCTCTCTCTCTCCCTCTCCTTTCCTTTCTCTGGAATCAATAAAGATATATTTTTTAAAAAAGACTTCAATAATTTAATAATTACAGACTATAGAGTCTTTCACATGAACAATAGAAATATAGTTATTCTATGGTGAACTTTCTCAATAAGTTAATGAAATTTGAGAACTGTAGTTAAAGTACTAGTATACTTCAATTATATTTTTTAAAACAAAATTTATAGACTGCTCTACTATGATGAAATGCGGAGGTAAGTTTTTAAGGTAGAATTAGGGCTATAAAGTTGTAAAAGCCACAACTTCGATTCTGCAATATACATTTACCTGGGACACTTAAAGTGGAAATACAATTAATGCTTTTGTAGATCTTTCTCCCATGCCTCCAAAACGCAGATAGGACAATTTACAAAAATGTTCAGGGAATACAGAAACATCATGAAAGCATTCTTAAGAATCATTCATATTTCACAATCCAGAAGTTAATAAACCCAATTTTAAAAGACATTCCAGAAACTCATGGAACTAATGGAACTAATGTGGCTTCTGTTTGGCTTTTTTCTGAAGGGAAATTCTGAATTTAAATTTCTTTTAATAGCGCTATTCTGTGCTTAACTCAAATGTTAAATAGAAATCATATCCATAAATTATAAAATGGATGTTTTTATTGGTATGTGTTTATTTCAAGTTAAAATTTATACCATTTTTTATCATTCAGTTAATCATGAGACTGTTTTAATGAGCCCAAAACTTTATACGTAAAGGTTTTAGATATTCAACATGTCAAATAGTGCTATTTTATTTTTAAACATCTACCATATAATGTGAAGGTACTCTTTAATTCATTTCTCAATTTCTTTCTTTCTATCCATCATTTGGTCAGTTTGTCTTCTGCAGAATATAGAGAAAATTTTCACTTGCATAGGTAAACAATCGCCATCACTGACACTTTCTGTTTTTAAACAACCTACCATACAATCTGAAGATACTATTTTGTTTTACTGATTGAGAGGTTTGAATAACAATAATCGATTTTTAAAAATTTAATATTTAATGCTATGTTAAATCTACTCTCCATTCTTTAGCATAAAAGGCAAAGAAAGTATTCACAACTTATAATAAAAACTAAAACAATAGATAGTAAAATGTTTTCATGAAACATAATCCCCCACATTTAGTTATTATTGTTCAACTATTATACAGAAAACATTATATACCAGGTATAAAACAACCCTCCTGACTGTATATGTGATAGCATATACCTATTTTTACATTCACTCAGGTAAAATTTATATTAATTTTTTTAAAAAAGACATGGCACAGATATATATAGTTATATAAGCAATCACTTAAGATTAAGAATTTTGTACTCATTCAAAGCCATCCTAATAAAGTGAGAACACAAACCACGCAATGAAAGGAGATGTTCAACACATATATATCTGCTAAAAGCTCATAGTCAGAATATATCCAGTAATCATCATACCATGAAGAAAAGAAAAAGATCCAATAGGATATGGGCAGAATACTTGAGCTAGCATTTCACAAAATGACCCAATTTTTCATGGCCAACAAATAAATTAAAAGATCATCAATATTATTATCAGAAAAAAAGCCAATTAGAACTATATTGAGATATTCTTACACACTCACCAAAATAACTAAAATTAAAAGGTCAGTAAACTGCAAGAATTGAAGAAGATATAGAGTAATGGAAAACTTCAGATACTGCTGTTTGAAATATAAATTGATATAATCCTTTAGAAACATTTTTGGCATTGTCTACAAAAGTGGAACTTACTTTTACCTACAATCTAGCAAGTGCACATCTAGGAATATGTCCAAAAGAATTGTGTAACCCATGCACAAAAGTGCATGAATATAAATGTTTAGAGCAGCAATTTTCATTTTAGTTAATACTAGCAAGAAGTTAAATATCCAGCAAAGCAGAATGAGCACTTAAATTATGCAATATCCAAGTAGTGGATGAGTACTTAACAAACTCTACCCAAAAATAATAAATGCCACACAAAACATTTAATGAAAGAAGCTAAATAAAAAACTTATATACTGTATGTTTCTTTTAAACTAAATTTTTAAAAACTGGGAAACAATTTTAATATTTAAGAATGTATACTTATGTAGCAATATCATAAATAAGTTCAGACAAGTAATTATATTAAAATACAAGGTACTGACTATCTTTGAAAGAATGGATGTGAGGGATTGAGACAGACAGAATGGTAGCTTCAAGGGTGCTAACTACATTCTAATATCATTATCTGAGTCAATAAATGTGTTCACTTAATGATAATTTATAAGACTCCATTTCTGTTTTGTATAATCTTCTGTATGTGTGTTATATTTTCCCAATAAATGGATTTTCAAATGCAATTGGATTTAGATCACTCCTTGAGGGGGCCCCCTCCAAGTCCATCTGAGTCATTTACCAAGGGAGTTGCAGCACAGAGCTCCGGCAGTGGTTACCCAGAAGGTCAAACTTTTAATCATATTGTAGCTTTTGTTTGTTTATATGACTAAATGAATAAATGAAAGTTATACCCTAGGGTGTGTATCAAAGATCAAAGCTAAGGAAGGCAAATTCAGTCATTGAGACAAACACAGCATTAGAGAAGCTGATGCTGGGAAGAAGTAGAAAGTGAGACTAAATGTGGGAAGTAACTCTACGTGCATTTTTACTAACCACTGATCAACCATGCTATTTGAGAATTGGCCAGCCTAGCTTAAAGACCCAGAGTAAAAAATAACAAACAATAAACCAAATGCTCTATCATATGGACTCTATTAAACATTTGACCATGGATTTTCATAAGTCATGTAAAAACATAGTCTTGTTCTATTACTCTCGAGTCATCTAAAGGTCCCCCAAAGAAATACATGTGTAGAGCTCAAGACCAAATCTACACTTTTTTTTTAGCTAGATTAATGAGGCACTTTTTTACCTAGGTTAAAGAAAAAGGCTTCACCTTTTCCTAGCCAACATCTATTCTAAAACTCAGATGGTAAGAAAAAGTTAATCCAAAGAAAAATATATCCTCTTGTGTAAGAACAAAAAGATCTTTCCCCAAATATTTGTGAAATGTTGGTCTGTCTAAGCCTAATCATCTAGGTGAGCGTCTAACTAAGATTCACAAGTGGGAGAGAGAGAAATATTCCAAGAAATAAATTTCCAGAAATAAAGACTATGCATTTAAGATCATGTTCCTGAACTCCTGAACTATCTCTATCAACATTCTCCTTGGGAACAGATTAGAAGATGGGCAGAAAAAAACAACAAAATATTGTGCATCCTTGGAGTCAGGTGGTTGGGCAGCTATGCTTTGTCCTAGTAATAATGGCTATTGTTTATGGCGCTTCTTTGCAATGTGCAGGCACTAAATGCTAAATTTATGTATCATTTATGTATCATAAAAATTTAATGAGAAAAGTATTATTACACTCTATAAGTAGCAGAGGTAAGGGTCAAGGAGGCAGAGTAAATTGCATGAGGTTATGCCCGGTAATGAGGGAAGCCAAGATTTTTATCAAGAACTTATATCCTGAACAAATATTTTTTCACTAAACCACACTGACTTAGACTTTTCACATACCACAGTTCCAGAGAGGAATACCTGGATACAGTCTTGCATCACCATTTATTAAAACACAAAACAAAATAAAAGCAAAAACAGAGAAAGAAAAAGCATTTATAAGAACAAGAAAATTAATCAAGAGAATAGACTATATTCTATTCTAAGACAAGATAACAGGTGATTTTTACTTTGGAAATATGAAGATTGAAAGAGAGATGGGTTAAGCATATAGAATTATGAAGCATATTGATATGATTTATATAGTTATATGTAAAATCCCTGGATGCTCTAACAACTTGTTTCTATGAGTCATGAAAAAGGGCATTTAAAAATAGGTCAAAGAGAAGATTCTTTTTATAGCAGGCAAGAAGCTTATAGATTTCTATACCACCAAATATTATGTAAAATAAAGGGTAAAGTTAAATTCCTAGTTGATAGAGAAAAAAAGCTCATTAATAATATATTTGTTGTATCATCCTGATTTTGTTACTATATAAAGTATTCTGTCAAAATTATCAAGAAATATACACATTGAAAAGATGGACCACTGGCCAGATCAATATGACATGTCTATGGCAAGGTATCTATTATCTACTTGTCAGTGCCTAATTTATTTGGATTTTCTCTTTTCAATTTTTTACCTCACTCATTATATAAAAAAGTATAATTTCTACCTGGAAGGTAGAGACTAACCATTTAAAGCTGCATTACAAATTACTATGATGAAGAAAAGTGTTTAATAATTGTAATAACTTTGACAATTTTACAGATAATTATTATTTTAGACTATAAATACTACCTCCAAAAAAGTAAATTGTCATCTATTTGAATCATGTAGTTGTCAGTCAGTCTTCTGTTCCAAATTTTAAACCATAGCAACAGAAATTTACTTATCATTTTAAGAAATGCAGATAAGAAACTAGAAAATAATTAGGTAAGATAAGAATGTTTAAACATTTAACATGAATTAATTATTTAGATCACTGGTGTTTATTTAAAATATATATTATATATTTATAAATTTTATATATTTAATATATATTTATATCTATACATTATGTATATATGTGTATATATTCCAATATACATAAATGTACATGTATTTCATATGAATGCATTCTCTATATATGCATTCCATGTATATGTATTCATTCCATATACACATACATATATACATATATTCCATAAATATATAAAAAGATGGATTAGAAATCCACAGGTATTGTCTTTAAAAGTTTTAGGGATAAAATGTGAAATGGTTCCTTGAAACATCTTGTTTTAGACAGCTAAATCACGTCATGTGCAAGACAAATCAATACTCCTGTTTCCGGGGGGAAAATGAAGATTTGATTTATTTTAGATCTATGTTCACATCTTCAGCAGCACCACGGTATCACTTTGATCTGTAAGACTTTTCACATTTGCCCCTCTAGAGTGACAAGTGCCAATGGAAACTTTCTTTATGTATCATTAGCATTTGTGTTATTTATAAAAGACTACAAATCCAAGTAAAGTACAAAAATTTTATTCAAAGAAAAGTTATCTGAACTATTCTAAATTTGAACTTACTTTGTGATATTGTGATAATTTAAGAATTTTTTTTTTTTTTAAGAAATCTCCTAATTTTTGCTCCTAGTAGAACACTTTTTTGAAAGGTTGAAGTTCAAGTGTTTGATCTAGAGCCTGTCATAAATCAACATGTGTATTTGGTAATGTAATTCAGAAGACAATTATGAAAGTATCAGAGGAAACGTATTAGTTATTTAGATATCATGTAGACAGAGCCCTATTAATATAATTCACTCTGTTAAAATATAAACAATAAAACACATCAAATTAGTTATTACTTTTACATGCAGAAAACTGTTCATTTGACTGAATTCTAGGTTTGCAATGTTGTTGACAAACACTCAGAATATGTAACTTTGTATTGAAAGGAAAGTTTTGCTGAGACCCTGAGACCTAAGATGATAGATAGGGGCTATAGGAGTAGAGACTTACACGTCCAAAGTGAGTTCTGAGAACCATTTGTCTAATTTTTAAATCTCTCACCTGAATCCTGGTTGCAAAATCTAAAAAGTGAGCAAAGAACTGAGTGAATAGTCTGATAATGATCCACAGGAGAAGTTGCTACCGCATTGGGCTTAGCCTGGACTCCAGAGTTTCACAGAGCAAAGAATCAGTGTATCTTCCCATGGAATATAGGCAGGATATGCTTATAAATTTAAATGATTTACTTTTAACTATCTATTTTCTATTTTCAGGAAGTAGTTTTCAAATTAGTTAATTTTATTCCATATTAAACACACCTATATTTTCTATTGCAATGTGCTTAAGTGTACCAGTCTTTTCTTTGTGTTTTCCCCATTGTGTATATCTGAATTTAGAACATTTGCTTCCCACTACCTACACCCAGATTTAATAAAAATTCATTTTGTTAGCTTCTGTTACTATAAATATTTAAATAGTCAACATACTTAAAGTTTGTTTTGATATAAGGTGTGAAATAATAGTTATATTGATTTTTTTATAATTTTGCAAAGCAGTCATTTGGGTGTGATTTATTGAATGATATATTCCTTCCCCTGTGAACTGTCAGTAGGTACCCACACATTTATTTTTAACTGTTGTTATTGATTCAAATCAATTATGGTTATAAACCAATGTATTTGCTGGTTATCTACTGCATGCATAATATTATAATAGTGAAGAATACACATTGCTAATTCAAACACTGAGCAGAAAAATATGCCTTATTTGCCCCACAGTTTTCTTATGTTTACCTTTCCACCTTTATTTGAAGCTCATGTATGTGTAATGTTGTGAGAGCAAATGTTTAGTTCCGTATTGCCTGATATATGAACTATTATATAGTGCATGATTTTCACAATCTTTTCTAATTCTAACAAAACTTGACATAATATACAAAAGAACCTGTTATGTGTTATTAATTTACCTTTTAGAGTAAGACATGTCGTTCATCATTTTGTGCTACTGTGTTTCAATAGTGAGGTGACTTGTACATGATTAAGTAAAATAAAATTAGAATTTAGAATCAGATAGATCTGGATTCAAATTCTGACCTAAGAATTTATTAGGCTTTAGGAAATTATTTAACCTCTCCAACCTAAATTGTGCTTTATAACTGTGAGTAGCAATGCTGCATTTTTAAATGAAAAACAACTGTCTAACACTAACAATGACATATAGTAGCCCCAAAGTTACATCTTTAGTGGTTTGTGGTGTGGGCTTCACTTGTAATAATTTTATACAGCACTTTAACCACTTACCAACTACATGTAACAGAAAATTAAAAACTTAGACTAGCACTTTCTTTAGTTATGTTAGAGGGGTTATCAACTGTGCTTAGACCATTCTGATTTGGAAAGCCACAGAGTAGACATGATGTTATACCCTATAATAATACTACAGGTAAGGTTGGGGAGACTACAGTCCCAATAAGAGAACTTCATAAAAGCAGTCAAGAAAAGTACACTTCGGTTGAACACAAACTTCAAAGGAAGGGTTGGCTAGAAAGCTCAATTCAAGGTAACTTTCCATTTCATTACAATACATAATAAAACCTTACATTTCAAAGTTCAGATGGAAACATCCTGTAGTCTCTGCTAAAGTCTCTGGTGAAATTTCATTTAGATAAGCATAAGGAAGCACACACATACACACAGTATTGAAAACTCACAAAGGTATACCAGAGTGTGGGGGCAATTCCCACTAAAATTGAAGATCAACCATTTATGATAAAAATGACAGTGCAACTGGAAAAAAAAGGAATACATTTCAAAATCCTTGAAATGTAGAACTTACCTTATTGAAATGTGTCAATGAGTCAGGCTCTGGAGTAGATCAAAATACAGTAATGTGATATCACAGACCAGAAGAGAGGTGGAAGCATATGATAATAAATGGTTTTAGGACAACTGTTCAACCTTATAATAAATACCAAATAATTCAATATGAGCTTATTTATTTCTTATTAAATTTATAACAAAAATAAGGTGAAAATAGAAATGAATGTTTATAAATTATCTGGATGAAAATGAGGTCATCCAAGCTTAAAACCTATGGATGATATCAAATTAAAATGTTCTATAGATAGGACTGTATAGTAATGTCAAATATGAATTGGAACAGGTTTTCATAACAATATATAAGAAAAATATTACTAAGGTCAGTGCCCTCTTTCAAATATTCAAACTTACGACAACAATTTGTTGAGGACCAGATGTGCCCGATGCTGGCCTAGATATGCTGTGTATATGGTGTTGAAAAAACACACACTCCCCTGTACTCATGGATCTTAGAGTAGGGACAAGACCAATAAATATTGCATGAGGAGTTATATAACTCAAATTTTGATAAGTGCTACTAAGCAGAAGTGCAAGAAATATTTTTAAAACACATAACAGAAAGAGTTTAGTGAACAAGCTATATTCAGGCCAGCCCTTGAGAATATGAACAAAGTGAAAGGCGCAAAGGAAGACATTCAAGCAGGAAGAACAGACTGTGAATTGTCCACAAAGACTGAGAGACTTTCAAATATTTGAATTACTGAAAGAAGACTAAAATGGAAAAAGTGAAGCTGAATAGATACAAGTACCAGGTCACAAGGGGCTAGGGAATTTACTAGGAACAAGCCAACATTATTAAAATGTTTTAAGCAGAAAAGTAGCAAGATCATATTTTAATTTTGCAATAGCTCATTCTCACTGTGTGAAAAATGATATTGGCAGGGACGAGAGTAACTATGCTGAGGCAAGAGTATATTAGTGGGAGAAGCAGTGCTAAGGATGTCTTCCAAGTGCTTGTCAAAAGCAACAGAGCGATTGGGGAGTATTACTTATTAACATGAGGAATAGCTGGAAAGGATTAGGCTTATATACATTCTTTTTTAAAAACATCCAATTTGCCTAAAAACAGTAAGTGTGTGTTAAATGAAAATACACAAATCGTAATCATATACTATAATTTCAATTAAGTAAATACAAAGCACAGATAAAATGTTGCAGCCTGGCCGGGCGTGGCTCAGCGGTTGAGCGTCGACCTAGGATCCAGGCGATCGGGGTTCGATTCCTGGTCAGGGCACATGCTCGGGTTGCGGGCTCGATCAGTGACTCTCTCATCATTGATGTTTCTATCTCTCTCCCTCTTCTTTCCTCTCTCTGAAATCAATAAAGATATATAAAGAAAAGTAATTTGCTTTAAAAAAAAATGTAAAGAATCACGAAGAAGTAGAATGCCATTAATGCCACATTGTGAGACTTGGGATAACTGTACTTTAAAAAGCTTTTTATTTTTTATTTCAAGCACTTTTTACAAAGAGTGTGATTATTTTAACCTTAAAATCCTTCATACTTAGTGTTTTAAAATTTCTCCACTCATGCTTTGCATTTTATCTCATTTAAAAGCACGTCAGAGTCTTCTTTCTACGTAGGTTCATAAGACAGGTGAGTTGATGTCGCTTCTGCTGTGTCCATGAAGGAGGAGATGCTGAATCACCATCATGAACCAAATTTTAGGGAGGTTAGTTAGCTCTTTTCTGAGTAATTATTCAACATCTTTTTAGCACTTACCTGCATTAATCATGTCAGAAGCAACTGAATATGTATGCCATCATATTTGAAATAATAAACCACCTAGCATGAAATAAATTTCTAGCCTATTTTAAAAATGAAGCCTCATGAAATTATTCACTGCCTTTGCCATTGGGCTTAGTAAAAATTTGTGAATGCTTTGTAACCAATTCTATTTGAACTTCTCTTATACTTTCCCATTTTTCATTCTAATTTTAAGGCCAATTTCTATGTTTTTCATTTCAAAAAGATCTCATCATAAACCAAACTTTTTTTTTGATCCCTAAGAGAAAAATATTTAAATAACTCAACAGGGTTTGAGGTTTCTGAGTTATGGGCCTTTCACACTAATGATAAAAAGCATAACATTCAGACTGATACAGTGAGGTATATAAATGCTGTATTCAACTTGGCATTATGACCGATGTGGCCTTCAGGAGTTGGCCTACCAATGTCAGTTGTCAGAGTTAAAGGCTTTATTTCTTCCAGGCTCTCATAGCCACACATCCTATTATTCTTTACCCTCTTGATGGTGATGCTTCAACTGTAACCCTGAATACACATTGATTGCAAACATACATTTTAAAGACAAAGTGCTGGATACCGTCCTAGTTCCTGCCTTCAGGGATCGTATATTCCAATTATAAAAACAAGACATCCAGAAAAAAAGAGTGTAATATATAATTCTATGTTATATAAGCTAAAAAAAATAATATGAGAAGTTATAGAAGGTGCTTATTGCCAAATTTTCATGAGTTCCTCAATGCAGTTTGTTAATCTACTTTTAAAAGTTAAAAACAGGAAGCGTGAGATTCCAGATCCTAAAAGAATTAACCAGGATTGCCTGAACAAAATCCGTAAAGTTTCTGCGCTAGAATTAAGTCCAGAAGTCTATATTGCCCAGGAAAAGTTCATTTTCATATCTCTGCTCCTTTTTCTCCCACTGTAGCTCTCCTGGGTGAATGTAAAGGACAGTGAAGGACTCTCAGATGTGAGACCACCATTCCTACCCCTAAGTTAACTCATTCACATGACCAGGAGAGGAAGCATCTGCATTTGCCTAGTCTGGTTCCCTGGAACTTCCATCCTGGCATTTTCTTCTTACACATGAAAGTAATACAAAGTAATACTGAATGCCAACTGTAACTGAGAAAAAAAAATAATTTAAAAAGTAAAAAAAATAATAAAATAACATGCAAAATAAATAATAAAATAAAAAGAAACAGAGCACATGAAACTACTCGAACATGTCACTGCATTTGACTTGACCAGGTTTAGTAAAACAAACCCAAGCTCTACACCACCTGAAAGCACTCTAGGTTTGCAAACTACCTTTAACCCTTTTATGCATAAACTCAGATCCTGTGCTTTTTAACTTACGCTTTGTCTGCCACACAGTCAGATTCTTTCTCACCCCTTCCCTCAAAGTAGAGCTAGCTGGACCAGCTATGACTTCACATCTAGTTTCTGGTTACTTCATTTGTATGTGATGCTTCTCTTTGTAAAGTGAGGGTCCCATTATCAGAGCCTTTGTCATTGTTGCTAAATATAACTTGGTTAAACTTCTACTGTGTTCTTGTCTCCCCTTTAATGATTTGGTTGCAAGAATATGCATATTCATAATTTACTCCATTATTATTGTTATTATTATTTATATTTGGTCAACAGCGTCATTGACAAATATAAACTTTTTAATACTACCTAAACTTGTTTTATCTCTACATTTATATTGTTGCCTTGTTTCATAGAGTAAATGTTCCCCATTTAATTTCCCCATTGTTAATATATCCCACTTAATATTCCATCACTTTTATGTTTTCCTAAATTTTTGTCTCCTCGTGAAAGAGCCCTTTATTTTTTGTTTCTCAACTTCTTGTGATTATTTTCCACAAAATTATATTTACTATTATTAAATTACATAAAGTAACAATAGCATTTTTTTTTTTTCTTATTGAGAGTATTATTCAGTCAATTCAGAATCTGGAAGCATATTTTGACAATTGTAGGTAACTTTGACTATTTCCTTGTTCCGTTTCTAAGATGGACTATATTCTTCCACCATTTCTTCATTCTGTAGCTTATTGACACCTGTATTTATTCCTTTACATTTTTCACATATTATGTACCAATAGACTAGCTAGTTATCAGTTTGCTATATCCTCTGTGTCCTTGGTATCAAGGACCATTTTTTTAAAAAATATATCTTTATTGATTTCAGAGAAAGGAAAGGAGAGGGAGAGAGAGAGACAGAAACATCAATGATGAGAGAGTCATTGATCGAGCCCGCAACCCAGGCATGTGCCCTGACCAGGAATCGAACCCCGATCACCTGGATCCTAGGTCGACGCTCAACCGCTGAGCCACGCCTGGCCAGGCAAGGACCACTCTTAATTAATGCTCAAACAAGGAACCCATGTATCCCAAATGAGCCTTTGTGTTCATTCCACTAAACCAAGAGCATTCAGATTGCACATCATGACCCTCTCTATTTATCAGAATCACTATTCCAATCTCATAAGGACCCAACTACAGTCAGACTTCTCCGATCATTGAATTTAAAACTAGGCTGCATCATGTCCATGTCCGCTCTAAGCTTATGTATCTACATAACACTGAATTATACCTGACAGTCTGCTATGTGAGTCATAGTATTTCTATACAGACAGGATTCCCCAAACTTAGCTGCTTGGGTAACTGACAAATAAGTTGTGAAAGTAATTCACCATATGGAGCTACCTGCAGTGTGGCGGAGCCATAACAGGTAACAAAGCTCACCGCTGACCATCTTCACCTTGCACCCCTGCTTCAAAGCCAGCAAGTGCTGAAAGCTTATAAACTGAAGATGTGTTCTTTGAATTACTGATATTATCACAAAAACTAGCAATATATACTTACCGACGGATTCAACAGAAAGATAATGACATTTCACTAAATCCACACTGTTGATACTGAGGGATTATGATTATTCAGTTACCTGTTTGTAAGATAACAAGATGAAGACAGAATTATGATTCATTCCACAAGCAGGCTTTCTATTAAAGTACATTGGATCTGGCCAGTGTGGCACAGTGGTTGAGCTTCCACCAGGAGTTCACGGTTCGATTCCTAGTCAGGGCACATGCCCAGGTTGTGGGCTTGATCCCCAGCAGGGGGTGTGCAGGAAGCAGCCGATCAATGACTCTCTCATCATTGATGTTTCTATTTCTCTCTCCCTCTCCCCTCCTCTCTGAAATCAATAAAAACATTTTTTTTAAATGCATTCAGTTTATCCTATAACCAAGTGCATGATAGAAAAACCGAAAAAGAAGTTGAGTACAGCTGAACTCTAATACAAACTATATTAAATGCTGTCTAGAATTCTGCAAAATATAATCCTGATGAGGTGGGAAGGAAGCAAAAAAGATGATTTTTGAAACTTAAGCTATTAAATATGCAATGGAATTACAAGTCGCCTGGTAAAATGTGCCCTTCCCCCCAACACACAGACATGTATTATATTATTATCACTGCTGGTTGTATTGCCTTAAAGAAGACTGGGAAATTTAGCAGGTAAGACATTTATTAGTGAGTACACTTGGGACAAAAACATGGCCAAGTGAAGGACTGGGCAGAGGAAAATGGGTGTTGTGGTGCCTTGTCCAGGTTCTCCCTTCAGGATCAGAAATTCATTCTCACAGCTGCTTAGAGTGCTGGCTGGTGACAGTAGAGAGCACTTTTCTGTTCTGAGAATTGTCCTTGGCTTAAGGAAGCTTTCTCATCCCTTAGCCAAATCTACCAGTAGCTGTGGAGCTGGGATGGCCTTTCAGAACTGCCTTGAACTCCACTTTAGTCTGTCATTGGGTGCAGGCTGCCCAGAAAGAGGCTTGGCCTTGGGTGAGGAAGTTGTCTTCATCTGAGGAAATCCTCAGAGATGGCTAAAAGCTAAGGATAATCGTATGACCGCCTTCACAACCACTTGGATAACATTCCTTACATTTCTGTAAGAGGATCTAAGTACATTGCAGAATCACCCACAAATGTTTAAAATATGGTGATGAGTCACCTTTAAATAGTTGCAAACATCACCATACCCAGGTGACTTTTCACAAATTATTTTTTTAAATTTTTGGGGGTGACACTGGTTTACAAAATTATAAAGATTTCAGGTGGACAATTCTACAACACATCATCTGTACATTGTACTGTGTGTTCACCACCTTACATCAAGTCTCCATACATCACCATTTACCCCCCATGCCCTCCTTCACTTCCCTCCCACCCGTTTCCAGCTATCACCACACTGTTGTCCAAGTTCATGAGTTTTTTCTTTTTCCTTTTTAGCTCAATAGTTCCACCTGCCCATCCAGACACCTCCCCCCTCCCCCCAGAACAGTTGTCTGCTGCTATCTATGAGTCTGTCACTATTTTGTTTATTAGTTCATTTTGTTCATTAGATTCCACACGTGACTGAAATCGTACGGTACTTGTATTTGTCTGGCTGGCTTCTTAATTGATATGTATCGAATGTCCCATCCCAAGTGACTTTTCATATGAAATTTATTTTTCAATAAAAAATTGAGAAATTGGCACATGAAATGAAGCTTTGTCCAGAGAGATTTATTGGAGAGTGCTCTGGGGAACCACACCTGTAAGAGGGTGAAAGAGGCAGAATTGGATATATGGAGAATTCCAACTGGGACACACTCATCTGAGGCATCAGCTCTCCCCAGGAGGTTTCTGACATTGAAATAGCCCTTCAGAGGTACTTGCAATTTAAGTAGGGGAGAAGCCTTTGTACTCTGCCTCAGTTGGTAATTGTATGTGGACTGCCCCTTGGAAGGGGCAGCTCCATTTGGCCGAGGGTAACTCTCAGAAGCAATAATGCATCTTCTGTCAGCAGCTAGGATTCCAGGCAGATGTAGGAATGAGTTCCTAGGTCCTAAAAGGGAACCTTGTGCACTGTCCGCAATAAGTTTGATAAACTGTATTGTTCAAGAATATCATCCAAAAATACACCACCTTTCTTTTAAGGAAAACTAGTAAAATTCTAGCTTACATAAACCCTGTTATTTTTCTTAACTTTATTACTTTTGTAGATGGTTTCTTATTTCTTTTATACATCGTGATCATTGTACAGGGGTGGGCAAAAGTAGGTTTACAGCTGTACTAGAAATAAGTGATACAGCGATGAATAAGTAACATACGAGACTAAGCTCTGTGTTTCGTGTACACACAGCTATAAACTTACTTTTGCCCAAGGCTGCATATATTTCAGGAGGAATAAGAAAAACAAATAGTAATCTTCAAAAACATATTCTCAGTAAGTACGTTCCACAGTAAGAAGTTTTGTGTAACTGAGAATGTTTAATGTACATCATGTGTCTATTTCATCTTTCAGATAAGCGAAAGGAGGATTGCGTAGGATAAAGATGGTGGGTAAAAATCTTATTTCTTATATCCCAAGACTGCTAGTACAAAATTCTTAGGAAAATGTCTCCTTACAAAGTGATGCACTAATCCATGCTTTACATTTTGCTCTATGTCCAAAAGTGAAAGTAGCATTTTCAATTAAGTTTTCAGTGCATAAGACTTCATCTTTTTTATGACATTAAAATTGTTCAGAAGTGTATCATTTATATATTGTGCTTCTGTGATAGTCAGCTTGGGTTGTCATAGCAAGATACTATTTACTGGGTGGCTTAAACAATAGAAGTTTACTTTTTCAGAGTTCAGGGAGTTGGAAGCCTGAGATCAGGGTGTCAGCAGGGTTGGGTTCTTAGAAAAACTCTCTTCCTTGCTTGCAGATGACTATTTTATCACTGGGGCTCAAATGGCCTTTCCTCTGTGAGTGGGCGTGGAGAGAGAGATTCCTCTCTATTCCTCTCCCTGTAGAGCCATCAGTCCTATTGGATTAGGACTGCATTATAACTTCATTTAATCTAATTAACTCCTAAAAGCCCTCTCTGAAAACAAGGTCATATTAAGGGTTAGGGATTCAATATATGAATGTGGGGTGCAAACAATTCAGTCACTTTTTGAGGTCACTTCTTCTTGAGGTGACTTCTCCCCGTTTTTGATGTTTACCTTCAAGCATTTAATTATTTCCACCACTCTAAATCCAGTATATCTAGCATAGCCCCCCCCCCCCACTAAAAGACTGTAAGGCATAATTCTGAAGAAACATAAAAGTATTGTTAGAAAGATTTTAGCTATTTTTTTAAAGGTTTAGTGAATTTATTGGGGTGATATTGATTAATAAAATTATATAAGTTTCATGTTTTAAATTCTATAATACATCAGCTGTATATTGTATTTGTGTTTACCACCCAAAGTCAAGTCTCCTTCTGTCACTATATATATAATTAAAATAGAACTTACATCTATAGCAGGTAAAAATTTTAGATCAAAAGATGAAAAAGTATATTTATAATTTATGACTTCTGGCATAAAACTGAGTATCTTTATTCTTTTAGATACAATTTTATAAGGTGTACTTTCTATTTGACTTCTTGTTAAGTTTGTCACTAAATCGTATCTGGTTTTGTTGCTATGACTATTTTCTTTGTAGCTATAACGGTGTTTTGTAGTTTAACTACCTTGACCACTATCTGCTGCTAACATCCTAAAGATACAATTTTATACTTAAAAACATTTCAAACATAGTTTGTCTCATGGTTACTTCATAATTCAGACATAGTATTAGTCCTACTTTTAGAGATATTGAAGTTGCCAAGTAACGAACTAAGCAAAAGTCATGATTTAAGATTGTAGTGTGAACTTTCTTCCTATAATTCAGGAATGATAAATCTATCACTAGTGTTTCAAGTACTAACAAATATGTAGTTACATGCATTTGAAAAATATAAAGATTAATAAAAGTCCATCTTTTTCATTCCAAGTTTCCTAAAATTAGGTCATAAAAATTGTTGTGAATTATGACTCTGAAATGGAAGAAACTACTCGAGTATGGTAAGGTAATTACCACCTGTAACTCAAGGTAGTGTTTCCTGAATGCACCATGCACGTCTTTTACTGCTCCTAAGCATAACTAAGTCATTTTTAACATAAAATTTAATAAATCACATCATTGAGAATGTACTCAAAACTCTGTAACATGGAAACAATTACACATGATTAATGAGTGAAGTAAATCTTCCAACTAGAAAGAAGTTTGTACTGCTTGGAAAGACATCTGTGTAAGAGAAAGTCTACAGCTTGTCTTGCAGCTCAGGCTCAGGGAGGTTTCTGGAAATGGTACATAGCTCCTCTGATAAGATTTGTAAGAGAGTTGTGGAGTTTCCAGGTCATTCACTAAGAAACAAATTAAATGCAACAGCCTCGTGAAGAATTTGGTAAACTGGGGATAGGGTAGGGTTGTAAACTTATAATTAGTGGATTCCATTGTCTGTCAGACTTCTCCATGACAGGGTAGTCATGGTTACAACTGACCATGGCTTCACACTGCACAGATCAGGACACTGCCTGCTTTCACTGAGATTTTTGAATATTGCCTAACAATAAAGGAAACTGTACACAGTATGGAGCTGGAAACTAAAAGCAAGCATCCTTTTCTACACAATCTTTGCCAGATTAACATAGTTCCAATTTAGCTGTCAGTAAAATTTCTTATCCTTTCTGTGGTTATGGGCCGCCCTCTGTCTTATGCTAATTACATAGCGATAGTCACTGCATCTGAAATGTACACAAACATTTTCTTCGCACCTCTGTTTCTTTTGTTAGATGGCAGACTGCAGCAATGACCTACTGTCTTCTCACATAGTTTAGTAGGGACAGGAGTCATGAGGCTGTCTGGAATTAGTAGCTACACAAAGGACTGGTGCATTAGACTAACAAACACACTGTAGCTCACAGCCCTACCAGGAGCTAAATGAGGCCTTTATTTTTTTCAAGACAAAAAGAAGCTCAAACCCTGCAGCTGCTCTATAAAATATGGTTTTTAAAAATCACTGGAATTTGAATAAAAAGGATGTGAAACAGACTAAGTCATTCATGGTCCCATTTGGGGATGTGCTATGTGGTTTCAGTGAAGTGTAACTTGAGAGCAAATAATCTACCCTCTCCTCCCTCCCAGATATCAAAATGTATCTATTTTATATAAAGTGTAGAAACAATTTTTGGTACCTTGCATGTACATGTCTACAATAATTGCATTGTATATAATGGAACCTTAGTGGGTGTTATTTGTTTAGCTCTGTTAAGGGTTGCATATGAATACTTTGCATGCATAAGGGGTTTAGAGAAATATCTGTGGTAATGAGGTGCACCAATCAGCATTTATTTTTAATAAAAGCAATGCTTGTAAATGGAGAATTTAAAGGTCAATATTCTCGAACTTAGATTCTTGGATCTAAGTCTTGAACTTAGATTCTTGGATCTAAGTCTTGAACTTAGATTCTAACCTGGAATATATCTTCTTGTACATGTAGTAAATGTAAAATAATGTAATTTTTGCCACCTCAAAATTTTAAAAATATAAGTCTCTGAAATTGTCCTGAATTTTAGAAGTGTTTCCATCATCCCCACAAAGTATTTTGTAATGTTAGATTCAAGCAGTTTTAGCTCCAGAAATTTTGGAAAACTTTAGCACCAAAATATTCCAAAGGCATTATTTTATTTAGTTTATGGATCACAAGAAATAAACCTAAATAAAGAAAGAGGGACTCATGAATGCTTAAAATGATGCTGCTAATGATGTTAGAAAACTAGGTGTCTCACAAATATATTATTATTTCTGAAATACAAGGGCTAGGCAGAAAGACAGATAGCCTAGGTCACAGTAGTTTTATGTTCCTCAGATAAAATTGTCTAAATGACCATAGGACATCCCAACACAAAAGACAAATATTATCCCCTGAATTTCTATCAGCATTTTACAGCTCTGTGTTAAGACAAAGAGTGGTTGTTTGTTAGTGAGATATCCTATTGCATACTCTTGAGTTCCTAGTGCTGTAGAGCAGTGACAAATATAACATGATAATATAACCATAAGGCAATATTAAATAAACAAAAATTTATTTATTCAACTAAATTATATTTTTAAAATTAACCCTTTAAAGTCTTTACACAAATTCCCATCTCTTTCCATTAAATAAAATGGAAGCTCTTCTAATGAAAGTGTATACCTTACTATTGGATATGCCAGAGAAGAAAATCAGTTTCATTTATATATATTTATTACTATTTACCTTCTTTCACAATCATTTATTAGACGCTTACATGGAGTCAGTCCCAGTGCTGGTTTCTGGGCAATCCTTGCTCAGTACACATTTCAGCCTCATGAGAATCAAAAGTGCATGTAAATTTTTAATTATTTTCAATGTCAAAAGCTCTGTACTAAAACACCAAGAGGAGTCTGGGCTGCAGTGTTGTGTACTCTGTCTCTCCCACTAGACTACAAGCATTTTAAGGGCAGGAACTGCATCTGGATCATTTTTCATCCCCAGCACCAGAAATAATATCTGCATGTAGTACATGCTAAGTATTCAACTTAAGCTGAATATTTTGTTCTGAAGGTCTTCAAAGCAGTTGCAAAGAAAGACTTGCAGGTAGGCCTTGAGGGATGAGGGCATCAGTGGAACTAGTATGAAGGCTCCCAAAGCTATTACACATATTTCTTACTTTTTAACACTTTGAGTTTTGATGATTTAGACAAACAATAATTATAATAGCTAACATTTGTTGGGACCACACAGTATTTCAGGCACTGCTATAAATAATTTGCACATATTAACTTACTTTGTTTTAATGCACACCAGTCCTCTGAGGTGAGGACCATTTTATTACCATCCTGATTTTACAAATGATAAACTGAGGCACAGAGAGTTTCATACTTTATGTACATTCCCAAAGCTAGTTGGTCACAGGGTCAGGATTCAAACCCTGGCTGTGTAGTCATGGTCTGATGCCTTTTTTGCCTCTTTTGATGGTTTCTGCTTTGGTGTCAGGTTTTTCTGATGAATGCTATCAATAGGTACTTTTCTCAGTACCTTGGCTAGAATTGACATACAATACATTTAAAGTTATGTGAGCTTTTCCTCAAAATATCCTCCCACAACTGTACCTTTCCGTTTATATTAGCAAACTTCAAGACTTAACAATATTTTCAACATTGGTTTTTCAATTTTCCTCTTGAAAAAGCAATGTTAAACAAGTTTTATTATATTAATGAAATTAATATTAGTTTAGACAGGTGGCTGATACATTAAATATTATTAATATTTAAAATTAAACTTTTAATAAATTTGGTTTATAAAAATGTGTATATTTGATTTTTTACCTTAGTGAAATGTTCTATATTTTAACCCAGTATGATGTTTTGTATTGATTACCTTTTCATGTCAGTGTCATGACTTTTTTAAAGCTCAAAATTATTTTTAGGTCCATTGAGTGCAGGGATCCAAGCTTGGGAGTTGTGCAGAGCTTACCCTGGTAAGCAGGGGGTCATAAAGCTTTTCTTTTAAGTTCTTATTTTATCTCAATATAAAAACCACAGTGGGATTATTGAATGGTTGAAAATTGGTGGCAATAAAAAAATTAAGCATGAAAATGTAGTTGCAATAATTAAGTCCTTCATTTTAAATATGCAATAATATTTAAATGCACACTTTTGAGGTTAGTCATAATACATAACAAGTAACAGCCAAATTTGGAAGTAAAAGGGCAGAAAGAACACTTCGTTGAAAAACCGTGGTTTTAATAAGCTCACATTCTGATGCTGAAATATAATTCATTAGGCCATGGAGGCAAAATTAAAATGATATGGGTCATATGCTGAGAGTTCTTGCCAAAAATACTCTAGGTGTTATGGAAATTAGTAGCTTATTTCTTATTCTCTATTTTTTCTATTATCTTTCTTTTCCCATTATTGAATTTAAACCTCTCTCCTAGCCCTTAAAGAAGATATAAATATGTTATTTCTTAAAGTAAAAATAATTGTGATATCTAAGGAAAATAAGCTGGTAAATAACCATTACGACCAATTCAAGATAGCTCTCAGCAAAACTGAGAAGCTGACAATGTTGTTGGTAATAAGTCCCATTTGCTTCATGTTTCCATAGGCACCCAGCACCTTTGCACTGACTCCTGAGGTTTAAGGGAACCCCTCTGTGCCATAGTCAGTGCATATATATAACGAGGCAACCCACTGATAACTCTATTTTAAATAATATGTTATGCTGAGATGTTTCCTGGCACCCTCTCTTCCAAACACTGTGCATGTCCTCCTGTTCTGTGTCACTGGGTACCATATTTTCATTACTATTCTACACTGATGTGATATGGAATTCAATTGAGTGCTTTAAGATGTAAAATATGAATGAAAGAGTAGACTTGAAAGATGTCTTTACTTTTTGGAGATCCTACAAGGTACATCATTCCCTCATTTTCTTCTTTAAACTCATCATTATTAACATTTAATTTAGGCTATTCTGTGGATGTCATTATGTTAAAAATTATGAAGGATGTTGATCATAGCGAGAGTTCATAATGCATGAAAGCTAAAGGTGGGTGTGTGTCTCTGATATTGATTGAAGGAGGATTGTGTACACTGAAATATGAGAGCTCTCAGATAATTCTGAAAATTTCACAATGTTGCTATAGATTCTGCCCCTCGCACATGACAATGACATATCAAATAGGAAAACAACAAAAAAAATACACTGGTATCAAAAGGAGAGATAATCTTGTAGAGCACAAAGGGAACATAGAGGTAAAGATGAAGCCACAGTAATGCGGGTTCTGGCTCCCCGGTGGCTACGAGCTCCACTGCTGTGGGTAAAGGGACGAAATGGGCTCTGGACAAGACAATGGACTCAAAGCCTTGCTTACTGTTGGAATTCAAGGGTTAGGGGGATATGCTTCATGTTAGCAAGTGGAATATATTTTTAATATAAAGAAATAGTGCACCCAGCCAGCATGGCTCAGCAGTTGAGTGTCGACCTAAGATCCAGGAGATGATGGTTTGATTCCCGGTCAGGGCACATGCCCAGGTTGTGGGCTCGAGTCCCAGCAAGAGGCATGCAGGAGGCAGCTGATCAGTGACTCTCTCATCCTTGATGTTTCTATCTCTCTCTCTCCCTCTCCCTTCCTCTCTCTGAAATCAATAAAAATATATCTTAAAAAAACAACAAAAACTTAAAAAAAAAAAAGGAAAAATAAATAGCTCTACTGGTCATATGACTGAGGCTATGGTTGCTGGCCCACTGCAGCTCTACCTAGTCAGGAAGACGTGTATAATCTTGATCCAGGGACAAAATAAAGCATCACATTGGCCTGAGGCTGGATGAGCCATATCACTGCAGAAAAGGAGCTACAGACTGGATGTAAGTCTATAAGGGAGGGAGAGTAGAGATGGAAGTAATCGTGGTGGAGGCAACTTTTAAACAAGAAGCAGTAAGCATGGTAAGAAGGAGAGAAAGAATCTCCCTCTCAAAAAAAAATAATAATAAAAAGAGCAGACCAAAGTTATAAAGCATACAAAGTATTCTGCTGCTAAAAAGGCAATTATTTTGTAATCCAACACCAAAAACAAAAATAAATAAATAAATAAATAAATAAATAAATAAATAAATAAATAAATGTGGGGCTACATCAAATTAAAAAATTTTGGCACAGCAAAGAAAATCCAACAACATGAATGAGAAAAATATTTGCAAATCATGTATGTGATAAGGGACTACTATCTAAAATATATAAAGAACTCATACAACTCAATAGCTAAAAACAAACAATCCAATTAAAAAATAGGCAGAAGATCTAAATAGGCATTTTTCCAAAGACATACAGATGGCCAACAGACATAGGAAAAAATACTCATCACTAATCATCAGAGAAATGCAAATCAAAAGTACAATGGGATATTACCATGTCGCCTCCTGTCTGTCAGAATGGTTATTATAAAAAATACACCAAATTACAAGTATTGGTAAGGATGTGTTGACAAGGGTACTCTTGGGGACTGTTAGTGGGATTGAAAACTGATACAGCTCCTATGGAAGAGTATGGAAGTTCCTTTAATCAAAAAACCAGAAACACCATATGACCCAGCAATTCTACTTCTATATTTATCTGAAGAAAATGAAAACACTATGAAAAGATATACTATCACTCCAGTGTTCATCACAGCATTATTTACAATAGCTGAGATATGGAAGCAACGTAAGTGTCCATTGATGGATAAATGAATAAAGAATATGTGGTAGATATATATCATGGTATATTACTCAGCCAACAAAAGAATAAAATCTTGCCATTTGCAACAACATGGATGGCCCCAGAGGGTATTATGCTAAATAAAAGAAGTCAGACAGAGAGAGACAAACACCATATGATTTCCCATAAAAAACAAAACAAATAATAGAAAACTGAAACTGTCTCATAGACACAGGAAAAAAACTGGTGGTTACCAGAGGGCAAGGAGTTGCAGAGAAAGACAAAAATAATAATAAAATGGTAAGGGATACACATTTCCAGCTCTAAAATAAGTCACAGGGATGTAATGTATTACATGGGGCGCACAGAGCCAATAATACTGGGATAACCTTGGACAATGGCAGATGGTGACTGGAGTTAAAGTGGTGATCACTTCCTTAGGTAAGTTAATGTTGAATAACAGTGTTGTACACCTGAAACTAATATAATATTGTATATTAACTGTATCTTAACTAAAAAAGAATGTTAAAGTTGCTTTCATAAAAAATACAGCACTGATGTTTGTTTTGATTAGAGTAACGACATCATCAAAAGATGATTTTTGCCACCTGAGCCACATTTCATGAAGGGCGCTGAGTGAAAATCACCTTGCCAATCTTAGCACCTTGAGCTGTGAGAGATAATCACAAATGTCATCTTAAGCCACTAAGTTGTGGACTGATTTGTTCCACAGCAAAATGATAACTAAAGCAAAGCTTAACCCTCAGAACAGAAAACAAAGAGACCCATATCCTTGGTCAATCTCGTTGCAGGCAATGAAATATCCCCTCATTCTTGAGCTTTAGGAGACTTTCCTGCTTTCACATTTTCCTTTCTTGAGGGTCTTTCAAGCACCTAATTTCCACATTGTCATCGTCTTGAAGATTTCTTGTTTTCTTTCCTCTCTCAAAAACTTTATTACTTACCTTTTATTCTCAAGCAATATTATGAGCTTTCTACACAAAATGATTTTCTATAAGTGAAGATAACATTAAATAATCACAAGATAATAAAAAGTGTAGACCTGGCTGCATTGTAATGTTAAACTTTTGAGAGAAAAGTATGCCACAATTAAATGTTCCGTGCATATTCTTTTTGCTATTGTTGTTAATCTTCACCTGAGGATATTTTTTCCATTACTTTTCAGAGAGTGGAAGGGATGGAGAGAGAGAGGGGGGGAGAGAAACATCACCTGGTTGCCTCCCGCCCCGGAAATCAAACCGGCAGCCCTTCTGTGTGTGGCCAGGCGCTCTAACCAACGAGCACACTGGCCGGGGCTGTTTATATGTATTAGCTCTTGTATATTAAGCTCTGGTTAGGAACATAAGTTCTATTATTTCATTGTTTCTGTAGGAAAATACATTTAAATATAAAGAACTTAAGAGCCCTTCAGCCATTAAAATGAAAGCATTTTATAGCTCTAAACAATTTTATGAAAGTAAGATTTTTATTATTTCATTTAAAAGTTCTAGTACAAAACGATTATTTCAAGTTTTAGAACTTTTTTCACACTAATTTTTATCTTTGACTGCCTTCTAAATTATTTAAATTAATACCATTGCATACTTTTAAAATATTTAAAATATTGAATATCACTCAATGGTACTGAAAAATACGCTAAGTAATGTAAGGGAGATGCAGCTTTTCTTGATAAAAGATCTTCAACTACTTGGGTAACTTTAGAAATGCCTTTTTTTTTTTTTTTTTTTTTACTGAGTATCATGAAACTGTGCTTCCATTTACTTAATGATATTATTTGGATCCTTTTTTTTGTATCCCATACCTTTTTGCAGTTTTCTGCGGAGTGTGCCACCCCCTGGCGCAGGCCTCCGTTGTGAGCTCTGCAATGGGCTCTCGGTCTGAAGTCCGTGGTGTTTCTCCCAACAGTGTCGCTTTCTTTTCGAAGCGTGTGGCTCACATTTCACACAGATCCTTTAGGGTGATTTTCTTGCAGAGTGGGAAGTTTCTGACAGCGGGCTTATTGGAGCCCCTTGGCTTTAACCTTGCTCAGGGCAGACGGCCCGCCGGGAGAGCAGCCACGCGGCCCGGCCTGAGAGCTGTGCGGCCGGCCCGCCGCCTCCGGCCAGCGGCTGCGGGGCCTGGGGCGGAGCGCGGAGGAGCACGGGTCCTTCACAACCGGCTGCTGGCCGGCAGAAAAGACAAAGAAAGAGAGAGGCAGAAAACAAAAGAAAAAGAAAAAAGGAAAGACAAGAAGAAGAAAGAAAGAAAAGTCCTCAGGGAGCAGTGGGCCGCAGCTGGCCGCCAGGGCCGAGCAGCAGCCGCTGCACCTTCAGTGGCTCGCGGGAAGCCAGGCTTCGGAGCTGCTGCGTACGGGAGCCAGGAGCAACGAGCGGAAGAAAACGGGGCAGCTTTAGCTCGGAAAGGCCTTTTAGCGTCCCCATTCTCCAAAACGGAAACTAAACGGCACTTAAACCTCTGCTCCAAAAATAAAAAGAAAGGAAGAATGAAGCATAAAGCTTAAGCACTGTGTTTTGATATTAAATAATATCTAAGGGAGGTGTTGAAATAAGCAACTGATGGTAACTAATTCTTAAAATACCATAATGGGAGGATGACGTGTGTGTGTGTGTGTGTGTGTGTGTGATGGGGGTGTGAGAAAGAAAGAATGAAAGAACAAAAAGAAAGAAAGAGATTCAGGAAAATCCTTCATTATAGCTGATAATAATTTTTCATAAACCACAGACACCAATATATTTTAAAAAAACAAATAAAGGCTGCATCGGCAATTATATAGAACCAGAAGATGGGGGTAACATTAAAATTGTATTGAATCATTTGTTATTCAGCAATGTATCTACTAACACATGAAAAATGTATATATAATATGTGTTATATATATGTATTTGATACATTTGATATTATATGTATATATTCTTTTCCCTTTAACTAGAGGAGTGGCTAAATATTTATCATAAATTTCATAAATATTTATCATAAATATTTATCATAAAATTATCTTAAAGTCCATTATCAACTTTATTAGACAGGTTAAGGGGATCCATAGTTATGCAAATATAAGGTGAGGTAGCAGGCTTCCCCCCTTTTTGAAAATATAGATTTATTGGGGCCCCAAGGCACCAAGGACTGGGTTAAGATGATAACCAGGGAGACTTCATGAGAAGTTCAGTGGCAGGGAATAGTAGGGTAGGTTGGTGACCAGGGGACATAAGTTGAATTGTGGTGGATACTGGAAGCTCCTTTGGACCTACTAATTCTTTGAACATTGATTTTTTAACACTTACTCCATACTAAGTGCTGTATGGTCATTAATATCAGAAATCCTCACAGCAAACATATGAAGTTTGTTTATTATTCCCATTTTATAAATGAGAAAACTGAGGCTTAGTAATGTCAAATATCTTGCCCAAGGAAGGAAGTTATTTGTAAAATAACAACTCAAGAAGTCAGATTTTTAAAAGCCCTAATTCCTGACATAATCAAAAACTTCTATGCAGCACTAATCAATGAAGGTACAGATTTTGTCTCATTTACCACATACTCCCAGTACCTAGAATGGTACTGGTAGATACAACATAAATATTTAATAGAGAATGGAATAAATGTAAAAAAAATTAGTGCCAATTTAAATAATTACATTAATTTATGTCCTATATTAATTAAAATGTGATGTAAAAATTTTAAAACTGTAAAATACATATTTTGTAGCATGAAATACTGCCAGTAATTTCATAATAAGTAAAATATAAGGATACAACAAAATTTAGCACACTCAAGCACTCAAACTTTTCATGACAAGTTTTTAGTGACTTAAGTCATCAAGCTTAGGCTCAGCTAGCTCCCTCCCCAACAGGTAGTTCAGAATCCCCTCTGGGGAAATAGGGTTACCTTCCCCAGGTAACTATTTTCCAAAAAGAAAGGTCTACCTCTGTTAATTAATAATAATTATTATTGTGTCAATTTATTTCACATTTAGTTTTTTTTCATAAAAGCAATCTATCAATAACTAATTACAACCAAATAATCGCTGTATTCAGTGTACCCCAGACCATGCTGAGAAGATAGTAAGAGAATGTGGGGCTTATCTCCTAGATTAAAGCAAAGGCCAGGTTCACGTGAAATTACTCACACTTGTGAAGCAGTGAAATGACGATGGGATGTGTAAAGGGGTGTGGTTTAAATTAAAAAATAGTTTAGATAAATGAAAGCTCAGGAACGTCCCAATGAAGACTTGGCCTTGACATAAAGGTAAGACATAGAAAGAAAAGATTGGCAATGCCAAAGGCAAGCAGGAAACTCAGCTAGAGGCACAAATTAAGAAATTTAGAAATGAAAATATATTATGAGGGAGTCACTATAGAATTGTTCTAGGATAGGCATAGAGACATCACAATGATATTAAAATTGATAATAAGTTGATGCAGTTACCTAAATTCAGACAGTGCACTGATATCCAGGTAATAAAAGCCATGTTTCCACAGTACATTTATTTTCTTCATTTTGGGTTAAGTTTTATTTCTTCTGAAGTAAACCGACTCTGAGTCTAATTTTTTTTCTTCTCTTATCTTAGCCAATTAGTTCACAATGGCTTCATGTTCTTTTTTCTTTTAAATAAGGGAATTTTGAGGATGAGATTTTTGTGGCATTGTACTTAACTTTGAGATTCAATTTTTAAATTATAGAAAAATATCAAAGCTAACAATTTTTGAAGAAAAGGTATTATGACAACATAAGTAAACAAATTTCTTTTTCTAAAGATACTCTGATTGATACGAGAATGCCATGAAATAGTAACAGAGAGAGAAACCCACCATCTGCCAATTTTTCGAGCTATTTAAACACTGGATGTATTCCATTATTTTGCCCACAGTGTCTTCTAATAAAAATATTTTGTCTCAGAATAAATGTTTAACATCTAAAGTGTTCTTTGGCCTCAAAATGTTACTAAAATAGTCAAGTATTACTGATTAAGATTTTGCTTAGCATAGCAGAGAACTATTGCTATAAGCATTTCCATATACTAAGAATTATATTTTTTCTGAAAGCTTCCAATATATTTTTCTTGATTAAGCTCTTCAACTTTGAAATGTTTACTACTTTGTGACCTTTTATTCTATCCTATACTGATGTTTCAAGATGCCTCCTTCACATTTTACCAAGTCACTGAATCTCTGTGGTGTATGGAAAAGTCCTTTCCTTGTCAGTTTCTTTTGAGGATCCAGGTGAGCTGGAGGGTGGGGACCGGGAACAAACTGAGCCCTCCAATTACCCAACGTAGAATCCCAAGCCTCTACTAGGTCATGACACCTATGGGTTGTATTATGGAAGTTTCTTCTGTTATAAGGATACCTATGTGTCTCTAACTTAATATTTTGTCCGTTTGTGTAGTTAAATATTAGGAGCTTGAAAGGTGCCTTTTTCATTTGGAAACCCTATGCATTTTGAACAATAATAATGATACTGTTAAGATTAATTTATTATTTCTCAAACAGGAGCACGTAAGGCTGAACAAGGCTAGCACTGAGCAGCTTTCTTTCTGACCTCAGCCCTCTCATTTGTGCAGTGATGGAAGACTGCATACATTCGAGGTCTTATTGGGTGTAAGAGCTTTACATGGGTCCAGTTGTGACTCCCCATTTCTCAGAACCCTTCAATAATCTCTCCACTCCCCAGAAACTAGTACAAGACTTAGCACAGCCCAGTGGGCTGGCCCTCGCCGCTTAAACTACCTTTGAGGCTGCATTTCCCACTTCGGCCTTCTACAAAACTCGTTCCCCACCACAGAGGACTGTCGTCATTGCCTGGACACGCAATATGCCTCAGACATCTGCACCTAATTCCTCAGCCTCTAATATCCTCCTCTAATCCCGCACCTATCAAGACTATCTCAACTACACCTTCTTCTTTAAAGCCCTCTCACCTTCAAATGAAATCTTTTGTGCCTTTGTACCCTCAAAGCACATTGCTTGTTTTTCTCCTTCCCCTTCATTCAATTGAAAGGGGATGTTTATATGTGTGTCCACCACTTGATGAAAGGAAATGTGGCTTGCATCTTTTCATTATTTGAATCCCTAGTAACATATGCATGTGTACACTTACACATGCACACACAACTACTTAACTTATTGCTACAATAAAACTACAAATAACTTACCTTAGTTATTAAGTAACCTTCTGCTCCTTGAGAAAGCATTATTCATTCTGATTACAAGAGGACTCACAAAAATTCAAGCATAGCATTCCAGCCAAAGCTTTAATCTTCAACTAAGCACATTCTCTGGAATTTCACGAGAGACTGAGTCTGAGATATATTTTATGTTAGTTTATCACCCTCAAGCCCCTTATTAGCATGAGTCTCACAAAGCTGCTACATAAAGGAGGTCATTTAAAAATTTACTCAGAGTTTTGCACTCTTCTTTTAAAAAATAAAAGAGGTGATGGAAAAGAATCTAGGGGACATTCTCTCTGAATTCCAGCAGTCCTGATTTAAGTGGTGGCACAGTCTCAGAATAGTCCTGATTGGCGCAGGAGGCAGTCAGGATGTCACCGATTCTTTCCCTGGATCTGCCTGTCAGATATTCAGATACAGTGTATTCATGCGAGGTGCTCAAACAATTGCTTAGGTGATGATATATCCCCCCTTTTTTTAGCAACACGGTGAGGATTTAGAGAGAGAGTTTTAAAATGATAATGTGGTTCTAAATCACTCTTCTTTAAACAGCAAGATTGGAGCATCCCTGTTTGGGGATTTTCATCATGATTTATAATGTGCTGTGTAGCCTGAATTCTGGAATTGGTTTCAGGCTGAGGAGAGCTTGAAGTTCACTAAAGATATCACAAATGATATCTAATGGCTGGAAGTTGACAGTGAATGATTTAGGTTCCAGGTAATACTGCAGGGTGAGTCTAAAAACCCATGGTGTATTATATTTCATTCAATTTATGCCACCGTTCACTGTAACATGCACCAGTACTTTACATACAATCAAGAAAATAAAAGCCTACTGACAATTACAAATGCTTATGCTATGAATTCAGATTTAATAAATGTTAAAATGTGGAAAATATGCTTCTTAGAAGCATGTAGATAGATATAGATAGATGATAGATATATGTAAAATGTTCCTACTAAATATCCCATACTTGCAAAAATGTCAGTGTCCAAAACTAAACCAAATATACCTACTCCCAAATTTGCTCTTTTCTCCATTTTTTTACGTTGAATTGGGACTGCTGTCCCCCCCTGCTTGACTCCTTTCTCTCTATATGCCCCCCTTTCTCATTGGTCGCCTAGTTCTCTGACTTCCTCTGTTCTCTCTGCCTACTAGATTCTTTCTCCTTTACTCATTATTGGGCCAACTTTGTTCCACTTGTCTGACTTCACCTTTGATGTTGAAAAACATTCTAAACGTGCCAAGTCCAGAATGAGCCTTCAAATTTCCAGCATCTAGAGAATCCATATATTTTCATTCCTAACCCTATCCTATGTCACACTCAACCATGTCCTTGTCTGTATCCACCAACAAAACACAAGTTCTGCACGGACAAGGAATGGCCATGTGTTCCACAGTTGTGTTTCTAGAGCCTAGCACATGCCCCACATGCATTAATTGTATAAAATGTGATGTTTGATTCAAGGAAAATTTTAATTTAGAAACTAAACAACAAAAGTGATTTTAGTTTTTATAGATTATGAAGAATAATCAATACAAATAAAAACATTCTCAACTTGAAAGAAGTCCAAGGAAAAGCAGCACCATGTTGTGCAAAAGAGAAATCATTTAAAAGTGAAATAAAGGCTAAAATGTATGAGATTTCTAACAATGTTTAGTGTTCATTTCCTTCATTTTGCTTCTATGCCAGACACATACTATGTATCACAGTGAAGCGAGTCTTATTTTAGCAGTTTAATTGTGTCTCCTAACTCTGAAGTAACCTTTAATCTTTCAGGAGAATGACCAGTAACCTACATTGATTACATTTCTGCTTCTATAAGACAAGAGGCTCTTAATGGAGCCTGTAATCATTGTGGGTCAGGGAATTAAGAACACAAGCTCGTTTCTTTCCAAGATATTGTTTTAGAAAATGTAAAAGGTTAACTATCTTTCTTGAGGGGTTTGCCTAAAAATGAAGTTGAAGTCATTATCAACTGACTACATATTTTTACTCTATAGACATTCTTATATAATATATGAGATTTTTAGAAAGGTCATGATCTCTGGAGTTCAAATTTTGTTAATTCTACATACTAAGTCAGTAATACTGGATAAGTCAGTTACTCTTTGAACATCAGTTTCCTACTGCAAAATGGAGGTGACCATATATGAGTTTTTGTAACAATTGGAAGTAAATCAAATGAGATTTATTTAATTTGTAAATTTTTAATTGGTCAGGTGAAGTTCCTGATATGTAAAAATGTAAAACTACGTAAACAAGACAAAGTAAAACAATGCCTAATGTTATAGCAGGAAAAACAATAAAACTCATTTTAGTTAGGAAAAAATTCAAATCTACTAGTTACATTTTTTTAAATAATGTGGCTGGCTCATTTTTCAAAATCAAATGGGATTTTTACCAGCAGTCCATACTGATTTTTTCCCCCAAAAAAACATATTAAGACCACCATGCTGGCAGCGCTCAGTGGTTGTCTGTCAACCTATGAGCCAGGACGTTCCTGGTCAGGGCACATGCCCAGGTTGTGGATGATCCCCAGTGGGGGCTGTGCAGGAGGCAGCCGATCCATGATTCTCTCTCATCACTGATGTTTCTATCTCTCTTTGCCTCCTTTCCTCTCTCTGAAATGCATTATATATATATATTAAGACCTATGTGGCACCTTGAATAACACACCTCTTGTGAATACCCCTTATTTAATTCAAGATGCTAAAAAATACACATAGAAAAAAATAGGGAAAAACCACAGAAGGTATATCGAAGTAAGATATTATTTACACTTAAAAAGATATATTTTTGGAAAGGTAATCAGCTGACATTGCTTCATAGCCTTTTATTTGTGTGGTTGCCCTAATTTCTTCATATCTTGGGATTTACTCTCAGTATTCTATTAGGAGTAAAGGGTTAGAGTTTCATGAAATAGTTAAAGTTCTTCTTTTAATAAAAAGTTCCTTTCTTCCTGATTCAACATGTCACTTTTTTCTTCTTCATTTATAACATGATAGATATTCCTGTCCTTTGGGTAAAGTATTTGATTGAACATTTAAGTTACTTTTTTAGATCTTCAATTTTCACTGATTCATCTCAATAATGCCTTGGCTTTTTCACCTCTCACCGCCCCTAGCTTTACTATATCCCGACATTATAGGTAGCAAAAATCATTAAAAGTAATATTTTCGTGTAATCTATTCTTGAGAACTATAAATGTTCTTAGAGATTTTTTTGCTGAAAATCACATTTTATTCCATTTTAATCATGAGTATTTGCCAGGATTTAATTAAATACTTCAGTGCCTCACGCATGCTAAATATTCAACAAATGTTGCTGGTTGACACATTTATGTGATATCAATTTTTAAACTATTTTAAGATTAAGGTCACAAATATATTTTCTAGTTCTTTCTTATATGAGAACTCCAAGTTCCTCATCTGTAAAACAGGAAGATTGGATCATGTAAACTTTTAATTTTCTTAAACCCTGAAAGTTGCATTAGTCAATGATTCTAATAGCTGGGCGCCACAGCACTGACATAAGCAATGAGTTTATGAGTCACTGAGTGGAGGTCAGGATTTGCAGATAATCTCATTTGAACTTGTAGACCTTGTACACTGATTTCAGGAGGGGAGCAGGACAAACGTCTGTGTTGAAAGCTGTCCATTCTAAATCTGCTGCGTTGTGAGTAGGCCTCACCCTGAAAAACCATACTGGCCATGCCTAAGGAAGTAAGAACTTGATGTTGCCCAAACCATGCTCAGAGAAGCAGATTAAAAGTAGAAAATTCAACTGTCTATCTAAATGTTCTTAAAAGCAAACATATATTTTTGATAAGTACATTATTTTTGTGTTTCTTTATACTTTCTTGAAGTTTGAATCTTCTGATAATAACTTTTAAATTCTTTCTTTGTCATTAACAAATAGACTTAAAAACAGGAGGGGTGAAATTAGGAGGAATCTAAATATTAAACCATGATTTTGAATATTATATGGAAATAGAAAAACAAGGAGACATTATGGTTTATAGACGTTAACCTTGGAATAATATATTCAATCAACAAATGCCAATCTAGATTTAGAAGACATATTTGAACTTGGTTCCTTTTAGGGTGGATTTTGAAATATCAAATTAATAATAGAGAAAGACGGTAATTTTTAAAAAGAAAGAGTATGTAATATTTACATTATTGAAACACTACCTCTATTTTAAGTGGATCCCTAAACACAGGCTTTTTTTTTATATTGGCAACATTAAAATCTGATTATATATTTGCATATTTTTAAGTAGAACCTTCAACAAAGACTAATGATAATTCTCTTTTTTAACAGTAAAATCATTCAGAGAAAAAATATATCTAAAAGGCAATGAACGATTAAATCAATGCTAACGTAAGTAAGAATACCTCGAGAGGTAATAAAATACCAACAACAAAAGGACGGATACCTGAAATATATGATTTAGGAAACTGAATCACAAAACTGTTGCTTGGTCACATTTAAAATAAAATCCCTATGCATGAGCTAATTATAGCTACAGAGCAATTAAATTCAGGCTCTAGTGAAAGAGAGCAATAGAGAAGAAAGCTGGTGTAAAAATAATTTATTTTCTACAACCAGTACACTCAATGCCTTTTACAGAAAGACTATAATGACAGAGAGCTCAAGGAGCCCACCTGAGAAGTAAAAAGAAAGAAAGGCCTAATCTGGAAACCAGAAGGACATGACGAGTAGTTTTTGGATAGGAGACCAAGTGATAGGTGCCTTTAACATTAAACTAAAAGGAATCATGCTGAGGTCATGGCTATAACCTCTGTCACTTAACAAGAGTTTGATCTAGAGTCTCCATTTTCTCATCTGTATTAGTGGATATGGGAATTACATTTTCATGTAGGGCTTTTATGGGGAATAAATAAATGAGAGATGGTTTGAGTGATCAGTGCAATGCTTGGCACATAGTAAGAATTTAAAAAATGTTACAACGCTGTTTGTTTATTTTTGTCAGTTACAGGACAGTACTTTTTCTGTTGTTAAGTTTAACATTTCTAATCTAAACACAATAACAGTTGCATTTATTGAGTGTTTCTCTGAAGGCAAGAGCCTATATCACCTGTACCTTCGGTAAGTGTCACAGGTTCCCTCCTGATGCGCTGTTCTAATCAGAAGCACTACCTCTGTAGAGTCTCTGTACTGGCAATACCCTTTCCTCTGGGAGATTCACCTAGCCACCTATCTTATGTTTTTTAATTGTCACCTTCTCTACAATACCTACCCAACATTGCATATTAAAAATTGTAGTGTGCTCCACCCACATTCAGCACTCCCAAATCCTTTGTACTGCTCTACTTTTTTGAAATCACTTTCTAGCCTAAAAATAATTTATTTATTAGTTATGTCAGTTATTGACTTTCTCTCTCTCCTTTTAAAAATGCAAATCCCACCAGTAGTAAGAGAATTGTCTATTAGGTTCATAGTATATCCTAAGAACCTAGAAAAGTATTTGACTCAATAAACTTTCTAAAGTTGAATTAAATATAATCTTTAACTCATTCAAAATAAACATAGTATTATTAGCTTAATGTACAGATAGGCTAAGAACACAGAATTATGTGTTTAAATTTTTATGCCCAGCAGGTGGTTGAGCTGAAATTTAATCCCCACCTATGGGAAGACATACTCTGCTTTTTCTACTCTACCACACTTCAACCTAGTAAGGAAGAGTAAAAGAGATCCTTCATGGCCCCTCAAAAGTCACCCAAACAATGGGTCTTATAATTTGGATTAAAAAAATTCTATATACTCAAACCTTTTTCTTTCTGCTTCAGCTGTTTATGCTGTGGTGCCATCAAGAGTGAATAAGTTAAAGAAAGGAGAGTGATGGACCAAGAAAAGGGAAAGATAAACTTGGAAAAAAGGGGGGGAAGGATGTTGCTGTATGAATTAGAACTAACTTAATTGTAGCTGGTGGACATGGTCTACTGATATTAAAAAAATAGTTTTTCATGGGTAATTTTCATAATTAACAAACAAAATTGATTTAATCATGACATGTTGGCATTTTATACCATTTTATGTTCTAGGTTTGCTTTCCACAAGCCCATGCACAGAAAAACATATTTCACAGCAGATAAGGGCATAAGTTTGTTTTAAAACAGACTAAGGTTTGGATATTAGCTCTGTCATGTCCTAGATGTGTGACCTCAGGATGGTTTTTATGCATTTTAGGACTCTGTTTTCTCAATTGTAAAGTAGGGTTAACTCATGTGTCTGCATCAAAGAGAAACTTTGATAAAGGACATTTCAAAAGTAGTTGGTAAGCATGTAATAAATATTAGTTTTTATGTTTCCTATATTATGCATGATGCATCTTTATATACTCTTAATTCTTTCTCTCTCCCATAAATACAGCATAAGCTTTAGTGTTGATGTGGTGTTTCTGCTGATGTTTTTAGGTATTTTTCCCAGAGAGACACAAGGTATTTGACAGAGCTAAAGAATCTTAAATTGAACCTTTAAAAAGGCATAAATATAAACCCTGGCTGGTGTGGCTCAGTTGGTTGAGAGTCTTCCTTTGCACCTAAAGGTCACCTGTTCAATTCCTGGTCAGAGTCCATGCCCAGGCTGTGGGTCTGATCCCTGGAATATGTACATCTATGTTTCTCTCTCTCTCCCTCTCTTCTTCTCTCTCTCTAAAAAATCAATAAATTTTTTTTTTTTTTTTAAAGCATAAAAATAACTAGTAGACAAATACTTGCTAGGTAATTTTTTAAAAGGAGAATGAGAGATCATTTTTATGACTCTCACGAGTCATCCTAAATGGATTACATCCAGGCCAACATTAATTTGTATGATTCCTCTGCTGAAAAGGGAATATACCAGATGGACTATTATTATTCATAACTTTTACAAACAATACCTGGTAAATGCCATTAGCATTACAACTTCTTTGGAAATATAAGTTATTATAGTATAAACTCAAATAAAACAGTAGAGTTTCTAAGTGTTCAAATTATGAAGGGTTAGTTATGAGAAATTAGTTATAAAGTGTTACTTATGAAGAGTTAATTATAAAAAGGTAAGATTTAAGAAGCTTAACTGGAGGCATAAATTTTAGCTATGTAGAGTTAGTGTTTCAGATAAAAGCCACCCTGGGGAAAAAAAATATTATTCTAATTCTCTTTTCAGAATTTACAGTTTTACTATTAGCTCAGCCTGTGGAAAAGTGCAATGTGCCTTCTTCTCTTGATGCTTAAATAAGTTGATGTGTGCAACCAACTCAACATTGTCCCCATTCATCTCAAGTCTTTGTCTCCAGTGAAGTCAGTAGGGGGTGCACTGTACCCATTCTTGTCTATGCTGTCTTTATAACTACCAATTAATTTCAAATTTCCTAGTAAACAATTTTAATTGTGAAATAATGTTATACATAGAATTTTGTCATGTACTTGGCTATCTAAAAATTTAACTATAATTACATTTTAAAGTTGATCTGTTAAAAACAACATAAATTGCACATTATAGCTATTGGAAGTTATGTGGCCCATGCTTTAGTTCAGACATTATCATGTTTGTATAGTCAAGTGATACTAAAAATGTATTAGAACAAAATAAATAGTAAGATCCATACGGACTTTATCCATCTTGTTTTCCTGAACTTGTCATAGAGTTAGTTGCTAACATATATATATTTTTAAATAAACTAATAACAAATTAATATTGAGTGCATTTTAATATGGAGAAATGGTTAAAAATAATTTAGGAAAGATTCTACAAATTATCTGTGATTAAGCCAAGAATAGAATCTATGCTTTTGGACTCATATCTCTGTAATTAGAGGCCCCTTCTAATTTGTCTCCTATGACACACCATGTTTAAATCACTGCATTCAGGAGAGAGAAAGAGAGAGAGAGAGAGAGAGAGAGAGAGAGAGAGAAGGCCTGAGTTTTAATTCAGCTTTATTACTGAATTAGCCATTTCCTTAGCTATTTCCCAACTGTTCTTCCTTTTTACATTTAATATTTTAAGTCATTTTTATTCCTCATGTGTAATTTATTATTTTTTAAAAATATGTCTATTGATTTCAGACAGAGGAAGGGAGAGGGGGAGAGAGAGAGAAAGAGAAATATCAATGATGAGAGAGAGTCATTGATTGGCTGCCTCCTGCATGCCCCCTAATGGGGATAGAACCCAAAACCAAGACATGTGCCCTGACAGGGAATCGAACCATGATTCCTTGGATCCTAGGTCGATGCTCAATCACTAAGCCATGCTGGCTGGGCCTCATGTGTAATTTCTAATCACTGAGTCCATGGGTGAGGCAATAAGTTAACAATAGATATAGAAATCATATTTAATTTTTTTAATAAAAATCAGCAAATATTTAGTGAAAACATTAAATGTGTTAAGCAAAAATAATAATAGAATTAGGCTTTGCCTTGGTAAGGAGTCGTTTTGTACCATTTCACTCTGAAAGAGCAGTGGGGCATTCCAGCCGGTACAGATGGGGCAAGGCTTGAGGGCACCACTGGCCTGAAGAGGGGTTATCTCGCCCGTCTGCTCACCATGATTAGTCAGCCTCACGCCAGTGCTTGTAACAGGGTAGCTTATGTTCCCACAGCATCACGGCGAAGGCTATTCTAGAAAGCAGCCTTAAAATAGGCTTGTGGGCTGAGGAGTAGGAGGAAGGTTCACACTGTTATTACAGCGCAGTCTGGGTCTGTGCTCCAAGGACACGAGGTTGTTCTAAACCTGTGGTGGAAAAACCTGTGTGTGTTCCACAACAGATGGGAAGTGGGAGGGGAAAACAGCTTCTTTCCATGCGTGCTCCCTGTAACTAATATTGCCTGGATGTGCAACAAACGGAAGCGTGGGGGTGCAGTGGCACCCTACTGGCCACAGAACAGCCGAGGCTGAGGGCCAGGGAGGTGCCGGCTCTGCGTTCTGTGTGCTGTTCTAGGTGAGAAGGTGCCGTCTTCAGCACCACAGGGCAGTAAGCTTCAGGCGCCTCCTCTGCTTAAACCGAGATAAAGCCCAGTTTGAAAAAGTACAAACGAGGGTAAGGCGTTTCTCAGTCCAGAGCTTGCTGTAACCCTCTACAGTAAGACAACTGTCCTTATTCAAACAGGGAAACTGGGGAATGAATTTTTCAGGAGTTACCAGCACCCTTCATATGTCCTGATAGTAGCAGTAACATTGGGATGCAAGCTCTCTGCGGCCTAGTTCACTGCACTCTATAATTAACAGCTTCTCATTTTTAGAGCAATAACTCAGGATTCAAATAAACAACTCAAGATGGTGACATTTGTGGAAAATAGTACTGAAAAATCATTACAGGAAAATGGATATTAAATACCTATAAGTGAAATATGATCAACTTAGTCACCTCCTGAAGAAAATTAATAATTGCATTTGTAAAAGCAAATTACGAAGGGGGGGAAACAGCTGGTTAAAATGCAGATAAATCACCTTTTATTCCGTTGTGTGGCACTCAGCTTTGAGACTTGATCATTTCAGGAATCAGAGTCTCTTGAGAGGGATTCCTTGCCAAGAAAGGGTTAGCCTGTTCAAGCAGACAGTGTTTTGGATTCCTCTACATATCTCTACTATAAATAGGATACTTTCAAAATGCTGTTATGAGCTATTCAAGCGAGCTAGTGATCCGATGTGGCAGACATCAGGATAATGATGGACTGACATATGAGTAAGGAAAGGCTTATCATTTAAGATGGACAAATCTTGATGAATTCAAACAATAACGTGTAATCTTTAATTTAAACCAGCCGCTTAGCCGGTAAAGGTAATGGCTTGTCATGTGACTTATTCACTTACTGCTAATCAACAAGGATTCACATATTTGAAATCCCTAGCATTCAGGAACCTGCAGGAGGATTCCTGCACGTGTTCTGCTTCATGCTCCTGATTTGCAAAACAATGAGGCTGGTAATGATGTGAAAGATTTAACTGGCTTTCCCTGTGTCTCCTCTATCAGAACTGATTGTTATTTGTAAAGAGGCATCTTCAGATGCCTGCGGTTCCCACAGGATGCTGAGCAGCCAGACACCGCGTTGAGGATGACATCCTGTGTCAGGGATCAGAAATCAGCCAGTTAATAGCTGTGCACTTAGAATTGTCTAATATTTTTTCTCGTTAAAGGCCTGTTTTTGAACATATAAAGTCATTTTCACATCCTTAATATATTATGTGGAAGACGGGAAGATTCTTTGAAAATAGCACTAGTTTAAATGATTTCTTTCTGAAGCACAATAACTTGCTAAATATTTTGTACATCAAATCATTTTATAATTTAGATTTATGTAATCTCGACCCAGGACATATAAAACAGCTATTGCCAGTCTTTATATTAGAGATTCAGATTTCACTTTGTTATTTTACACATGTCTGTTGTAACAAGGTTTTGCTTTTTAGTAAAATAAAGATGAACCAATTTTCCTGCCATTGTCAAAAGGCTAACTGTGTGGTGTTTCCACTGAACACAACTTATTTTAATTATTCCAAAAAAGCGTTGATGTAGTCAACATTTTCATTTTTTCTAGTTACATATAAGAACATTTAAACATCTGAAGTACTAAGACATGAAAAAAGTATTATAAGTAGATATGTCCCTATAAGTTTTGAAAATTTAAATTATTCCATTTGGGTAAAAAAATGACAAACAAATTCCTGACAAAATAAAAAATACTCAGAGGAAGGATTTAAAATGGGCAAAGACATAATTTAGGAAGTGTTACTTAAATTGTGCCACCACCCCCCCACACACACACATAATGAAATATTCTCTTTCAAAATTATTTAGCCAAATGTTGTTTCAGTGATTGTATCATTTGAGGAAGGAAGGAAGAGAAAGAGGGAGAGAAGGGAGGTGGAGGGAGGAAGGAAAAAAGTGAAAAATAAAAGAGTAACATTGGAAATAATGGCATCTTCCTTATTCCAGAATTCAAAGGAGCATCTTTCCACCTTCAAGCCAGAGTTGGGCCTTTAAAATTGTCTTCAGAAAATCATGGCTACAATATTCGGATCATTAGGGGTTTATCAAAACCCAGTACTACTAACAAAAAATACAGGAAAAATTACATCTGCCACTTTCTTCTTTCCTCTGCTCCTTTCTTCTCCCTCTTCCTCCTACACAGCTCTGTGCTCATGTTTCAGGTGCTTGATCCGTCCATTGTGAATTAAGAGCATTTCCTTGGCAGTTCCCTTTACCAACGGGGTGCGAGATACATTGGCCTGTGTGACACGGTCAGACCCTGATCAGATTCCTACGATTTCTAGTAAATACCATCACTCCCCGGGCAAGCGAGAGTACAAAACCAGAAACAACAGCAGGTGCTGCATCGGTTGGAAGAAAACGGACTTAAGAAGTGTGGGTGACTCAGTGACAGTTCTATTGATCTGGTTTTTGGTTTGAGGGATTTTTTTATCAGTGAGGATATGATGCAAAATACATTCCTCAGCAAAAGGGCCTCATGGCAATAATATTTATGCATTGCTGTTATTTTTAGCCTGTTCTGTGAAATGTGATGCTACAATTACTAATAAGGGTAGAGAACTCACCTAGAGTCTGTTAGCTGAGACCCTGATACCTACCACCTGATTAAACATAGAAGCCAGGCCTTGCAATTATTTTTCAATTTTGTTTGTAGTTAGTTTCTCTAATGATTTGAGCAAAGTTTTTTGTTGCTATTGTTTCTTTCAAATATTTGAGCAAAGTTTTTTGTTGCTATTGTTTCTTTCAAATGCATTCTAACAAAGCATGTTTTCCTCTCTAAAGCTGTTACTCAGCCCATTTTAGACAGGTAAATGCCTTTGATTATGCCAAGCAAATGCCTAAAAAAAAACTTTTTTTACCTTGGGATGATCAGAGTATTACACTGTATTAACCCTCACTTTAAAAAAATGCATTTATAAGGTTACAGTTGTCTGCTTTGATCTGAAATGTGCCTATCAGTTGTGTCATTAAAGAGAATTTCAGTAGACAAATCTTTCTTCGCTGCTCTGAGGAATTTCTTGGTTTGCGTACATGTCTGCTTGCTTGCCTTAAAGGAAATAACTGAAACCCTCCCCACCCCCATAAAAGCCCCACAGTAATTTCCCCCAAAACACCTTCTCACCTTGACCAAGAAGGCAATTTTTAGGCAATTAGCAAAGCCAGTGCACTCATTTCATCAAAAAGAAAACCTCCCTTTTAAGGAATCATGTTTCTTAAAAAGTAAGCTATCTTCATAATTTTGATAAATTGCCTAACTTCTTTCACTGATTTCTGCCATTTTCTGAGCCTTGTTCTTGCCTCTTCTGTGGTTCTAACTATTGACCAACCAAGTGAGCAGGTGACCAACTAGGAAATTCCTACTGTACACTTCACCGGGATTACTGCTTTGCTCCCCATACCATTACAAACATTTTCCTGTTATTTTAGAGAGACAGAGACATCTGGAAAGAGAAAAATGTGTATATTCCTGGAAATACCTCATCGTATGTATAACTCCCAAAGGATATTTAAAAGTTTTTAAATTTCATTATAATGAATTTTTATTCACATTGTCTACTCTTTATTGAACTGTTAGCTACACATCACTGCGTCACACTCCCAGGGATAAAAAGATTCCGATTTATTCACTCTTAAAAACTATTCAGTGCAGTTAGGAAAACATATAAACAGAAAGCCTGGAGGGAGAGCTCATAAGTCTAAAGCCATTTACCTGGTTAAGGGCTATTCACGGTGCTCCACATACATCATCTATCCAACAATCCTGTGAATTATCACTTAATGGCTCCATTTTAATGATGAAGAACCTGTGGTTAAAGCATAATTCAGTAACTTCAAACCGGCATTAAAAAGGGTTGATGAGACTGATGTTCAAGCCCGTGCGTTGCTGATGCATCCAGGGTCCTCCCGTGGTCAACTTGCCTCGGGAGTTTAGAGAAGAAGGAAATCATGTCTGGCCTGAAAGATCAAGAATGGTTTCCACAGCACCTCGATAGATAAATCGCAATGGCGAGGTAATCATAGGGAAGGCAAATGAGCAGAACCCATGAAACAGGAAAGAGAAATTTATATTTAGGGACACCTGCTTCTTTTTTTGGGTGGCATTTTAATTTTTTTGTTTTGTTTTGTTTTCTGTTTGTTTTGGAACAAATGCTTCTTAATTGGAGTCAATAGATAAATTATACATGATAGATGGATGAAAGAATCTTACAAATGAAGTTTAAATTCAAACCAGGAAATCATTGTATGCCATAAAAAGTCATAATACACTATTGTGAAAAAATTTGAAAAAAACAAACACACCCAGAAATGTATGTATTTTTCATATAATATGCATTATATAACAAACTCTTTCTATAACTTGTTTGTCTTCAATTAATACAGTATGAGCACTTTTTCCTTATTAATAAATTATTTACATATTTTATGAATGAATTCATTTAACCTGTAGCTTGTTTATAGATATTTGGTTTGTTTTATTTTTTGTTATTTTTAAAAAATCTTTAGAAACTATACTAAAATGAGTATCACTATTAATATAATTTTGTATATGTCCAATGATCTCCTTAAGATAAAATTTTAATTTGGATTGCCAGGCAAATACTAAATACGCAAATTAAAGGGTTTTGATATGTTTTATAAAACTATACAAGGTTTCTATTAATTTATATTCTTACTCTACCAGATTAATTTTCATTGAATATCACTTTCAAAGCATCACTTACATAATTTTTTTTTTAAATGTTCCCCTATTTTCCAAACCTCAGTTGCAGAAAATGCCTTTCTTACTCTCACCTGCACATTTTTAATGCTAATATGGCATAGTCCTCTTTGCATCTATTTTTCAGATTTCTTTCGTTCAACTCTCAGGCTTGATTTTTCATTTAGTCCAGGCAAGAGCAAACTTTCCTGAACTATTCTGATATTTATTTATTTACTTATTTATTTGTATTTAATTTATGTATTCGTTATATCCTTTATTCAATTATTTATTCATTTACTTATTCAATAACATTTTTAAGGACCTAGTGTGTGTTGGAGTTGAGTATACTCCTTGGATACATTTAAAGTGCTCTTTGATTTTTTTTTTTTATTGAAAGATTATTCAAAAGTTATCCAAAAGAAGTTTTATTTTTTTATTTTTTTTAATTATTTTATTTTTTTTAATTTTATTTTAAAATATATCTTTATTGATTTCAGAGAAAGGAAAGGAGAGGGAGAGAGAGAGATAGAAACATCAATGATGAGAGAGTCATTGATCGAGCTCACAACCCAGGCATGTGCCCTGACCAGGAATTGAAACCCCATCGCCTGGATCCTATGTCGTCGCTCAACTGCTGAGCCACACCCGGCTGGGCTGATGACAATACTGAATTCACATTTCAAAAACATTCATGTATCGGGATTTTTTAACTCAATATTTTTAATTTGACACTTGATTACTACTTCATATTGTCTTTTATTTTTTGCTGCACGTTAAATCTTTACTTTCCAGTTTTAAATTCTTGATTTGAATGGAATAAAATAAGTGTCAATGAAATGTGAATAGAATGAAATGAATAGAGGTGTTAAGTCTCTGTCTTTTCTCTCTTTCAAACTGAAACATATGTCTGGACATGGATAGGAGTGACACTATAAATGATCTAGTAATCTTGGGGGTGACATGAATCAAAATTTGAAGAATCATAATTGTACATTTTAGAGATAGAATGATCTTGGATTAAGAAATACCATGTGTATTTCTCCTGAGTGTTTTGCCTGGCTTTTTTTGCTAAGAAAGAGCAATTCAGTTCTTCTATCTTTTAGAAAAGTAATAATTTGCATTTTCAATTGCTGGCTCTGAGTTTTGCATTTCCAAGAGCAATGTGTAAGAGTTTTTCCCCTGATGACAATCCTACCCCGAGGGAAGGAAAGAGGAATGAAAAGGCTATAAACCTAGGCCAGAATCTTAGAGAAGATGAGTCTCAAAGGTAATGTTGTAAAGACTTAAGTTGGTGAGAATTATTCCAGAAGTCTTCTGTTCCATGATTTCCTGGGAGCATGTATTTTCACACAATGTCAAACAGTCAAAAAGGTGTTATCACAGGTATGGGGGAGTAACCAACTACATCTCTCCCTGAATTCCCACAACACTGCTTGTCCAGTTTAGAACCACGATCTTCCTGGCACCTCCACTGCCTGGCCGAACGTCAGCCCAAGGAGGTCTTTTGCAGGTGGTGTTGCTCCTGACCCAAAGGCTCTTTAAGCTACATTGCTCCTTTGGAGCGCCTTCAGGGTTTAGATTCAGTCTGGAAGTGAAACAGTCCCTTTAGTAAGTCAATAAACAAAGAACAAATATACAGCAGCCCTGCCAGTATTCACATGACAACCGTACAGGTTCATCCTAGGTTCCCTGGGAACACCCTCTGAAGGGGAGGTACAGTCCTTGGCTAACACCACACAGCGAACTCCTCCCTTGTGAGGATGTGGGTAATTTCTGATAAGTGTCCAATTGTCATCTTGAAATAGGGGACATTGGGAGCCGTACAGGCTCCTATAGTAAATGATTAATGTGTATTTTCCTGATCCTGACAGATTCCAAAAGAAGAGCAGATTGCTACCCATAAAACTAAGCAGCCTCAACATGGAATTACTGGAAGAATCCGAAAGTCTTTGCAGAAATGCTGTACTTAAACCAATGTTTCTCAAAAACCAGCTATTTTAAAGGGACCAGGGTCAATATAAATGAAATAAATGGAGGCTGAGATAAAATATGTCAGAAAATTTGCCGAAAGGTTATTTTAAGGTGGCATGTTAAAAACAATAATGGGCCATTAGGCTGTCTTGTTAAAGGCATTAGAGTCACAGGCACAATGCATGAGTCACATGGACAAGATTTTCCACTTTATATATAAAAACTTCAATATTGGATTTCTGGTAAAAGTAAAATGTTACCATTTCTGTGTATATTATTACAGGTATTTAAGTTAAATTGCAGGCACAGAAATAGGCAAGGTATTAATGTCTCTAGAAGTGCGCTATCAAAATATTACATGTTATAATTAATATCACAATACAGACCTAAATGTAATTTTTTTATAATGAAATATGCAATTAAAAAATATTTTGGCTGTTCATTTCATATGCAGGCACACTGCTTTTTACAAGAGAGCATCTCTTTGTCAAAGGCATTAGTTGATTTGTTTTTATTTATTTTTATTTATTTATTTATTTATTTATTTTTGGTCCTCCTTGTGCAGAGTCCATGCTAATCTTCTCTGTACCTTTGAAATTTTAGTATATGTACAACTGAAGTGAGCACAGTTGACTTATTTTTTACAACAAAATTTGAGCATCTCCAAAAACTAAGATAAGTTACTAGATAGTTTAGGATTTAAATGATTTATAAGAAATGATGTCCTTACCTTCTAATGTAGAATTAGAGGCAAGTGCTTACTGTGTGAGGTGTATGCCCCGTGAGCATGGCTTTGTCTATTCCATGCACTGCTGAGTCTCCAGGACCCACAACAAAATCAGTGACATAGATTGTAAGAAGTGTTTGCTTAAAAAGGACTTATATGCTCTTACTGTTTTAAAAATCACTTGAATAATAAATTTGTGTAGTCCTTTCTGACTGTTACCTATCATTACAGAGCCTATACATTATTCATTCATTTCCTTAATTTAATTTTGCAATACTTAATATTGAAAAAATTTTGCTCCTATAAATTCTTTATGGGCTGTTGATAATAAAGAAAAGAAATACTTTTAAAGGAATTGGAACTCTGAGGTGAATTTGTTTGGCTAGAAAACTAGCCCTTACATTTTTGAAAGTGTTGATTTATTTGTTGTTTTTATTTATTTGCTTATTTTTAGTTTCAGACTATTATAGGCATTGCCTCAACAATACAAAATACTAGATCTTTATACAAATATAGATAACTCCCGTTTAGGTACAACATTTCATGCTACCTAGTTAAACCACCTGCTTCTTCGTAGCAGAAACTTAGGCTCTTTAAATGGTTTGGGCTCTTTTAAATAAATATCTTGCATCAAATATATCATATGGGATATTTTATTTTTACAATATTCATACTGTCACATATTACCTATTTAATTACTTTCTGAATGTCTTGCATTGTCATTTTTACTAACCTTTAAAATTAATTTTAAACAATCTTTATTTTCCATCCAGCAGTGCTCAGGAGTTTAGAAAGGAGCTGATCCTGAGCCCTGCGCTGGGACTGCTGAGCCCCAGCAGGCATGCTGGACTGTGCATGCTTGGGAGCTCCAGCACACAGATCCACGCTCTGAATGCGGCAAGGGGAGCGTGTTCGGAGAGTGAAGGGAAAGAAACGATGCGGCAGAGGCTCCAGATGCTAGAGCCTGCAGATGCTTTGACTACACGAAACTCATAGGAAGGATGACGGTGCACAGAATAAACATGGAAGAAGGAAGAAGACACCGGATCACAGGCTTGGCGTCTGTACTCAGAAAGCCACCGGTGGGGTTACTGGAAACAACTGTTGGGAGTTTTGTGCTTTAGTCCCGTTGACTGGATCACTGAACAGGACATCTGTCACTTCCAGCTTCTGTGCTTCGGCTGCTCTAGGAAATCTCGCGGGTTTGTTTTGAGGAAAACCTGCTATTTCTGCTTCTCTGCTCTGCCCTGTGTCTGCAGAACCCTGGGCTTCGGGGGAACTGAGACTTTCAGGGCAGCAAGCAGAGGCAGGGAATAACATGATGTTACATAGCCGGGGCTCTCCTGACGACAGTCCGTCCTGCGTTGGCGGCTGAAAGGGAGAGGGACTGCCACCCAGTGTTTTCCTAGCGCCTGTTTCAGGCAGCTTCTAAATTGACAATGAAAAGGGGGGTGGGGGTGGAGAAACCAGAAAAAAATAAAAAGTCCTCTTTCCTTGAGGGTGGGAAATAATTCAAAAGTATCAAAAGTATCTGAGAAAACTTAAGTGGTAATTCCTATTCCAAACATACATAAGTCACAGGCAACCCTGTTCTTTGGTTTCTAGGCACATTTTTTAGTTTAGCACAACAGGGAGAAGAAAATTGGAGGTTAGTGAATCGAGTGGGGCCAGAGGTGAAGAAGGCTAAGTTTCAGTCAAGGCGACGAGGGAAGTACAAAGAATACAGTTTCCCTTTCATGTGCTTTGATCGCCTTTCCCGGCCTACCCTTAATGAATACTTTCTCAAAACTAAAAATAAAACACTGCATTCTATTAAGCGGTGCCCGTCTTCCGAGGGAATCCTAAGTGGGCGAGTGTGTGCTTCTCATCTGTGAGCGCGGCTGTGTATGTTCGTAGGTACGGTTCGCACACACACACGCATGTGTATGAGAGGAGTTCTGCTGGGGATCAGGCCCCGGACACGAGAAAGGGGAAAAGAAAGTCCACACTGGAGGCCCCAAAGCAAGGGCTGGTTTCTTTACATTTCTTTTACAGTTCTACACCCTGGCACTGCCCAACCCAGGCTGGCATGTTGGGGGGTCTGCACGGTGCCACGAACTCGCACAGGAGCCACGAGAAGCTGGGGACTGGAAGGCGGGTGGGTGCTCGCAATCCTCTGCCTGGTCCTGCAGGGAAAACCTCTTCAGCAGCCCCAGACAGCAGCCCCTGGAAGGCAATGGGCCGAGAAAGACACTAAGTAAGAGAAAAACATTTCATGTCGCAGTGAAGCTGCACCTTGGGTGCATGCTCAGGGTGAAGGTTGGTTTTGTTTTTTATTCTAGATAATGTGCCCACGAGGTATCATATTATTCTGGGTGGAAAACAGTCAACTAAGAGACGTGATCCCAGGTGCTCCAGGCTTTGGTTTGATCTTAGCCGCTCGCCTTTGCTGTGCGCAGAGGCCACACAGGCAGGCAGAGGCCGCAGAGAGCAGGAGCCGCGGGCTCAGCGCGGTGTTGTCACATCTGGCGCCAGCTACAGCCTGCTGGCTGGGACCATGGCCCTGCTGGGACGACACTAATATACACGTGGCCAGCGACGGCTGTCATTGCAAATAAGCTCTCACCATATGATTTAAATGATCATATTAATAAATACATGATACTCATACGTACAAGTAACCTTTTCTCCCCCCACTGATGGCTTTTATTACTTTGACAGTCTAAGATACGTTAATGATATAAATTAGGAGCAAGAAGAATTAAAAGGGTGTTTAACTCTGATGCCAGGCTGTCAGTTTCCTATAGTGCTACCAACTTACAGATAGATGATTAAAATTGTTTCATTTAAGAATTTTGAATATTTTAAAAATTGAATGGCTTTCTGGGGGAGGAAAAAAGAAAGAAAAATCTGTGCTTAGCTAATTAGACATCCTATTTGATTTAACAATAGGACAGGATTATTCTTTGAGCATCGAGGTCATCCTACCTTACTACAAGAGCCTAAGTTTTGCTGTTACAAAATGTATTTGTAAAATGTTGCCCAGTGCATGTGTCTAATTCTTTGCATTTGCTATTATTTATGCATTTTCTTTAGTTGCAGGTTTATAAAGAGAAGTGGTTATTGACATCTTAATTTCTTTCTAAAGCAATTATTTCCTAAACATGATGCTAGATACTCTGAGTAAGTCCCAGAAACATAAATATTGTTCTTTTCTCTGAGGGGCTAAAAAAGTCACATGCACAAAAACAACCATATATTTTTGAGAATCTTGTGAGTGACATAACAGTATAAACAATGTACTTTACTTGCATAGAGGTGATATGAAGCTTGGGTTTTTCAGTCAGATTGTGTCATTTAAGCCCTGATTTGTTTGCTATATAACTATATACACCTTGATAAATTTGCTTACTGTATTTGAGTTTCATTATATTATCTGAAGTACAAGGAAAACAATACTTATCTCTCAGATATGGGTGAATATTAATTGAGCTAATACATGTGAGACATTAAGAACAGACTGGTGACTATTGAGTGCTTACATGATACCTAATGGCTGCACCTCAGATCAAATACATCTCTGTGGTTTTATCAGTTTTCTTCTTTGTCCTGTCCACTAGACTATAAACCACGTGAGGTCAGAGACTACATCTTATTTATTGAATATATCCCACTGATTCAATAGGAATAAAGAAAGGAATGGGTGAATGTTTGATAATCAGTTAGTTGAACAATATTTAGTTGTTTACAGCCTCTAGGAAGATCTGAACTCCCATCTTGATGGGATGGTCATCTTTGTCTTAAGATATAATATTAGAAAGCACATGATGGAAACATTAGAAAGCAGAACCCCTATTTTGACTGTCAAATAAGATGAACTAGTTCTGGGGTCAATGTGGTGACATACCACTCCCATATTCTAATCTATTATAATGAATGTTCAGAAAATAAAAACAATGAGGGGGAAAGGAGTCAATAATAGCAATCTCCAATTCCTAAGAAAATTAGCACCCTTCTCTGTGTATAGCTGAGTGAAGACAGAGTAATGGAAAGAGCCCCACGGAGGATTCGGTGTCTTCACACTCAGTCCCATTTGACCCATTTGATAGTCTGTGACCCTGGATGAATGACTTTACCTTTTTGAGCTTCACTTCTGTCATTTGTAGATAGTAAAGGGAGGGCTTAAGGATCTTCAATTTCTTCTAAGTGTAAAATTCTGAGTCATTTCATTTAGTTTTCTTTATATCTGAGTTTTTGATGACTGTGCTTGTTATTTTAGCACAGTTAAAAGATTGTTAAAGTAGGTGGGGAGGACTTGAAAGAGATGATGACATTTGCAGTACAAATGTAATTCTTGTTTTTGTATGATTTTTTTTTGTATTAACTCTAAGCCTACTTAAGTCAGCAATTTAAAAAATGATAATTTAGCCCGGCCAGCATGGCTCAGCAGTTGTGTATAGACCTATATGAACCAGGAGATTGAAGTTCGATTCCAGGTCAGGGCACATGCCTGTGTTACAGACCGGATCCCCAGCAGAGGGCGTGCAGGAAGCAGCCGATCAATGACTCATCATTACTGTTTCTCTCTCTCTCTCCCTCTCCCTTCCTCTCTTTGAAATCAATAATAATATAAACAATAATAATAATTTAGATATTTTGAACCATCAAATACTTTCCTGGAAAATAAAATAGAACTAGAATTAAAATTTTGTTCTTTAGCTGGACAAGTTGCAGAACTGTATGTTTTATTAAAAAATTGCACCCTGATAGAATGAATTAACAATTATTTATTAAGCATTCAAATAACATGAAATAATGGATATATTTATTTACTTTAGTTTATAGTCTACCAGGCACATTTACACATATGATCTCCTTGTTTCTCACAACTATACAGAAAGATCACTCTGTTCAATATTTTTGTTGAGCTTTCAGATCTACTCTCCACCCTTTATCAGTTTTTCTGCCCCAGTAGACTGATTTTTATAGACCATATGAATAGATAGCTTCTCCCCAGCAACAGATTGGCAGAAGAAAGGAGGCAAAGTGAAGTCAGATTCCTTATTTCCCTGATTCCCTTTTATGAGGTTAGTGCCAGTTGACTAGAGCCTGTTTTCTAAACTTTCTCTCTTTCCAGGTTCTTCAAGCCTATTCTTTGCAGTTCCCCTACTCCCTTCCCACACTTTTGTGATCTCCATCTTTTTAAATAAACTCTGATCAAGTTAGCCAGATTGAGCGTGTGTGCCACTTTCTATATTTTGTAAACTAAGAAGCTAAATTTCAGCCTTGTCTAAAGTTATTTCTTGAGAGTGTCCACAGAAAAGAGGGCTTGCAACATACACACCCTATATATGCTCTTAAGTATCTTTTCCTATCAATTAAGCATAATTTTTAATGCTTATATGTGTATTCTGAGAAATACATTATACATTCTGAGAAGTGTAAAGAAGTCAAGAAAAAGTACCTGCTCTCATATATCTCCAAATTTAGTACAACAATATACATACACAGCAGCAATATTTATGTTAGAAAGGAACCCAAAGTCCAGATTTGAAGTGTAAAAATTAACTGAGTTGAAATCTGTCACTTACTAAACAAGTGACCTTAAATAAATGACTTACTGCTCTGAAATGTAGATTTTTCCTCATTATAAAATAAAATTGCTTTCCTTAACTATATCATATAAAGTGAGCATTTAAAAAGCACTCTTGAATTGTGTGTGTGTGTGTGTGTGTGTGTGTACACATTAATTAACTATATTGTAAGTTTTTAATGTGGCAAGATGCTGTCATCATAAGAATAGGTAATGATAAAAACCTTTAGAGAAACAAGTCTGATACACATTAAACAACTAATACTGTCAGATTCTATGTGATAAACAGCTACATATGTCAGGTATGAGCATTAACATTTCAGTGGGCGAAGTGTGATTAAAAACAGGTTTCTAAAGTGGAGATGAATGTACGATCAGTCTTACCGACTGGGAATAAAATTTCATTAAGTCTCCAGAATCAGATGTATTTTCTACCTTTCCAGAAACTGAAAAATTAGGTAATCCATTTCAACTACTTGGATATACTAAGTGAGAATTAAATATATTCTGTTTGGATATCAAAGGCGTCCTTTAAGTTCTTTGAGTTGCTACTGGCAAAGCCCTCATTAGGTAGAATTTTAAATGACTTCTGATGAGGACAGTCCCCAGAGAGTGACTTATTTAGTAAAAATAAGCCCAAATATTCTTCTCAGGAATGCTTATTCAATTTATACAGATCATTGTATAAATTAAGAACCATTTTACACTTAAAAATAGGTAATAAAAAATAGCATCTTTCAGGATATATATATATGTACTACTTTGACATGATGATGATGGTGATAAAAGTAATGACGAAGTAGAAGAGAAGAGTAATAACAATAAGAATAAAAATATTTAATATTCAGTGAGTGCTTACAAGATAAGCATGGTAACTGAATTATATGTGTTACCTTATTTAATAATCTCAATAACTCACAATAAGACACCAAGATGTGCTGTAAATTACCATAATTTTTAAAACGAGGAAACATAAAATTATATTTCAGTTATATAGCTAATAAAGTTTGTGCCAGATTTGAAATCCAGAATTTTTTCTCAAGGATTATAGTAGATATAATTATTATATTTTTCTTATGGTCAATTCTAGCCCTCTGTCTTATATAACAACCAATTCCAGGTCAAATGTCATTTTCTGACCAAGGGATGTAACCCTTAATTCAACAATATTTAAATGTTAATTAAGCATCCACTCTAAGCCAGGCTCTATTCTAGGCCCTGAGGATATGGTAGTAAATAAAGCAGAAAAAAATTCCCTGCCCTTAGGAAGTTCACAATAAAAAGAGACCAACTTATAAAGGAAAAAAACCCAAAAAACAAAACCTGAGTACAATAATAATGTAGTGGTTATGATCATGAACTTTGAAATTAGAACATATAAATTCAAATTATCCTCCACCATTTCTACCAATAATCTTGGAAAAGTTACTTGTCTCTCTGAAATAGTTTCTTCATCTGTAGATATTTTTAAGTGTGTCACAGGTGCACGTACAACACTATTGATGTAGGAGCGATTGGTTACACATACACTCATCTCCAGTTTCTCCTCCTAGTTCATCACACTTCTCTCCTGTGTTCCTGTATTTCAAGTAACTCTTAAAACTATGATTTCCTCCAGGAAGACATTTAATACTAATTAATTCAATTCCCTCAAAAATTCCTTTATCAAGCTCATCAACACACTAATCCTTAACTTATGAGCCTTAATATGCCCCTAATTTAATTTTGTTTTGTGCTTGCTATTTGTTGATTGTCAACCACACTCTTGGTATTGGCTTAAGAAACATCTGACTCAATTAGCATAATTAAGTTTACTGGTGGATTTGGAGAAAGAAGCTAGCTTTAGGTTTAATTCTTGACATTGGTTTGGGGGCAAAGTGAAGTGCAAATCTACGGTAGTCATCGTGCCACTTTATTATGAGAGAAGCCAGTCTGAAGACGTGGCTGAGCCTGCATAACGCATGCAGAGTGACAACTCCCGAGCAACCAAAGCAAGACAATTCTGATTTCCACTCGGCCCCAGGATCTTCCAGTTATAAAAGCCAAAATCAAACAAGCAAAACCCATCTCTTTGTTGTGTGTCCTTTGAGCTAGCTTGGGTTGCTTTCTTTTAGCTGAAGCATAAAAAGCGCTGACAGAAACTGGCCCATTATTATAGGGTAGAGAAATCAAGGGGTGGATGTATTTTCATGCATTTATTCACCCAGGTGGCACAATAAAAGATCCAGTTGAAGCCAATACGTATGCTCCAACATGCACCCTGAGCCAACCTCGAGCCTAACATTGTACAAACCTGTAATAGCTCATGAAATGAGATTGCTGAGTGTTTGATTACAAGGCCACTGTAGTCTCTAAACACTGGTTACTAATATTTAAAGAATCAAATGCTGCAATTTAAAGTCTCAGTCTTGAGGTCCTTTGCCTTTTGCAAATGAAAATTGCAATGGGGAAATAGCAAGATACCTCACTGCCAAGGAAATTGTTTGAAACAGTTTCAGAAAGTTCTTTGCCAAGTCTGATTTCTTTACAACTTTTAATTTTAGGTATTCAGTATTTTGCTGCCCTTTCTTCAACAGGAATATATTAATAATGCTATGGAACTGACATTATCTTCCCTATCTCCCAGGAACCTTTTGTGTTTGTGGGCATGTTTGTTTTTTTGCTGGCATTTCCCAAAACAAACCAAAATGGAATTCTGGTGTGGGTTGGCTCACATAATTGTAAAAGTTCTTGTATGATTTTTTTTTTTCATTTGAACATGTCAGGAAAGAAATATGCAACAAATAACCAAATGGATGCGAACACTCATCAATCAACAGCTGTCTGCCACTTCAGTGTTATTAGGTGTCCTCAGAGTGACAGCACAAATGCTTGTTGGCAGGCCGATCAAAGCTTTAGATATAAAACAAAATGTGCATACCGTCCCCTCAACTCTCTAAGGCTGTGACAGCCGGGTTGCAATTTCATTTTTTACAAGAGTTTTGAATGTCTTTATTAAATCATTTCACTCTGACCCTTTGGCTGTCACATATATGCCAATACTGTTGATGGCTGATAGAAAATAGTGTATCTGTAATCTTTGGGAACTGGTGTTCTGTAGACATATTTGTGATTTATTTTAAAGCTCAATGAAAATATTAGCACTTTTTATTCTTTCTAACAGTAAGTTATCTAATCACAACATTAAAAAGTACTTTAAAACCAAATAAAGAGACAAGAAAAAGCAATTTTAGTTATTTCACCACTATTCTCATACCTATAAGTTGCTGTTCTTTTTAAAAGTTGTATAAATACAAAGAGATATAACTCAACAGGAATGCTAAGGTTAGAATCTACACTGCTCTTGATTTGCTTTCGTTTTTTTGCTTGAGATGCCCAAATGTTCATGCCAAATTTATTTACAATAGGGCTACTCTGTTTTATTGGCTCAGTCATAGATTGTCATTTTAATAACAAAAGCCTCAGCATGATCTGTAGAGCTTTAGATCTGCCGTTGGCCTAGTTGAGGATATACAACGATTGTCGGTGAAAGGAAGGAATCTTGTTAATGCATAAGGATGAATAGAAATTTCCATCTTGATTTTCATTTCAAGCTGGGAAAGCAGATGGATTCTAAGAGATAGCGCCACTGAACTAGATTTTTCTTTGCGCCGGGCGTTTCTCTCTTGAGGCAAATGTCCTTCTCCTTTTTTCCTAAATAATTCACAAATTGCTTCTGCACAGAGGCCAAAGAGGGTCAGGGCAAAATTCAATTACCTTGCTGAGATCATCATAGTCTCCTTAGACAAGGGAATGCTCCGGCATGAGGTTTGCTACCTTAACCACAAATGAAAGCTCAATGCCAGACAGACGATTACAAAATTTGGAGGTCGAAGGTGAAAGTCTAATATTTTGTTTTATTTTATTAAGTGTTTTATTTTATTAAAGTATAATACAATTTTAAAATTATTTATTAAAATATAAAATGTTTTCTTTTATTAAACATATATGCTATTTCTTACTTTTTATTTATCTATTTAATAATTCTTCATTAAATTCTACCCAAACTGCCCCTTTGCAGAGTTTTCCAAATTATCTATTCCTACACAGACAGCAAGCCACACCCTGTGTCACATTGGGTCTCATTGACATGGCCCATCGTGTCCCATCACTTTATAGAGCACAATGTGACAGGTGAGATTCCAGAGCAAGGACTGCTTTATCTCTTGGCATTATAAAACATGAGAGAAATAAATTTCTCTTCTCACTTTTTCTGTCTACTTGTACTTACACACACCATATGGGTTTTTCCATAAGATTCTCAAAGTTCATTAGCGTTAAATAATTATAAATATACATTCCTCTAAAATTGACTTTTCTCTTTTTCTTTTTTTCCCATCTAAGAGCAGAAGTTTTGATCACAACCTAGTCTCAATGATGAGAAATAAAAGACGGGCTAAATTCTTATAATACTGTGCTTACCACTATTTGTTTACCTCCTGTGATGCTCATATCAGTTCAGTAAGGTAGGTATGATAAAATGCATTATTCCTGTTTTAAGAAAAAATGCAGAAGCTCTGAGATTAAATAATGTATCTCAAGTCATATACTGATCAAACAAGGAGTAGAGAGGGTTTTCTGTTTCTCCAAGACACCAGATTACATGTTTAAGCCACCCTTATTGTGCATAAATATTGAAAATTTTAGAACATAACTAAGCTATATGTCAATGTGTCATTTTTTAATTTTTATATTTATAAACACATGTATGATAAAGCAGAATTCTGTTCCTCATAGTCTTCATCCTCTTGTGTTACATCTGTGAGCACATTATGTTATATGGCAAAAGGGACTTCGCAAAGTAATTAATATGACAGATCTGTTGACCTCGAGGTAGTGAGATTATTCTGGATTATTCAGTGGATCCAATGTAATCACATGAGCTCTTCAAAGCACAGAGAACATCAGAGGTATTTGACCAAAGGAGTCAGAGATTCCAGGGCAAGGAAGATTTGAAGCTCTGTTAATTGTCTTGAGGATGAAGGGGCAACAGATCAAGAAGACAGGGACCACAGTCCTACAACCAAAAAGAACCAAATTAGGCCAGAAACCTGAATGTGTTTGTAAATGGGTCCTTTCTCAGAGCCTCCAGCCAGCCTAGACTTTGATTCAGGCCTTGCTTGACCTTAAAAGGAGTTCTCAGCAAAGCCTACCCATAAAAACTGTAAGATAACAAGTGGTTATTGCTTAAGACACTAAACTTAATGATAATTTGTAACTACAATTATAAAAAATCAATCTTTACAATAAGCCAGTGAAATCTGTACCCAAAAACTTAAGCTTAGTTTTCTTGAATGTAAAGTGGGGCAAATATTACCGTCTCGTGATGCTCCTGCTGACGCTGATCAGGTTAACGTGGTTCATAAACCTGTGCTTACCATTCCTCATGGCCTAATCTGTTCTACCGGCCAGTCCTTTTCACAAAAGGAAACTATAGATTTGGAAGAGACAGAGTCTATTTCCTGGGACCACTGCAGGAGCTGACCGGGTGCTTCAGCCGTGTGGTCAGCCTCTTGCTTCACTTTGATCTTCTTGCTCCGTCAGTGGTCTAAGGAGGTGGGCCTGCTTCACAGGAGAGAGCAGAGCAGGGCCACCAACAAAGTGACAAAATAACCTTTAGACCATGGGCTCTTCATTCACTGCAATTCCATTATTTGTCTGTGGAATCTGTTGTTTAAACTAGTTGTGAGGTCAATTGACCTACTGCCACAGGGAGGAAGGGTAGTTGAAACGAAATAAAGTTCTCAGCTTTGAAATTCAAACATGCCTTTGGTCCAAACAATAGACTAGAGATGACTTTTTTGAGTTTTAAAAGCTAAAGCTCAGCACACTGGACTCAACATTTATGTTATAAACCAAAGAGTAACAAAAACGTTAAATGACAAAAAGCTAAATCAAAAGGGAGTTTAAAAATTATATGGGTTTCAAGTAAGAAGACTGGGGAGAGGTGACAAAAATCCAAGAAGTAGGGATGTCCCTTGCCCTCCTCACATTCCTCCATTCTGACTCTTACTTTCTATCTTGAGAGCCACACAGAATTTCTTCACATCAGAATAGGCTGGGAATATTAGACAGCAGATGAAAGTACAGACTTTCTGGGCAAATAGTCAGAAGCAGCCTCCCAGATTCTCTACCATTCAGCCTTTAGGGGTTGGTCTGGGACTGAGCTATGTACCTGGTAGACATATGGTATTAGAAGCAGCAGAATCTTTTTTTTTAATCTTCTGTAAGCATCCCTAGAATGGACATTGGTTTAATATGAACTGAAAATAAATATTTAGCATATGCTGAAACCTATGTTTACCAGAAGCTGTATGATAGGCTAAGCCTTTAAAAAGTATGCAAATTGACAGATGAAAGTCCTGTTCAGGGAAGTATATTTAAAACAGAGGAAACTTAACATATATTAGATTAACTACATAAAATTGTTGTTCTTGTAAGTTAAAAAAATTATTAAAATCAGAAGTTCTATATGGTTAAACCTAATATGCCAGTTAGGAACTTTTGTTAACCAGTTAAATAAGGGATAACTGAGCAATAGGAACTAAAGCAAAGAGAAGCTAATTTTTTTCTCAAACATGAGAATCCTGAAAGTGGTTGCAGATTTTGATTTGGCAGAGCAGAGCTTGCAGATATAGGATACGGACTCCATTCTTTTTACTCCAATCTTTTGTGCATTGGCTTTCATTTTTATGCTTGTTACCTGACAATTACAAAGTTGTGGCTGTAGACATCATGTTTGCATAATAAGAAAGAAAAGGCAGGGTCAGTCTAAGGGGACAATAATACCAACACTATTTTTTTTTTTAATCAGGAAAGAAAAGTTTTTTCCAGAAATCCTCAGTGCTCTTCTGCTTACAACTCATTGACAAAAATGGTGTGGTGGTTACATTTATTTCAAAAGGAACCGGATGGCAAGTATTTAGATATACACATTGATATTCTGAATAAAATCATGGTTCTTTCTGTCAGCTAAAGTTAAGAGAGAAATAGATATTAGAAAGGCACAGAGTATTTCCCTGCAAACTCAGTGCCATGAAAATCCAGAATAACTTCAAAATCTCTACATAATGTAAAATGAAAAAAATACTTTTAACATGGTAAAAATGATTTTAGGAATTAATAAATATAACACAAGCATAAACATAATTTCAGATATTAATAAATGTATGTTTTATTCTTGTACATTGTCTATGACAGCAGGAAAAAGGGCTTTATAAATCTGTTTCCATGATTGGCACACATAGTGATATTTTCCCCTATTGAAACACTGATATTACTACTTCAAAGGTAATCTGCATTGTGGGCACTAAGAGCTGATTCTTAGCTGGGTGACCATTATGGTTCCTACATGGCTAAACAAGCCTGGAAAAAGTTATTTTACTGATGTCCAATGTGCCAACAGTATGATAAACTGACTAAAACATCCTCCTGAAAAAAAGAGTGAGAGAGAAAGTCAATATGAACACTCTTAAATGAAAGTTTAAAATATAATGCCCAATAGTAAGATGTAAGTAAAATTTCACACATTATTCTTTGTGTATAATCTGTGTATTGCCTAGTGAATTAATTTGGAAAATATATTCTAAGATCGTTATATAAATGATGGTAAACATCATGCCAATGACAGTTATTATAACATTAATTTTAATGGGGGAATATTAGCGCAATGTAATACCTGGAAACTGGATAATGGGTAAGCAAATTCTGTAGAGGTCACCCACTACAGTGCACCTTATATAGTCATTAAAGAACAAGGGGAAAAGCTAGAAAAATTAAAAAAAAATAGATCATTAAATATTGGCAATAGTGGTTATAATACTGCAGTTTTAATACCCATATATTTTCTGAAACAGGTTGGATATAACACAATGATGTCACCCAGTCAAATTATCAAATACAGAGGAATCTACACTATTTTTGCCTTAGACAATATTGCAATGATTAATATAAGCTATCAAAATACGCATCCATGAACCAACTTCCAAATAAATAAACAAATGTTCAAACAAAATCCAGCAGTCAGTCAGTCATGGGATTTCTAAATATACCTTAAAGCACCCTGCTGAAATTATGTCTAATGATCCATTTAAATTCTGTTTCTGATTAATATTTTATTCACATACTAATTTTATAAAGTAAAAAGAAAAAATATGCTAGAATTCTATATTAGAATTCATAAATTTTATATACTTGGATACCATGTTGCCCAATTCAAAGCACACTGAAAAACATTGTACTCTTTGTCTTAAAAGTATGTATTTCTATATTTGATTTAAGAGTTGATGAAATGGTTGATTTGTAGCCGTTACTAAAACAAAACTAAACTAAATATGCATCAAGCCCTTTGTCTGCAACATAACTTCCTGTTATAAAATTACTTCTACGGGAATATCAGACCTGATATTTACCATTTCAACTCACACTGACTTTTCCAGGAATGCAAACCTCGGAATGTTTGAGAGATGATTATGAAATATTACTTTTAAAACACAGTTTGAACAAGTGTTATTAGTAAGATACCACATGGTGAATGAAATGAATAGAAACACTACCACTGTGAATAAATTAGACAAATAATCAATAGATCTTAATAACCTAAACGTGGTCTTTAATCATCTAATGGATCACCCTTGAGATAATTAGCCCAGGAGTTTAAGTGGGATTCTAAGGACCATGGTATTTAACTAAATATGTACTTGTAAGATGTGTAAAGGGAAAACAGTCTCTACACTAACACACAGCCGCTCTTGTCTTTTGCACAATGTGGAATAAAACTGCTTCTGATCCTGAAGAAACAGTACAGGACAAAAGATAGTATTTGAAAGACAATCACTCTAGTAGCAGGTTGGTCACTTATGCAGCCCCTTCCTTTTACAAATAAAAATGCTAATCTGCTTAAGATATCCAAGTTTTAGCATATCGCCAAGCTTTGCATGTGAGTGACCCTACTTCAAATTCCTAAGGTGAGCAATGCTTGGCCTAGATTAATCAGTGTATTCTATTCCAATGATTGGCATCAAGATACATATATTATCTAAACATTTCAATTATAGTGACTCTTACAGTTTTTCTGGCAACATTAAGTCAGAAGCATTCACCCTCTTCTTTGCATTTTGAAGAGTGCCAATGGGAACACTGCCACCAGCTTTAGGAAAGCTGCCTGAAGTTTATGCCAACACACACCTTTAAGAGATCACAAACAAAAATGGACCCAGGATACTGAAACAAACTGGCCCCGAAAGTTATTATCTTTGACCAGTCATTTATAAGTGAAAAAATTCCTTGATTGTTGGAGCCAACCAATTGAGTTAGATTTTCCAGGACAAGTACTTAAAGTCGTTGTATCAGATATAATCGCCAACAGTACATTAAGCATATTATCATGTTACTATCTTTATTTTCAATTTATAAAGAATAAAACCTAAATGTATGATAAATTATTGATACCTAAAAGTATTATTAAAAATATATCAATAACAGAAAAAAGGTTAAGTCTCATTAACTAGGAAGTCAAGAAGGGGTGTGAAGTACAGAAGGAATTAATTTTGTAAAATATTAGTCTTGTTAATGAATTCACAGAGGTTCCGAGCAACATGGGCTCACTCCTGAATGAAATCTCTATGCTAAATCTCCAAGAAAAGACCAACATTTTAAATAGAAAGAAGAGCTTTGTGTAATTGATCATGAGGGTCTTCTAAGTTAAGGACTACTCAAAAGGTCTAAGGACATTCAAAACAGGTTTTGCTAAAATGGGACTCCTTAGGCTATTCTCAAAGAAAGCATTGTCAGGTCTCAGAATAAAAGAAGAAATTTATAGACGTACTTAAAATAGTAGTCTCTTAGAGTTTTAGGAACACCAATCTAATAAAATAGTATAGAGATAGAAATTTTGCTGGAAATAGTAATATTGGGATGATACCGAGGTCAGAGGAGAATTATCACAGGCCTGTAAGAAAAATCATCCCTCCTCAAACCTTACAAGATTTGTTAATATCCCCTTGGGTGTGCATATTATCTTGATTACTAAGAAATTGCATATCTATTTCTCTCCCACCTCTGAACAGGTAGCACAATGTAGGAGGACATGTCCTTTCTATTTTTTGAATTCTTTCTTTGGTCCATGAAAAAGAGATTTCTCTTAATAACCTCTGCTGTTCTGGGGGAATATAGATAAAAAAGTGTCCACCTTTCCTGCAGCTCTTACAAGCTTTAACCCTTCCCCATGGTAGCAGTAGTGCCTTAGCTCACGTACCAACTCATAAAAGAAACTAATATTTAAAACCACTTTTGAGCCTATATTCACTTTCCAGTGCCTTTGGAATTCTTATGGGCCAATCTACATCTCCAGGTTGCAACAGAGAACTTAGACATATATTGAATCATATAAAAATTGACATTTAAATGCTCACATTCTAAATTTTGACTGAATATTGGTTGATGAATAATAATTTGGCTGGAGAGAAAAGAGATGTTTCAAAAAAGACTGTTTCTAGAACTAAATGATTGGTTGTAGGAAATAAAGGATAAAGGTGAAAAAAATGTTTGAAGAGAAGAGTAAGAAGATGGCATGATTTTAATGCAGTGACACCACGTGATACTGTATTTGGCAATAGTATTAATAGTGTTAAGATTGCTCTCCATGTATATACTGTGTGGTTAGATTATTATTTAGATTACTATGCTAGCTACCATGTATTAACTGCTTGCTCTTGTTCACACATTTAAATCTACTCGAATATCTCATTTAGTTCTCACTACATCCTATAAAAATATATCACTGCATTTGGTAAATAAAAATGAAGAGAATGGGTTTTTAAAATATTCAAGCTCTAAAGAGCTAGTTGGAGAAAAAAGTAAGAATTATGTTTCAATGCATAAACTATAACAATAGATTATATGCTTTACTACTTAATATGAACACAAAAAAATTTTAGGGTTTTGAGGAATTCCTAGGAAAAATAGTCAAAAGCACCCTTAGTGCTTTAAATTAAGAGAAACTTATAAAACATATTTCTAATTAAAAAGACATTATTTAGTGGAGTTTTTGTCAGAATTTAATTACAATTAAAAAAAAAAAAAAGAACATATAATTCTGTAAAACCATTTTCTGTACTATTGCTAGGGAGCAGCAAATAGTCCCTGATTTGTGTTCATTTCAGTACTTGGATGATATTTATGATAAAAGATTATATTGAATCACAAAAATGACACATGCATCTTGCAGGGTAATTAAGTATTCAGGTAGATTAGCAAAGAAATAAAACATCTTTTTGAAATTTATCAGACTTATTCAACAAAATTTTCCAGGCCTGATTTCACAAAGCACAAAAACATGCCCCATAAAATCGTGGCGGAGAGGATATGTTCTCCTTACGCTTCTCCAAAGATTTCTTGTAAAATTATAAACAGTCTCAGCCTATTGCCTTTTCTAAAATATTTTTAAAAATTTTTTAAATTACAGTTGATCTACAATGTTATATTAGTTTCAGGTGCACAGCCTGGTGATTAGACTCAGCCTATTGTTTTTAATACCTTAATCTTTAATCCATAACAATTTTTGTTTTTCCTTCATTTTGCATGTACCTCCCTTTTCCTCTCCTTTTATCTAAAACATACCCATTTGTCAAGGTCACTAAACACCATGCATGGAAAAGTTTCTTAGTAACTCTTGCTCAGAACTACTCTTTCAGATAGTTTTATATCACATATATTAATACTCTGTCATATTTTAACAGCATTATTCATAAATTAATGTGTATCTTATAACCATACATGCATAACTCTATGAGGGTATTGATTTTTATTTAATATCTCCACAAAAGTTAGTATTCTTAAACTATAACAGCATATCTTTGCTAAATTGAATTAAATAGTTTTATGTAACAGAGTACACATTGGTACTCTTCAAAATGCATGAAGTTCCTTTGAGTTGCATTTCTGTAGAAAGGTAGATGTGAATGTAAATCTATTCTCCTTTACTTTGCATAGATTTTCAGGGAGCTTCCTGTGCCAGATCCATGGATCAGATAACAGATCAGATCCTATTATTGCTGTAATTGTAAGTTGGCTATTTTATCTGAACACTTAATTATACCTTGATAAAGGTCTGAGGCTTTTCTTATAAAACTAGTAAAGTAATGTATTCAGGGAAGCATCTTCTTCCAGAAAGCTGATCATGACACATACAAGATGATAAAAAAGCTCCTATCATTTATTATAAAATATCAGTTGAATTTCTTCTCACTCAAACACAATCCTTTTGCTTTTTCAAGTTAGAATCATTGCTGAAAACAGGCTTAGTTTGCTAATAGCTTTGACAATGCTTGAGTTGACAAGATGTTCTGAAGATGGTGATCACTATTTCCAGTGCACAATCTTTTCTAAAGGAATCTTTCCAATCAGAGCTTTGGGTTTCCTGTTGGAATGTAAGACATATGCCTCCCTCTAACCCAAGTGCATCTGAATGGGTGGGGAAGACTCCTGTCCCAAAGAAGAGCAATCCAGCAATTGGACTGATTCAACCAGATAGTCTTCTGATAAATCTGAGACAAAGATGCTGAAGAGATAAAAAGATAAAAAATGTTAAGACAGAAAAGAAGCTTAAACCAATTTCTTATTAACAAGTTTTAATAGTCCAAACTTCCTGAAGTGATCAGAGACCATGCAAATCAAAGCCGAATGAGCCGTAAGATACACGGGAGTCTAGGGACCTGTGAGGAAGCCCAGCCAAATTCAGCAAAACTGCCCAGCTTCGCACAGCTGAGTGAAACCGCCACATACAGTTCTGAAATAGCCACTTTCATAAACTCAAGAGCAGGAATATTCCACCCTGGCCAGTGGGGCTCAGTTGGTTGAGCTCATCCCAAGCACCCAGAGCATGCCAGTTGGATTCCCAGTCAAGGGCATATCCCCTGCTTGCAGGCTCCATCCCTCCTTGTGGGGGGCTGGCCCTTGGGAGGCAGCTGATCACTGCTGCACTCTCACATCGATGTTTCTCTCTCCCTCTCCCTTCCTCTCTCTCTAAAAATCAATAAACTATTCTTAAAAAAGGGAATCCATCAATTAATAAAAATGACTGTACATCATAAAAGCATTAGGTCAATTATCAATAATTTATTATTAATTTGCAATCAATATCATTTTGTGACATTAATTTAGCAATAATTTTAATTATTCCACTTAAAAATATTAAATAATTTTAGCGACCATTGATAGACCTTGCTTAAATCATTATTTCATGAATAATTGAAATTGAATAATATTGACTTAAAAAATTATTAGCTGATATTCTTCTGTAAAAAGTAGATTTTCCACATAATTTGGGAATTTACTGCATTTTTTTCTTTTAAAAAAGTAAATATCTTCTTATTTTTTCTCTCGACCATTTTTAAAATACGAAATTGATACTATAATTCTCTCTGGTAGTAGAAAATTTATTTGGTTTTGTTTGAGTTTGGTTTATTTTTTTATTCTTACTTTCATTTGAATCTCATGCCTTTTCCTTTCTTCCCCCTCCTCTCTCTCTCTCTCTCTCCATTCCTCTCTCTCTTTTCTTTTTCCTTTCATTCCTTTTATTTTCTCTATGCTTGAATTGTTACAAGGTTAAGCATGGGGAGCTCTCTCTTGTGTTCCTTTAAAATGTCTTCATTTATCTTTAAATATTTACTTACTCTCAGGCACTATAAAATATTGTAAGCTCACCTTGGAATTTCTTTGCTCCAGACCTGGAATCAGTCACTTCTCCAAGGAGCCCTGATTTGTTGTTAATAAAATGGTACTTAGAACCCAAGTTCTGAGCAATAGTTATACTCATTGGTGTGTCAAACTTTTCAGAAGGCAGAAATATAAACTATATTTTATAAACATCATGAGTTCATATTAAAATATCCAAGTAAAATTTGCTATTACAGGTTTTTATTTAATTTGTTTTATATTTGTATTTAATTTTTATTACATTTAGAAATTAGCTCCTAATAAGATTAATAAAACTAACCATTTGTTTTAGTCTATAATATTTATAAAATGCTTTCAAATGTACATGATCAATATCACTATTGACATTAAACCACTAAGTAAAGTATAAGATTATTTTGCAGATTATTAATAGTACTAGGTTACTAATACTAGAATTAAAGCAATATAAAACTGCCTTATGCAACCGAAGCAGGAAAAACAGTCTGCAGAAAGAACAGATAAAAAGCAGAGTGAGAGAGAGAATCAAGACAGGAGACCATGTATCCCTAGACACACAGAGCCCGTCTTTCTTTCATCAGGACTTTCTAAGTCCTTCTCTCTAGCTAGTCATGAGTCCTACTGCTTGATTCATCCTTGAGTATTATGAAATATCATTTTAATATTCCAACACCACCATACTTCCTTTATTTTTACTTATAGTATGATGTTGTGTATTTTTTCTTGAAAGTAGTGAATTCCTTGCTAAATTAATAAACTCATTTTAATGTTGAGGAAACTAAGAATTAGGACTGTTACAAAACTAGCACAAGTCTCACATATATGTAAACTAGCACAACTAGGAACTAAATGGAGGTTTGTCTAATTATAAAGCCAACTCCTTTAGAAATACACTATGTTAATATTAACTTTTAAAAAATAAGATACAAAAACTTACATTCCTGGTTTCATCATCTGAACTCTGAGTTCTAGCTAATTTCAGTATCAGAATGTTTTCTGTAAAGTATTACTTGACCTGTTGAGAATGTATCTTATGAGCAAAGTGAGTATTTCGGAAATTCCAAAATTGTGAAAAACCATAGCTCAAATAAATTTGACCTTTTATGGTTGATTAATTTAAGTAATTTAAGAAATAAATATGCAAGAATTATTACAAACCATGCTCACATCTAATTGTTAATTTTCCCTCAGCGCACTACTAAATCAATTTACTCATTTTATAAAGTTGTCCTGTATTTGCAGAAATATTTTCCGAATATCTTAAAAATTGTGTTTGCCTTAGTAGAAAAGCATTCTAAAAGTAACTGCCCACAGATGATGTCTTTAAAACAAGTTTTAAGTTTTGACAGAAGTAAGCAGTTACTAGCAAAAAAAAAAAAAAAAAAGTTTTTCTTCTAAGGTAATTCCAAAATTTTATGTAAAACCATGGCCAGCCAGAATAGCTGTTACTTGCACAAAATGTGTGCCTTATTTCCCAAGTCCACCATTCACCTTTTTACGCATCAATTTCTAACTCTATTCAATAGATTTTTTTCCTTACTTTCAAAATGCCTACCGTATCTCTAACAAATTGTGACAATGCAGTTCAATGTCAAGGCAGATAGTTTAGAATTAGAATATACTCATAAGGCAATATTTTACCATTAAAATACTAGAAACAAATAAAAAATACTGACTTTTAAATAATTGGAAACATAAATGCATAAATATAATTATAAAGAGTTTATAAAATACAATTACATGACTGAAATGATATTGATTGCTTTTAAAAGGAGATGACTATTTCATTGGTGACGAGATCAAGTTTTGTGGAGTCATTTCAGGATTAAACACCTGCAACACATTCTGATATCCAAGAACAGAACTAGGCGAAAGCTAAAATGGAGCCTTGTGTGATCATTTTCAGCATTATAATTTTCTGCAAAATTTGAGTGCTTTGCAGAACTGTGATAGATTTCCCATGAATAGGACAGTGGCAAATGCTTTGTAGATTCAAAAATAGTTTTGCTGAGGCAATGAGAAGTAATATGCTATCAGATTAGAAGCTGTTCATGTTTTACCAAGCTGATTGTATTTTTGAAACTTAGAATTTGCCTCTAAACATTGCAAAATCCTGCTTCTCTTATTTTATTTTATTTGTGCATTTTGCTTGCAATATCTTTTAATTTCCTTAATAGGTCTCCTTTGATAAAAAAGGAAATCTTATCCACAATTTAATAATTAAGTGTTGTCTATTATATGACAATAATTTTATAAGCGTGATCATCAAAATTTGTGAATTTGCATTTCTGAAAGGGTTTGAAAAAGGTCTATCCTAAAATACTAAAATATCAGCAAGAAAAATGTACAGAGCCCTATGGAGTTATCAAGTCCTAGCAGATGGAGACCTGAACTGATTGAACAATGAGGTACTAAGGAAGAGTTTTCATGTTTCATAGGTTTACTCCAACAGGGCCACTGAATGAAGCTACACATTGATCAATTTCATGAATTATTGTTTATTTTCATGGGTCCTGATTTATATCCATATCACCTGAAGACATCCTCTTTTTGGGATACAAGACTCAGAGTAGCTTATGTTGCTTAATCAGTAGTGACATCTGGCCACATAAATCTGAACTGATACACATAAATTACCAAAATGATTGAACTGAGATAAAATGTTAAAGTGAAAGCTGAAGAATACAGAATATTCTTATTACAAGGACATAAATTTATATCATAGTTACTTTTTCCTAGAAATTATATATCTGGTGATTGCAATCAGAATTGCCACTTATTCATTATTCATAATAACACAGCACGCTTACACAAGAAATTAAACATGGCAAATACTCAAACATGGAAATAAACACTGCAGTTTAAAATCTAATTTTTTCTTTAATTTTAATAAACTTTTTGTAGCTGCTGGACTTTTGAAATTTAACACGAGGCTACGCTTCATGTTTTACACCTATGACAGATGTTCACAAGTATCGCTTGGTGAAATTTTTGATGGGATGGTTTTAGCTCTACCATTTGCGCTACTTGTGCCAACGTGTTTTTATTCTTTATTCCTCCATTGCTTTTTTCTTTTAGTTAATCAGAAATTTCGCATTAATCAATTTTGTCTCTTCTATTAGTTTTTTTGTGTTACTCATTTAGTTTTATTGTTGTTGCTTATCCTGAAATTACAGCATACATTCTTAACTTATTAATGTCTACTATATGTTCTTATTTTTGTCTTATCCTAAATGATGCAAAAACCCTTAGAAGAGATTGGTTTGGATGGCCATGCCCAACTTTACTGCATTGTTGTATATTTTATTTCTTCATATGTGATAAACCCCATAAGCATTTCAATTCAAGCTGTTTCCTCTCATATTTTCACCTACACTCATTCTATGCTGTGAACTCATTCTTGCACTTTCATGGTTTCACAAGATCACTTTTTTAGGCTAAAGAATTTTCTTTAGAACTTCTTACAGCGAAGGTCTGTTGGTGACAGATACTTTCAGATTTTAAAAGAAACATATTATCTTCAGTATTTAAATATATTTTATATAAATATAGAATTAAAAGTGAGCAAGTTCGTTGACCCCTTTATCATCTTAAAAATATCAGTCCACAGTGTTTTGTTTCCAGAGTGCCTATTAAAAGTCAGCCATATTTTTCTTCTTCCACTTAAGATATTTTTTAGACCTCTCTTTATGTTTGATGTTTTAGCAGTTTGACCATAATATGGGTTAATTGTTTTTTAAATATTTTTTTCTTGTTAGAGTTCATTGTGATTTTTGAAATTGTGGATTGATGTCTTTAGCGTGCTTCAGAGAAAGTTCTTAGCTTATTATTTCCTTAGGTATCACTTATGTCCTATTCTCTCTCAACTCTCCTCCTGGGACTCCAATTAGCCATACATAAGATCATCGGACAGCATCCCACAGGTCTTTAACTTTGTTTTATATTCTTTTTGTTTTTTCCTCTGTGTTTAAGTTAGAAATTTTTTATTCATCTGCATTTGAATTCACAAATCATATTTTTTAGTTTCTTAGAAACTGTTAAAGCCATCCAATAGACTTTAAAAATTGAAACAATTGACATACACTGAAATTTGTAAATCTTAAGTATAAAGGTTAATGAATCTTGTATATGCATATTCTCATGTAACCACACTTCAGACCAAATTATAGAATATTTCAATTACCCTGGACTATTACCTGTGTCAGTTACTTTCCTTTCCTTTGCCTTTCAGAGAGGCATATTTTATGGCTTCTATCTCCATTAATTAATTTTGTCTCTTTTTTATCCTTAATTTAAATTGAATCACTATTTATGTTGCCTGGCTAATTTCAATAAACATAATCCATGCCTTTATGTGTGTCAGTATTCCAGCCTCTTTATATTCCAAGGAGTAGTTCATTAAATGAATGTATCACAATTTATCTATTCTCCTGTTTTTGAATTTTGGCCTGGTTGTTTCCAGTAGTGGCCTATTATGAATAAACTGGCCATGAATTGGGCAAATGTACTTATTTTCTATGATGAAATTTCTAATAATGAAATTATTGTGTCAACTTACAGGAAAAAAGTTAAAACACTTTCCAAATTGCTTGTACTTTTTAAGTTCCTACCAATTATGTATGAGAGTTTTGGTGGCTCTACATAATTGCCAACCTTTGATCTGATCAGTCTGTTGACCCAATCTATAAAGTATGTTTTAGTTTGTACTTTAATTTTCATTTCCCTGATGATGAATGATGTTGAATAATAATCTCATTGCCCATTCAGATATGATATTCTTTTTTACTTTTGACTCTGTGTGGGTGTGTGTGTGTGTACATGTCTGTTCAATCTGTCTGTTAAAAATAAAGTTGTCTTTTCAAATTGTTTGATAGGAGTTAATTATGTACTCTGAACAAATTCTTTGTCAGATATATGTATTGCAAATAATTCTATTAGTATCTGTTTTGAATTTATGATTTAATGGTTTCTTGAATAAGCAGAATTTCAAATTTTGGTATAGTGAAATTTATATTTCTTTCCTTTTATTGTAAATGTCTTTTGTATCTTACTGAGGAATATTTGCATTCTCCAAAGTATGAAGATATTTTTATGTTTGCTTACTGAAGTTTATTGTTCTAACTTGCACATTTAGGTTTTTTATCCATTTCAAAGTAGTTTTTGTTTATGAAGTAAAATAAGAATCAAGTTTCATATTTTTGCTTTATAGATAACCAATTTCCATAGCTTCATTTACTTCAAGTACTTAACTTCCACTATTGAATTTCAGTAAGACTTTTGATGAAAATCAAGAGCTATCAAATGACTTCTTAATTTCAGATATTGTACTTTACAGTTCTAAAGTGTTCTTTGATTTTTTTAATGGATTTAATCTTCTGTTTAATTATTTCATTTATTAGCCCAGTGTGTTCACCTTTTCCCCTAATCTATTTAATGTGTAATTTAATGTTTAATAGTATTTGAAGTTTCCTCCATTAACACTGACATCAAGATCCTCTCCAGGTCTGTGACTACAGACTGCTTTATCTCTTGAATGTCTCTCACTTGTTTCTTTCCTACTCACATGCTTAGTGAACCTGTATTGGATACCAGCCATTGCTGACGCTCTAGATGATGTTATAATCCTCTAAAATGTTATTTTATTTTCCAGTAAGCAGTTAAATCACCTCAAGCTTTAGTTTTTAGCTTTTCTTAGGGTTGGTCTATTCTAACTTTGTTCTTTCTTCTCAGATATAGGCCTGGCTCCAAGAGCATGGCCTTTTTGAAGTCTCAATGCAAAAGCCTGGGTTGGTTTTCAAGGTCATTCCACACCGGTTAGGCTGGAATCTAATATCTCCACAGCAGTTTGCAATTTCTGAAATCTCTGTTTAGCTCTGCGATGTCTATGTCTACCAGAGTCTTGCGTTATGTGTGCAGAACTGAAGTTTTTGTGCAGAATTTTGAGATTTAGTTTCTGTGGCTCCCTTCTTTGCTACATCCTGCTCCCACACTTGACCCCTTTAGTAAACTTTAATAACAATCTCTGTTCCCTCATCCAGGAATAGAGTTGTTCCCAGTTTAAGCTCTATTTTTCTTACACAACTTGGAAAACAGTTTATGATGGAAATTTAAGGTAAATATGTGGCTTACTTTGTGTGCTATTCTTATCTCAAGGACTGTAGTTCTCCGTTGTTTGCTGCCTAATGCCTGAAACAGTTGCTTTACATACATTACCAATATTTATAGTTGTTTATGGTAGAAAAATGGGGCTTCTATAATAAGGATAATACCAGTTACTTCATCATGGCCAGAAACAGAAGCTCCACATATATTTTTTTAATATAGGTAGAACATAGGTTTTCTTAAAGTTTCATAGCTTAATAAAAAACATTAATTTTTTTATAATTAAAATATATTAAAATTTTTGAATCATAATATTGTATTTGTTTCTTTCTAGAGGTCTTAGAAAAAGCTTCACAAGTGAACTAGAACTTCTACATACAACTCAGACTCTGAATGCAGTTTATTTCTTGATCCATTTAATGTACATCCAGCTGAGATTTTCATCCAGACATGATTTTAGTTTGAAGTAATAAAAACAGCATGTTCACAAAAAATTAAATTGAGGCAACTAAATCTTCTGTAGCAGTTTTAGGATGGTCATGAGATGCAGTAATACTTGGCTACTGACAATGGATACTGGATTTAAATGTAAAACTTAGAGGTGAAAGGCTACATATCCCATTATGTGTTCCCTCAGCCACGAAATTGAGATATTCTAGGAATAGAAATATAGAGATTTCAAGCTTATTTTAAAAGGCCAGAGTATAACAGTCTAATAAAATGTGGCCAATTTTGGAAAAAAAAGTCATTTTTTACAAATGATGCATTATTTAAAAATTTCTTTAAAATTTACTCTTACTGGGAATGTTCGTGAAGATCTAACAATAAATATTGAGTAGGTTAAACTACTGATTACAGTTGCATGCCAGTGAAAGATCGTTTAATCATTTTTTGGGTGTTTTTGCTTTTTATTTTTATTGTTAACACTATTACAGATGTCCCCCATTCCCTCCCTTTTGCCCACCTCCACCCAGCCCCCACCCACCCCCTGGCTTTGACCACACTGTTGTTTGTATCCCTGGGCTATGCATATCCGTTCTTTGACTAATCTCTTCACCTCCTTTTATCCAGTCTTCCCTCCCCTTCTCCCTGTATCTGTCAGTCTGTTCCATGTATTTGGTTAGTCAGTTTATTTTGTTCATTGGATTCCACTTGTAAGTGAGATCATATGGTATCTGTCTTTATCTGACTGGCTTATTTCATTTAGCATAATTTTCTCCAGGTCCATCCATACTGTCCCAAAGGGTATGAGATTCTTCTTCTTTACAGCTGGTAGTATTCCATGGTGTAAATGTCCCACAGCTTTTTTCCCACTCATCTACTGATGGGCACTTGGGCTGTTTCTAGATCTTAGCTATTGTAAACTGTGCTGCTATGAACATAGGGGTGCATATATTCTTTCTGATTAATGTTTCAGGATTCTTAAGATACATTCCTAGGAGTGGAATCACTGGGTCAAAAGGCAGCCCCATTTTTAATTTTTTGAGGAACCTCCATACTGTTTTCCATAGTGGCTGCACCAGTCTGCATTCCCACCAGCAGTGTACTAGGGTTCCCCTTTCTCCACACCCTCGCCAGCACATGTCGTTTTTTGATTTCTTGTAGCCATTCTGACAGGTGTGAAGTGATACCTCATTATGGTTTTAATTTGCATCTCTCTGATGATTAGCGACTTTGAACATTTTCTCATGTGTCTCTTGGCCATCTGTATGTCCTCTTTGGAGAAGTGTCTATTCAGGTCCTTTGCCCATTTCTTAATTGGGCTGTTTGTCTTCCTCTTGCTAAGTAGTATGAGTTCTTTGTACACTTTGGAAATTAATCCCTTGTCAGATACATCCTTGGCAAATATGTTTTCCCATACCATGGGGTTCCTTTGTATTTTGAGGCTGTTTTCTTTTGCTGTGCAGAAGCTTTTTAGTTTGATGTAGTCCCATATGTTTATTTTTTCTTTTGTTTCTCTTGCCCTATGAGATGTATCACTGAAAATTCCACTATGTGGGATGTCTGTGACTTTACTGCCTATGTTTTCCTCCAGGATTTTATGGTTTTGTGACTTACATTTTAGTCTTTTATCCATTTTGAGTTTATTTTTGTGTATCGTGAAAGTTGGTGGTCTAGTTTCATTCTTTTGCATGTACTTGTCCAGTTTTCCCAGCACCACTTATTGAAGAGGCTGTCCTTACTCCATTGGATGCTCTTGCCTCCTTTGTCAAATATTAACTGACCATAATGGCATGGGTCTATTTCTGGGGTCTCTGTTCTGTTCCATTGATCTATATGCCTGTTGTTGTACCAATACCAGGCCGTTTTTATTACAGTGGCTTTGTAATACAGTTTGAAGTCCAGTAATGTGATCCCTCCCACTCTGTTCTTTTTTTCTCAAGATGGCTGCAGCTATTCGGGGTCTTTTTTGGTTCCATATAAATTTTCAAAATGTTTGTTCTAGGTCTGTGAAATATGCTGTTGGTATTTTAATAGGAATTGCATTGAATTTATAAATTGCTTTGGGTAGCATGATCTTTATTATTTCCTTCCTTCTACTTACTCTGGGCTTTTTGTTGTTGTTTTTTTTCTAGTTCTTAGGTGTAGGGTTGAATTGTCTACTTGATATTTTTCTTGCTTCTTGAGGTAGGCCTGTAATGCTTTGAACTTCCTTCTCAGTACTGCTTTCTCTGTGTCCCATAGATTTTGGATTGTTGTGTGTTCATTTGCATTTATTTCCAGGAAGTTTTTTATTTCTTCCTTGATCTTTTTGGTAACCCATTCATTGTTTAACAACATGCTATTTAACCTCCATGTGTTTAAATGTTTTTGAGGTTTTTTTCTGTAGTTCATTTCTAGTTTCATGCCATTGTGATCTGAGAATATGCTTGATATGGTTTCATTCTTTTAAAATTTGTTAAGATTCATTTTGTTTCCTAACATGTGGTCTGTCTGAGAATACTCCATGTGCCATGGGGAAGAATGTATATTCTGCTGTTTTGGGATGAAATGTTCTGTAAATATCAATTAAATTCATCTGATCTAGAGGGTTATTTAAGGTTGCTGTTTCTTTGCTGATATTTTGTCTGGAAAATCTATCTAATGATGTCAGTGGGGTGTTTAAGCCCCCGACTATGACTGCATTGCTGTCGATCTCTCCCCTAAAGTCCTATACATTTAGATACATTTAGTGCATATATGTTTACCAGGTTTATATACTCCTCTTGTTGGATCTATCCTTTTAGTATTATGTAGTGACCTTGTCTTTGTTTTGAAGCCTGTTTTGTCAATAAAATATTGCTATACAGGCTTTTTAAATTTTCATTTCCATTTGCATGAAAAAATTTTTTTCCGTCTCTTCACTTTGAGTCTGTGTGAATTTTTTGTTCTGAGGTAGGTCTTTTGTTGACAGCATATATAAGGGTCATGTTTTCTTATCCATTTAGCTACCCTGTCTTTTGACTGGCGCATTGACATTTAAGGTTATTATTGATAAGTACTTATTTATTGCCATTTTCTTTTTTATGCTTATTTTGCCCTCTCTCTCTATTTCTTCATCTTCTTAAATCAGCTCCTTTATCATTTCTTGCAGTGCTGGTTTGGTAATGAACTTCTTTCACTTTTTTTAGTCTGGGAAGTTCTTTATTTGGCCTTCAATTTTAAATTCTAGCCTTTCTGGGCAGAGTAGTCTTGGTTTCAGGTCCTTGCTTTTCATTACTTTGAATACTTCATGCCATTCCTTTTGGCCTGAAGTGTTTTTGTTGAGAAATTAGCTGACAGCCTTATGAGAACTCCCTTGTAGGTAACTAACTGTCACTTTCTTGCTGTCTTTAGATTCTCTCTTTGTCCTTACTCTTTGCCAATTTAATTATGATATGTCTTTCATGGGTCTCTTTCAGTTCATCTTGATTGGGATTTTCTGTGCTTCCTGAACTTTTGTGACTTTTCCCTTCACCAGATGAGGAAAGTCTTGTCATTATTTCTTCAAACAGGTTCTCTATCCCTTGCTCACTTTCTTCTCCCTCTGGCACACCCATAATGTGGATGCTGTTATGTTTCATGTTGTCCCAAAGTTCCCTGAAACTACTCTCATTCTTTCAAATTCTTTTCTCTTTTTGCTGCTCTGATTTGGTGTGTGTTTTTCTACCTTGTCTTCTAATTCGCTGGTTCAATTCTGTTTCATTCAACCTACTATTTATTCCTTCCAGTGTATTCTTTATTTCAGATATGGTATTTTTCATTTCCAACTCATTATTTTTCATGGTTTCTGTTTTTTTTATGCTGTTGAGCATCCTTATAACTATTACTTTGAACTCTGTTTCTGATTAATTGCTTCCCTCCATTTTATTTAGCTCTTTTTCTTTCATTTGGGTCCTCTTTCTTTGTCTCTCCATTTTGGCTGTCATTTTGTCTTTTTTTCTATGCATTAGATAGAACTGCTATGACTCTCAGTTTTGGTGGGGTGGCCTTTTGTAGTAAGTGTCCTGTGGGACCTAGTGGTGCAATCTCCTTGATCTCCTGAGCTAGGTGTTCTAGGAATGTCCCATGTGTGGGTTATATGGGTTGTCCTGTTATAACTGGGTTTTGAATGCTATTGTCTCATTTGCGGGTTAGCTTGACCCTCAGGCAGGTTGACTATGAAGCTCAACTCCAACCACATCATGCAAACTGTTGTACAGGTGCACATAACTGCAATGTGACCAAGGAAAGAATTGGAAGTTATTGTTGAGGGTCAAAGCAGCATCCCAGATTTCAGGTTGGGCTTTTAAGATAGTCAAAGGTCTTAAAGGATAAGGAAAGTGCAGCTCCTAGGGATGCACAAGGAAGCTGGTTTCTTAAAGCTATTCCATAGTCCAGGGTTTCTCAAAGCAGCCACACCAAAGTTTCAGCAAACAAAGACTCTGATGACTAGTCAGAAAATAGTCAGAGATCATTTTTGATGTGGCAGAAAGTTGTAAATTATATACTAAACAGAGAAGGGCTCGCAAAGTAAAATTATTTTTCCAGGTAAACAGGCCATAGGTTTTTCTTGTTTGCATTAGCAATTTAAGGATTCAGTAATTTGACTATGGCTTGGGTTCTTTATTTTCTGCCAAACTTCATGTTCTTCAGAACAGGCAAAGTACATCTATTTTGACTGTAATTATGCCAAGAATTTTTAGCAGCCTATATATGACACATAAAGAAAGTGAAAGGGAGATGCTAACTTAATTCAGATGAAGATTTAATTAAGAGCTCATTTCTATCAGACATTTAATGTTGTATTTTTTTCTCATTTAATGTCTCTTTTTCTAATAGAAAATAATAGCATGCCAACTGTATATTATTATGGGTAGCTATTTATGCAACTGGGTCTTGCCTCTACACTTACATTTTGTTAGGAGGTTAATATTATATTACAACTGGATCTATCCTTATAGTTTTCCTCTCTTATTCATACTTAGATTGCTGGTTCATAGATTCTCTTGTTTGCATTTTTTCTACTTATTTTTTCTATTGCTAAACCTATTCTCTAGTGCTGCATTATTCTTTTTTATAACTCTAAAGGCATTTAGGGATAAAGAGAAAGAAATAATTCATTTTGCTATGTGTTGAAGGCTTTCATTAACAATGAATTTATAAGCTAAATAAAAAAATGCTATATCTTTTTGATTCCTCATAACACATTTGACTTTTATTTAATTTGTGTGTCTGTCCTTTGTTCTCTACACTGCTACAAGATCATTGTGATTATTATAACATATTCATTTCAAATCACAAATATGCAGTGAAACTAATCATAGATATCCATTGTTCAATGCTTTGTTCAATGTTTTATTACTTCATGTTTATTCCTATTCTAAAAAAATTTTAGAATCATTATTTTACTTTCATATATCAGAACTAGTGTATTTTATGTATCCAATAATAAGGCTCAAGAAAGATGTGACTAGATTCATGTTTCTATTAACACTCTTGATAGCTTCATGATTTCTTTAAAGTCTAATCCTATCCCTTGCCTAATGTTTTCATTATTATCAACACTAAGTATTTTACAAAGTTAATTTAAGTTACATTTTATAAGCCTATTAAAAGTAATAAATCATATATTTGCATGTTTATTATTACATATTACTTAGAAATAAAGCCAATACGATACTCTATAAGTTGAAACCATGCCTGCCTAACATGTTCTGATATGCCAACCAACAAATAGGTTCTTATTTTTATTCATGGGATTCTGTGACCAATAACTGGCTGGTAAAGAATGTGTTGAAATCAATCAAGATGCAGATATACGCTCAATAGATGTATAAGAAGAGTCACTAGGTCTGCTCATAAAATAGTACTAACAACAGAAGCTATTTTTTCATTAGAGTTCCAAATATCTCAGTGTCTGATGAAGTCTCCAGGTAATATATGCAGTGAAGAACATTACTAAGCACTAGAAAACAATAGGTTTCTATCAATCAACATATATTTGAATATGAACAGCTTTTAGGAGAGCTTTAGGTATTTTTTTCTTTCACTGACATTGATGTTAATTAAGTTTCATAATTTAATGAACCCAAAAAAAGATTGACATTTGTACAATTAGCCTTCACATAACGTGAAACTCTGATCCTTTAAAACTGAGTTTCAGAAAACTGGGACTGCTTTTGTGCACATACAACTCTGTCACCAGCTTCCAAGGCTCCCATTATATTCCTAAGAATGGCATTATAAAATAAATGAAGCAAGACAAGGCTTCAGCCACAGATATGTTTTACTCAAGTGAGAAGAGTATATAATGCATAGGAACATCATTAACTCTGGCATTGGTTTACTAAAAATCCAGGGCAGCCATAGTGGAATAACAAAATATTAATCTGTAATATGTCTTCCATTATATTTGCAAATGTTTTTGTATTAACTTACATGTATTCAAGATCCTGGTTGATACCTTTTCTTTTACATGCTCTAATTTCCCCCCTAATTATTCCACTGGAGGACTCATTTCCTCTGAAATTTCAGTCTGTCTTTGTTTAAAGGTAAAATGCTTAGCTTTCTTACAACAGTCACTGGCAAGGGAACAGAATCACAACGGTTGGCTTAGTGTGCTATTTTTTCACCTCTTAGGATAATATTCATGGGTTTGTGATATCAATTTGTTGAAGTACAGCTAGCATTTAATTGTGGAGTGAGATAGACTAGACTAGACTAAACCAGAATAGAACAGAACAGAATAGAAAATAAAAGAGTAAATTGCATATTGTAATCATAGAGGTTTTTGTGTTTGTGGGAGCGTGTGCGTGTGTGTGTGTGAGAGCGTCTGCATCAGATTACAGTACAACATATTTATCCATTTATCATTGTGGGTGAAGTAAAAAAATTGTAAATGGCACTTGCTCATTCTAATCAAGCTTTACCCCAGGAGACAAAATATTGGCCCCAAATTGTATGACTGCTATCTAAGGAAAAGAAGTAAAATAGATAATGAGAAGACAACCACATGCCAACTATGACAAAATTAAAACATGGCACCATTTTATAATCCCTCTCCTTAAGTTGTGAGCGAGACCTTTAAGTATGATGAAATAATTTCTGTGATTAGTTGACTTTGTATAGAAAAGACAAAGGGAATTTGCAAATATAATTAGGGTTTCTATTCAGTAAAGTTTGTGTTAATCAAAAATAAGTTTATCCTAGGTGGGTCAGACCTAATCAGATGAGGCATTCAAAGAGGAGCTAGAGGTAAAAGATGAAAAGCAGCTGTAAATGTGCTTATGATGGTCTTGAAGAAATCACATTTCACATGTTTTAGAGAGGGTCATGTGGTAGAAAACAATAGATAACCTCTAGGCATTTACCATGCTTTCATAAGGGAATAAATAGTCACAACAACCAGAGAGCTTGGAAGAGAATTTTGAGCTTCAGATAAAATTACCGCCCCAGCCAGGGCTTTGATATCAGCCTGCGAGACCTGGATCAGAGAACCCAGTTAAGCTATGGTCAAACTTCAGACCTAAGGAAACTGGGATAATAAATGGGTGTTGTTTTAAGTCACTAAATATGTGGAGATGTGTTACATAGCAGTAGAAAACAAATGCAGTTGTCTACCTAGATTCCAGGTGCATGGACCAGCCCCCCACCTTTGTTTTTGGTTGTGGAGCCCTCATTGATCACTATTGGAGATAACATTTGCTTTCTACTATCTGGCTGTGTTTCTGTAGCTAAAACTCCTCATTGGTACAGTTCCTCTCCCATCTACACAACATGTCAAATGAGTGTCTTTCCCCTTTTGGCTTCTTATTTTATGCTCCAATCCATTAAAAAGCACAGGGAAAAATAAATCCTGAGTAAGAAAGGCTTTTGGAATATAATTCTCACACGTTTGTAAAGCAGATAATGTTAACTGCTTTACAGAAGAGAAAACTAGAAGCTAGAGAGGTTCCAAGATACCTTTGTTTTTTAGAAACACACAGCTTCTACAGCTAAGCCTTGCACCTCAGAATGCAGCAGTCTCTCTCAATAATTGTCATTTTCTCGCTAAATTTCTCAGAACAAGAAGAAATCCAACTTGTTTTACCACAAAGCAAATTTTGAATTGACATTAGCTGTGTGGTTTTCACAGTTACTTAACCTATCTGAGCCACCATGTCCACATTTTCTCATTTAAGGTGTGGGGTGTGTGTGTGTGTGTGTGTGTGTGTGTGTGAGAGAGAGAGAGAGAGAGAGAGAGAGAGAGAGAGAGAGGTGTGTTATGCCTACACTCTCGTCTTCTGTAAATTGGGAGATGACTACTGAATACACATTTATTTCAAAATTACTTAATCACTATCCTAATTCTGATAACTCTCTTTATCATGTAACAAAAGTTTATAATTTAATTTCAAAGTTAAAATTGACCAATACTCCCAGCAATTCGTAAAATCTTTGCAAATCAATTCTTTACTAATTGAGAATATGGAGATTTAAATAGAAAGAGACCTAAAATTAAAGAAGAGAAAAAGAATAAGTTATAAACACTAATAGAGCAAAGAAGATATCCAAAAGAAATTTAATATATTTTAAAATATATTTTGTTATGATAATGCATTATTTACTATATATTAATCTTACAGTGAAAAGAAGATCTCTACCTAGTAATTTTTCATTGAATATCCTCAGGGATATTTGTGTACTTATCCTTGTATTAAGAATAAAATTTTATAAACTAATTGAAATTTCCTCACTATAATTTGTTATATTAATTTTTTATCCAAAGTTAAAGTAAATCAAAAGTACTTGAACATATTAAAACATCAAAATGTCTAAGATATTTCTGTAAAACAAAACATCTCTAATTTCTAAATAATTTTTTGACAAATAAAAAAAAATTAAGAATAGGTAGACACATAGGAACAAATAGTAGATTAATAATTGCCAGGGATTAGGAGTGAATGTGGGGAGATGTTGGTTAAAAGTACAGACTTTCAGTTAGAAGTAAGTTCTGCAGATCCAGTGAAGAGCAGGGTGGCCATAGTCAATTTGTAAGTATTATAAATTTAGAGCTTTAATGTCACTACACACAAAAAATAGATTAGTATATGAGGTCATGGATGTGTTAACTAACTATCCTGTAGTAATCATTTCATAATATATACATGTATATACATGATAATCACATTATACATCTTAAACTTCCAGAATGTTATAAGCCAATTATATCTCAATAAAGCTGGAAAAAATTAGTTCTTGTGGTTTAAAATCACATACAAAAAACATCTTCTGATAAACAGGCTGGATTTAAAACTCAAAACAATCCATAATTATGGATCTTGGTAGAAGTTAATTGTGTACATACAGCACACATCTGCACTAGATGAAATCTAACATTTGCATTAGTACAATAGAACTGCTTTTGCAAACCTGAATCAGTGAAACATTTTGGGCATTGTGTATATTTATTCATGCCTAATACATTTTGTTTTTATTTTTCAGGGATTATGGCGATAATGACCATGTCACTAATATTTCTTATCACATCTACCTCAATATTTCCTTGTCAAAAATTATCATAGTATCTGTTGTACAGCAAGAGATTTTTATTCATAGAATCTGCTTTTAAGTACCAAATGACAGGCATTTTTTTTCAATGACTTGTTACGTTTTTAACCAAAGAAAAGGAACAATTTTAAGATATTTAAGGACTTATCTGGAAGGAAAATGTCAAATTTCTCGATTTCTAATTTTAGGTCAAGGATGGAAGTTGTCCACATTAAAACAACATTAAATGGGAGAAAAGTGGCCTGAATAACAAGGACTATATTACAAACGAGTTCCAACCATAATTCACAATTTTGTAATTTAAAAAAAAATTCTAGCTTTTAAAAAATTATTAAATAAATGTACAGAATAAATCAGGTACTCTGGGGTTTTCCATAGACTTCTCACTGAAACTTTTCTGACTGCAGAGCTGAGATGAATTTCGAAAAGGGCAGCCAAAGATGGAATGAGGGTGGGCACAGTGCTACCACAAACCACGCTGTGAAAACAAATATATATATATATATTTTCAATGTAAAGAGCATTAAGGAGAAACAGCAAGGGCCAAGAGTGGGAGTCAGTGTTTAGCTGATAACTTCTGTTCATAATGGTGTTATGGCCCTGGCAGGGTTATTCACTTGGTTAGAGCATTCTCCCAGTATGTCAAGGTTGCAGACTGGATCCCAGTCAGGGTACATACAATAATCAACCAATGAATGCATAAATAAGTGGAAAACAAAGTCGACGTCTCTTTCCCTCTCTCTCTCCCTACTATCTCTTCCTTTATCTCTCAATCAATCAGTACCGTGTTATAGCTCTATTTCTAGATCTTATATATCCTTATGTTGAAATGTCTTCTTAAAAGATTTGAAATGAGTTCCATACCTCATCAAAAGCAATTCATTGTTTCAGAGAATTCTTTGAATTACTAATGAATTTCTTACACTATAAAATACAATTGTCAATGATGGAATATCAGAGTTGGCTAGATAGAAAAAGAAAATACGGGAGAGAAACAGAAAGCTCTATTATATTGGGCCCATTCATATACTGGCTTGACTCCACTCAGTGAGTAGACTTGAAGTTGAACATAGCTGTGGGAAAATTGCCAACAGTCTTAGCTAGCAACTTTGGATATTATTTCAGAATAGAACCTCTGAAAGATGATTACTAAATAATCAGATGATAACATTTTTTTTTTCTCTAAATGAACAACAACTCAGCTCAGCAGAAGAGTGTAAGAATTACCATTTGCCACAAAACCTAGATAATCTCTCCAGCAATTGTTCTCAAACCTTTTGGTCACAAGATCTCCTTTCCCTCTTAAAAATTAGCAAGGACCTGAAAGAACTTTTGTTTCTGTGGGTTATATCTATCAATATTTTCCTCATTAGAAATTATACTTGAAAAAGTTTTAAAATATTTTTATAAATAACAAAAACACATTTAAAAATAAATAAAAATTATTTAAAAATCACTTTTTTAGAAAATATATGGCATTGTTTAGTATTTTTGTAAATCTTTTTAATACCTGGTTAATAAAAATACCTGGATTCTCATACCTCCTTCTGCATTCAGCCTGTTGCTATATGTTGCTTGATTGAAGTCAGATGTTAAAGATATAAAGTAGGACAAAGGAATGCCACATAGACCCTTGAAAAGGTCTCAGGGACTCCTCAGAATTACTGCTCTACACATTCTCTCTACTTTTACTTTTCTCTATTCCTTAAGCCCCTCACACTAATCTCTGGTCTTTGCTTTCCTTTCTTCTTCCATGTCACACATGTTCTTATTTTTTTCCCTTCCCTCCTCCTCTCTTTAATTGCCCCTTTCTTTTCTGACCTATGCCTCCCTTCCCCAATTTTTCTTCCTCCCCTTGAGCCCTCTCTACCCTGTTCTCTCCAAGTGATATATGAAAATAAAATGTCTTTCTAAAAAAATAAAATTATCTTCAGGGATCTTGGAAAGATATTTGATATTTCTTATTTATTCCTCCATAAATTTTCTTTGTAAATGGCAGTATCTAGTCATATATACAAAAAACAAAACAAAACCCCACCCTTAATTCCTATGTGCCTTCAATCTATACATCTAGTTTCATTACTCAAAATATATCATAAATTTCTCTACTTTCCTTCAACTCTACTTTCTAAGTTCAGTGGCAGTTTAATTCACTCTCCCCCGTCATGTATACTATTGCAAGTATACTAAACTGGTTTTCTTCTCTCCACTTGCCTAATACCACCACCTCCACAATCAATTCTCCACTCAGTGGTCAGTGTGATTGTAGTAGATGTTCTTGGTGACCCATATTGATCTTTTCCAACTATTGTAAGGGTTGGCTAATAAGTAATGCATAGCTGATCCTGATCATCTTTGGAGAATAGATTACAGACACTAAGAGCTGCCTCCTCCAGGCTGTATCCTTATAGCCCCAGGATAGAAAATGGCCAGTAACTGAGGTGGGGTAAAGAGGCTAGCCCCCTCCCTCAGGGACTAACTCTGTGGGGCAATTTGTGCTTCAGAGCTTCCCCATGGGGTCAGACTAAGGTTAGTTTCCATTGGGACCACATTCTTGCTTCCCTTGCCCTCATTCTCCTGAGAAGCTGATTTTCTCATGCTCTGCTTCAAGGGGACCCAGCCTAAGACTATAAAATTAAATTTTCTATATAAAATTATGAGGGATTTTTTCCTTAAACTCTCAAATGATTTCCAAATTCTTTGTTACTGCCTAGAAAATGCTGCTTTAACTGGTGGCTGCCTACTCATCTGTCACCATTTTTTGTCAACCAGCCAAGACTAAGAAGGTAAGTCCTCCCCTGATGTCGCTTTCTCCTAGAGGCCCTTCTGACCACTCTCTAAATGTTCCCTCCACCTTTGCTCTCTCACTCATTCTGTTGAATTATTATTTTATGCTTTTTCAGAGCATTCATTACTATCGAAAATTACCTTATTTACTTATTTGTTTACTTTTTATTATTTCTCTATTCACTGAAATGTAAAAAATAGGTTTAGTCTGTATTGATCACTGCTGCACTCCTACTACATAGAACTGATTGTATCACATAGTAAATGCTCAATAAATATTTGTTGGCTTGAATTAATATTGAGTTGTAACATTTATATAATTAATTTAAAAATAATATTTTCTGTGATAATTTATTAATTTACTCATATATTCATTCAATAAATACTTTAAAGCCCTTATTTTGTAAAACATTGAATTAAATGTTATAAAGGTAGAAACCTGTGGTAGACTCTGCTACCTTTCTCTAATATCTGCTTCTCTTCTCATGGGAACACATGAAACCTACATTTTCCAGCCTCCTGTGTGACTAGGTGGGTCCATGTGATTGATTTCTAGTGGAATGAGATATAAGTATAAATGAAATGGATCTATTCCATTCCAAGGCATTAAAGAGCCAGTGTGCCCTTCTTGTTCTCTTTCCATTCCTTAGCTATCTAGATATAGAAAAAGAAACAGATGTCTCTGAAGTGACTCCAGCAATTAATGGAGCCAAAAGATATCAATAGCCTAAATATCTGAGTCAGTGGTTGGAAAAAAGATACCCATATTGGATTTGATATTAGTAAAGAGTAAACTTCTATTGGATTAAGCATTTGATGTTTTGTTTTCTACAGCTCCAGGCACATATTTTCTTCACTAAAAATAGAGCATCAATAGTAGGTATTCTTGTCTTCAATAAATGTATTATCTAGTATAAGAGAAAGTAAGGAAACATAAGTGTGTTAGCTACCTATTGCTGTAAAACAAATTACCCTAACTTCACACACTGAAACAACAAACATTTATTATCTCACAAGTTCTGAGGATCAGGAATTCAGGTGGCTTAACTGGAGGGTTCTGACTCAGAGTCTCTCATGAAGTTTCAGCCAGGCCGTTGGCTGCAGCTGGAGTCATCTGAAGGTCAACAGGAAGGATTTCGTTCCAAGGTCACTGATATTGGTGGGTGTCAGTTCCTCACTACGTGGGCCTCTCCAAAGTTTGCCTGAGTGTTCTCATGATTCTGGTTTCCTCCAGAGTGAGTGAATCAAGAGAGGGAAAGAAATAACATCTGGAAGAAAATCACAGACCTTTATAACCTATTCTTGCAAATAGTACTCCATTACTTCTGATAAATTCTATTCACTAGAATAGAGTCACTAAATCCAACCTCCACTCAAAGGGAGCTGAATTAAGCTGCATCTTTTGAGACAAGGAGTATCAAAGAATTTGTGGACATATCTTTAAAATCACTGTAACAAGTAACGCAAAGTTACGTGTGAAAAATTCTGTAACTGTTACAGGCAAACATTCTAAGAATTCATAAGTATATGAGAACAAAGGATAAATGAATGTTTCCTTTTTTAAAAAAATATATTTTTATTGATTTCAGAGAGAGGAAGAGAGAGGGAGAGACAGACAGAAACATCAATGATTACAGAGTCATTGATCGGCTGCCTCCTGCACGCCCCCAACTGGGAACTGAGCCCGGAACCCGGGCATGTGCTCTGACGGGGAATCGAACCCTGATCACCTGGATCCTAGGTGGACTCTCAACAGCTGAGCCACACCTGGCCGGGCAACAAATGTTTCAATTAAAAGGTAGCCATTGATGCTTGTTGATAAATGTAGATTAGAGGAAAATCATTTCAGGCAGAAGAAACAGAATGAAAGATATGAGAAAACTTAGAATCCAATCCAAGAATGGAAATATTTTGGCCAGGGCAAAATTATATGTGGGGGATGGCTATTTGGATAGATGACCCAGTGAGGAAGAAAGTCACCAATTCCTGTTCTTCCATAACTTACAGATGGCCAGAAAGGAGAAAAAACAAAACCCTTCAAAGGCTCATGGCTATTGAATCAGCATAGTCGTGTTCTTACAGAAGTGCAGCAGCAGCCGCGTGCGATGTGATTCAGGATTTCATCCTGCTGCCTGCTTCCCAGCATCCTTACAGCGCGGACAGTGCCAGATGTCCAGATGCAGGTGTATCTTTCTCATCAGCAGGGAAATATCTCTGTGTTCCCGTTGGAGCTTGCACCCCCTTTCAGACTGCACCCAAGGACATTTCAATGAATAACACATGTTATTGACTAATACATACCAAAACATGATAAAAACTTTCACAGTCCCTTCTATTGAGCAACTGCTTTATCAAAGTCAAATGTATTTGGATAAACTCTACATCTGAGATTATGCTAATATGTAACACCAGACTCATAGGTTACTCAGATACACAGATAGCTCCATCAGGGTAGGGGGTAGGGAAGGGGGGGCGTAAGCAAACTAATTAATCGACAGTTTTCAAACTGATAAGTCGGTTAAGTCAAAAGCCCAAACCAGTTTTTTCTCCAGATCGAAGTTTTGTTTAAACCTCATTAACTGCAAATTTATGAAACAAAAGAAAACAATTGACCACCAAGGTTCAAAACCCTCAAAATGAATTTAAATGGTTCCTTTTACCTTGGGAGGAAAAAGAATGTTACCTCCATGGAAGTCTGTACAATGTGTAACCCTCATGATGAAGTTCAAGCTCCTGAGACCTTTTATAGAACATAAGCCTCCAGAATTTAGCATGCCCTCACAATGGCTCCCTCGCCGTTGGCAAACATGCTATAAGATGCTATTGATTTACTGTTTCCAAAAAGAAGCCAGAGAACCAGCAAGTCTTCTGATAACTAAATGGAACATTTAGGTCACGATATCAGATTGCTTACCTGTTTATGTAATACACACTCAGGAAATATGTTCTGACAGTTTCAAAAACAATATAATTATTTTTGAAAATTGAGGATGACATAACTGTTTTATTTTTTATAAATGTAATAAAATATAGAATCTATCTAGAGAGCGATTTCACCTTGATTTTCAATTAGCTTAACAAAATAGGCTAAACACAATTAGTCACAATAATTTTGCAGTTTCAACCACTATCTATCAAACTACTTTGGAGATCATGTCTACTTTTATAGTTGGGGTAAATAAACATGGTATAAAACACAGCAAGACCTTTTGTCCCTGTGCTAACTAAACTTGTGTATCTCCTCTGCACAGCTTATCATTCAAGCTATAAAGGGCTTTTGTGTCTTCTGAATACTTTTTAAAGATGGATGACAAATGTTTAACAAGTAGAGTAAGGTGGGGAAACAGGAGAAAATGTGTGCTTATATATTTAATAAAAATTAGGTGAAGAGTTCATTTAGAAAATACTCACTTTTTAGTGATAATCAAGAATGGTGTTGTAGCACACTCATTGTCAATGTCTAATGCTGGGTGGGCACAGTCCCTAAAGGTTATCTATTAATCCATAATAATAAATACATTGTAGGGAAACAGTATTTTCTCACACTTGTAAAACAAATTACTATTGAGTTTATTTGTGTTCTTATTTCTCACTCACTCACTAGTTTGAGTCAGTGGGTCTCATCATTAACTTCTGAGAAGTAATAATTAACCCAATGCCCTAAACACCATCACAAGGGTGTCTTAATATGCTGTCTCCCAATTTCACAGTGTGTTTTTTTTCCCCTTGTTTTGTTTTCTTTAACAAATTATCCATCAGCTTTGACATCACTGCTTGAGAAACCAGTGCAAAAAATACAGTTTAAAATCTTATTTATTTATATTAAAGAGGAATTATAACTTCCTAGGAAGAACAATATCTAATAAGGAGTGTGGAAACATTAATAAGACCATCAATGGTAGAAAGCTTCACATATAGTTTCCAAAAGCTCTTATATACTAACTCTTCTTTTTTCAAGTTGCTCACTTCTCTAAACAGTTTGTCATTCTCATAATTGCTTTCAAAACTTAGTTTGTATATCATGTCAATGTCTAAAATGAAAAGTCATCTTTAATGTTATCTTACCTTTAATTTTCCGTTATTGTTATGTCAGAGTTCATTACTTATCTCATTTAGAAATACACAACAATGGTGTGGAAAGATCTTTTGGTAGCCCCAGCTTACACTCAAAGGTCAAAGTCATAGATAGACAGTTTCTAACTGGTGGGTGCCCACCCAGTCACACAGGGCAGGAGTTCCAATCCAGTCCTGTAACTGGAAATCAGCCCCTGTCTCTTTACTTTCAATTCAACATTCTCATGACAAAACCTGCTGGAATCTGAATGTTTCTCCACAACCTGGAAAACTAATTTTTCTCCTCATCTCAAAATCTATCTTTGTGAATAGTGCTATGGGCTAAATGGTGTCCCCTCAAAATTCATATGGTGAAGCCCTAATCCTCAGTGTAATAGTATTTGCAGATGAGGCCTTTTCAAGCTAATTAGGGTTAAATGAGGTTGTGTGGGTAGGGCCCTCATGATGAGATTAGTAGCTTTATAAGAAGAGAGATTATACTTTTTCTCTGTCAGGAAGAGTGCTTCCATCAGGAATCAAATCAACCTGGACCTCTCAGCCTCAAGAACAATAAGAAATAAATCTTGTTCAAGCCATAGAGTCTTTGGTTAATGTCAGATTAATTCAAGCTGATTACGTCCATCTGTCTCTCCTTTTGGTTGATTCCTTCTCATTGATGGAGTATTCATTCGTTTTTTTTGTTTTTTTTTTCATTCTAGTAGTTCCTCAAGAGGATTTCAATATGAATGACTTAATTATTACCTTTTTTTGTATAAGTAAATAACATTAAATCAACAAGGACTTGGTTTAAATAAAATTCAGATATAGGAGGATCATAAAAATTAAAATTACTTGATACATAAATTATGAAAGTTATTCCAATTCCAGAATATTCACTAGACGTTAATGTCCAGAAGATGCACTATATTTGCAGAAGTTCAAATAAATGGCGTTTTTAGTTAAAAAGAAAAAGAATGTTCAAAAATTGGACAAGTCCAAAATAAAAAGCTAAGTATATAAATGTATATTCTAATTTCTTAACGTCATTGTTACATTTGATCGTTGCCCTGTAATCTTTTTTATTTCTTATCTCACTATGAGAAGAATGTGCTCATTTCATAAAACCATAGGCATCTGTCACAGGATAAGGACTCTGAGGCAAACACTGAGGTGGTGGTTGGGATTTTAGATGTTTATTAGGGGTTGACACCTCTGGTAACAGAGAGACTGATTGCAATGAGGACCTGACAAAGTCTAGGCCTACGCTGCCCATCAGAGTTTACCTACCTTGAGCTAAAATGACCCAGCCTTTCTACCCTTGCCTCACTCAGCCATAGGATGGGGGCTGCTCTGGGAAGGGTGATGCGGCTTTCTGGAGCTCACGCACATCCTGCAAGAGCTGACTGCTGGATATGTCTGCTGACTGCCTTCCCCACAGCTGAGCGGGATCAGGTTGGAACATCTCAATTTTTACCACAAAACCTCAATATTTAAAATTACCCACTACCATTACAGTGTGAGTTAAAACAAGTTCTGAACATCCTGAATGATGTCCTATGTCAGATATCCTGAAAAAAATTCAATATACAATATGGGATGACCCTGACTACCCTCGGTATGTCAACACCCAATCACCCAGTCTACTAAGGTTATAACTGGCTACCCTTGAAGAATCTGATCTATGTGGAAAACCACACTGGCCATCTGCCATGGTCTGGTCACAACTCTGGCTCCCTTGGAACTACAATGTGGTTAATTCCCTTTTCCCACACACTTTACCTGGGGCTAATAACATAAGAAAGGAATCTTATACCCAAGCGCATATTCTGTCCTTTGGAAACGGCAACCATGTTATGGATCCCTTGATTACCACCAAAGATATTAGATAAAATGCTTAAAATATTTTAATCCTAAAATATTCAATGACTCACTTAAATTGAATAAAGTTGTTGGGAAATAATGTTTTTCTTTGTTTCTTTTTAACACAACCAAATCTTTCATCTCTAATTCTCTTTTGAAAGGACATCAACTATAACCCTGGTCCTCTCTCTAACTCTGTTCATTCAATGCTTTTGAGGTGAAGAGATTTAAAAATTTTGCAAATTTAGGAAAGAATAGCTGGGCACATGTGACTCTACTCCTTCTTTCTCCTCTCTCTGAGGATGCTGCTCTTCCAAGACAGGCATTCCAAATGAAGCTGTCTGCTAATGAAGGGTAAGGATCAGAATAATTATGAAAATATAATCTACATCCTCAACCTGACCTCTATCCATAATAAAACAGATATTTGCTATCCATCTTTCCTCTTTGTATAATTTCTTACTTTTTCAGTATCCAAATATGAAAGAAAATACTCTGATGGTCTTCCTCGAAAGAATATATGCACCCCTATGTTCACTGCAGCATTATTTACAATAACCAAGGTCTGGAATCAGCCCGTGTCCATCAGTAGATAAGTGGATATAAAAGCTGTGCTACTTTTATACAATGGGATACTTCTCAGTCATAAAAAAATAATAAAAAGAAAAATGAATCTTACCCTTTGTGACAGCATGGATGGACCTGGAGAGCACTATGGTAAGTGAAATGTCAGTAGGAGAAAGACAAGTACCATGTTATTTCACTCATGTGCAATCTAATGTACAAAGTAAACTAACAACCCAGTTTTTAATTAACTGGAAAGGAACAAAGGGAAAGCTGAATATTATAGGCATGCACAACAGATTCTAAGTGACATAGAAAAGGTGATTATGTGTCAGTCACACCTGGGAACAGGTCATTGGCCAGAACAGGCATGGCCACTACAAGGGTGTGAAATCTGAACTATATAAGCTCCTGAACAAAGGGGATTCCCTCTCTTGGACCTCTTGCTCTCTTGGGACTCTTGTTGCTGGGGATGCGCTCTCGAGCTTTGCACCCATCCAGATACAATGGACTAATGGACTGTGATTAGCCTGATTCTACACAAGACCCAGCTCCAACATGGAATGAAAACTTTGGACACTGGCTTTGTTTTTAGCTCTCCTAACCCCCAAGCTGCACCTTCTCCAGGACTGGTTTAAGAGAAATGGGACCTTGCAAACCCAGGGATATAAGTCCATGCAAATAAAAATCACTCATCCTCCCATGAGTCTTAGAAAATTCTTTTTCTCCAGATATTATAAGAACCTCACTCCCACTAGCAACAGAGAAATTCCACCCATGCAATTCTTCGATAACAACATGACTATTTGATCATAATACAACAAAATAAATTTATACACAACTCAAGTTTTCAACTTTTATGCCAAATATGATTCCCTTGGTTATTTTTTGTTTGTCAATTTATTCAAGAAAATCTTAAAAAAAAACTGGATTGACCAAATTGGCTACTTGTCTTGGCATTGTATTATAACAGCCACAAACATTGAATAAATCAATCAATGCAATGGAGCTGTACATTAGAAACAACAGCAGGATTTGTCCTAAATGTTTGCCCCATAGCCAGGTTTACTTTGAGCCTGCATGTGAAAGATTTTGTGATTAGCCTCAAAGCACAAAAATACCAATTAATTATGATGATTAGATATGTCTTCATTAGTAGTCTATAAATAAATCATGCACAGCATTGTGCAGTCAGCTATCCTAGAAATACATTCTTCTAGGAGGCTGTGAAAACAACTTAATTAATTATAAATGTTCTGCAACTTATCATGTTATATTTTAAAATGTTAAACATATACATATATGTTATATATGTGTGGAGGTATTTGTCAAATTGTTTCACTGTCTCTTTATACTTCTTAGCACTAAAGTGATTTCCTGAATCAAGATGGAAGTTTGTTAAAAATGTTACTTAAAACATATTTCCAGTTTCTTTCATGTTTTCAGATGACAGAGAATTTCTCTTTGATATTTAATGTCTGTGCTTCCAGAAATGTTTTGTAAATGTGCTCCTCTCCTTTTCCCACCCTAACCCATCCCTGCCCTCAGTATATTTTTGTTTATTCAAAAGAATTGTTTCCCTGAATGTGTTGCTGTTATTAAAAACATTTTAATTGTGTTTGCAATTAACCCATTTGTGCAAGACACCCCCCATTCACTCCTCCAGATTCTCTGTTCTTCCTTCTCTGCCATGCTAGCCCCCCAGGAGACTGTCCTCTGTGAACCGCATCAAGCGATTCTCTGGACCTTGAGTTTCCAGTTGAGCTCAGCTAATGGGGATCCCTGGCAGGAGATCAGAGGTGGGTAGAAGAATTTATTCCCCTGACCCCTTTTCTTCAGGTTGACTGTGTATCTCAGCCAAAGGTCACAGCTCCTGACAGGTGATTCTTGCCGACAGATCTCTCTAAGGGTTTTCGTCCTTTCAGATCTAAGGGTAGAAACAGGCCTCTCCACATAACTCAGCCAGAGGTACTGCACTCTCTCTCCTGGTTTCCCTGTACCCTGCCCTCGCTTTTGTAAACAAATCTTTTATTAAACTCATCTCAAATTACCCCCTTTGAATATGTAATCTGTTTCCTGCAAGACCTTGATTGATACACGATTCTTCTCGTAAATTATTCAAACAATACAAGAATACAAAGAATAAAACAGGTCATTACCTGTTTTGATTACGAATACTGAAAATACAATTCAAATTGGCTTCAGCACCTGGATTTTTCTAGTTCTCTGAGTCAATATATCACAGGCAGAAGTATGAGTGGAAAAATGCACTTTTCAGGGCTAGTTAGGATTTAAGTTAGCCAGAGCAGAAGTTCAGGGTACCATCGAGCATGCTTTTGCACCTCTTATCCGGGGATTTTGTACCAGTCAAGCTCCGCTTAAGAGACAAAATCAAATCAATTATTTTAACAGAAACAGTTTTATGTAAAAACTGTTAATTAGGTATTGAAAAATTTAAAAGGTGAAAAGAAAAATTAAGTTATTAAAGAAGTTTGCAGCTCCCATCCTGGGGCTAGGGGTGCAAATGTATAAACTTGGAGGAGGTGCCCTGGGAGCTGAAACCCAAACCTTGGAGAAGGGGTGCTGCTGGACTTAGGCTGGTGTCTCTTGGCTTGGAGGAAAAACCTCATGGGACTAGAATCCACACCTCTGAAGTGGGATACTGAGCAGCAGCAGCAGGTGCTAGAGTTTCTGCAGGAGGACATCAAGGCTGGTTCTGCAAGAATTGAAAAACTGCAAACTCAATTCAACATTTTACTGAAACAAACTGCTGCTGCCAAGGGGAAAAGGTGCGATGAGGCTAGGGCAATCCTGAAAGGGACAGCAAGCCAACAGGGAGCCAACAGCATGCAAAGAAGCTGGAGCAAGTCCCCCTTCCTCCTCCATCCTTGCAGCTCCCTCTGTTGCTTCCTACTGGCCCAGACTCACAGAGAGACAACTGGCAAAGCTAGCATGTAGTTCTGCAATTTTCATCCTCAACATCACAGAGCAGAGTCTAGAAGACAGTTTGTGCTGAGATGCAATAACTTAATGACTGGCATAGGGTAATGGTTGGAAAATCAAGGACACTCATTTAGTGGAAACACAATTTCAGAGTTCTTACCTGACACTAAGCCCTGAGTGAGATTAGACTGTCTTAACCACAGGAAAGTTTTAGTCCTGTTTCTAATAGGGCAGTTTATATGATAAAGAAAGCAAATATAAATGATACGAGAAGTACCATGATTGAAGGAATAATATAAGCTTTTGGAGTGGCATGTAAAGAGCTATGTAGAGTCAGACAGAGTGTTCCATTGGAGGATATTTTGAGGTTGGAGTTCAATTGAAATTGAAGAATCATATTTTGAAAAACAGGAAGATTAAGCATCAGGAACTACAAGTAAGTTTCATCAGAGAAATTACCTGGAGCCACTTGCTCTGCAGTGCCTGGATACCTCTGTACTAGCCCTGTTGTCACTGGGTACTGCTGCCATGGAAACAACTATGGTCAATCAATTTTCAACAAATCTTTATTTATATTGTCTTCAAAAAAAAAATTGGGCATCCAGATGGTGGAACTTAGGTCAGTGATCTGCTCTAGTTGCCTAGGGATTCTGAGCTCTTGCTAATCTTACTTGAATAGCGTCTCAGTCTCTCACAAATAGAAATGGTTGTATGAAAATTCCCCAGGAACCAGTAAGGTACCCATCCTCCTTGATGCATCATGAAGCCTCTTCTCTCTTGATTTTCAGGAACTTTTATTTCATCCACTATAGTACCACACCCCTTTTTTTGCCTACTGACACTTTGTCTGCATGTGACTAGATGGCATTGTTTACTTCCATGTAAGTGTTGCTGAATCCCCTGGTAGAACATTTCTCATTGGTTATTACTAATTTCTAAACCAGTAGTTCCCATAATTTCAGTGGTGGTGGGGGGGAACACGGAATGGTTGATTAGAACTAGTTGGGAGAGGTGCTATTTCCAATTCTATTCCTTGCATACTGACTATAAAAGAAATAGCACCATACATCAATCAGTATTTCAAATCATTGGTAGCATCCTGTGATCTGGTGTTATATGGATTCTTCAGCGAGGTATCTGAGAAAACTAAACTAATCAAAGGGCATTATCCTATGCTGTTTGTTTGTTTGTTTGTTTGTTTGTTTGTTTGTTTTCACGGAAAGTTGAGTTTCTCACTTAGAAGAAATTATGGATATTATGATGTAGAATAAGATATTCAGTTGTCTAAGACGTTCATGGTAATGCTGACTTGAGTGAGGCATGATGAATGGAAAAATCAAATATAAACTTAAATCCAGAATAAGTATCTAATCCACATTATAGAAACTCTCCATGACAAAAGTGATAAAAATAAAAGTAACTGACATCCAAACATATAGTACAATATTGCAGGTTCAATATACTACTTTCGGAAATATATTCTCATATGCTGATAAAGGGAATCCGGTATTGTTGTACTTGTAAATAGCAATCATTAAGTAAATTCTGAAGTTGCTACAGAAGGAGGATCATTGATATCGAGCGATCAGGCTCTCTTGTTCACCTATTATTATGAGTATAAATGCCTTTGAGTTAATAAGTATCAGGGATATTCTTTATGTTCTGAACGCATTTCAAGAAATTCTTCCTTGCTTCTTTTCTCTGCTCCAAATCCTTGTCAGGATTCTGTTTCTGCACAATTCCTTATTATCTAGGCAATTAATCCCCAAGTTTGGTTTCTGTGCAATTCCTTATTATCTAAGAAAATAAGGAATTGCACATAAATTCTGGTAGTTCCCTTTCTGAGACAATCTGAAACAATTGTCAAGTTCTACATAATATACTAGCCTCAGAGAAAATTGGACACTTCCTATGACATTATTTTGCTTCATGAGCTTTACAGGTGGCCTTGTAGGTCATAAAGAAAGAAAATCCTTCCAAAGGCACAATGGATTAATATAGTCTTAAGATCTGTACATAAGCATTTCCCAAAGATTTGTGCATATCTCTATCCTCAGAGAACCTCCACCCTGGAAAGTGGCTACAGGTATCTTTAAGGAGAGGTGTGAGGAATTTCTCAATATGTTCTTTAGTGACTGTGGACTATCAGTGGAAGTTAGTGTTTAGGATGCCATGCCAAGATACTCTTTTCCTACCAATTCTCTAATTTTCACATAAGAGAGAAGGAAAGGCTCAGAATTCCACTGATAGTCTAATTTTGCTATCTCTAAGACCACATTTTGTTTTTTACCCAGCTCAGGCCCTGCAGCAACAAAAGATAATGGATTCTTTTATCTTGATCCTAGAAACTCCCTGGATTTCAGTCAGTGCTATGAGCCTAGAATTCAAGGATTTTAACTTGTCATTCTCTTTCTTTAAGGTGACCATTGATGTTCAAAGCTGCTGCTCCCTTTTAAAGTCCATAAATTCCTTATGTACATCCTACTGTTCTGGGATTGGATCAACTCAATTTCCAAAAGTCATACTTGCAATGAGCACTTGATGCCAGGTGACCACAGGCAATGATTTGATTAGCTTTTTTACTGCTGCTGCCTTCCTGTTTTGGCATTTAAGCAAGATTTTGACTAGTTTCTGACCCAGCTATACCAGATAAACAATTGATGATCCCCACAACCCCTTGCAGGGAACTAATGCACCCCATTCCCTGGTAACAATTGCTCAGTTAGGGATCTTGGTTGTGAGCAGCAAAAGCAGCTCTAGCTAATAAAAGAAGAAAATAAATGCATTGGGAAAATGTTGGGTAGCTCACAGAATTAGCTGGAAGGATGGAAGACCTGCTAGGAAAATGGACAGAAAACAACAGAATCTTTGTAAGAGGAACCTCAGCCAAGATTGTGTTGAAGAAACACACTCATTTGGATGTCCCATTGGTGCCACTGGTGCCATCATACAGATCCGATGCTGGATACTACCACTGCTGCACATACCAGAAAATGACAGATGATAAATCGAAAGGACATAAATCCAATTACAGATCACTGGTAAAAATGAGAAAGAATACAGAACAAACAGAAAAGAAGAAAAATGTTCATCTCTGTCGGTGATAAAGAAGAATGTAACAAAGGCATTCATTCTTTGAGATTATGTGGGAAGAGATGTTAAGAGACAATTGATTAATATGCTGCCTTCATCCAATATCGTTCATGATAAGTAATTATCAGTTGTATGGCCTTGAGAAAGTCACTTATCCTCCCTGTGACTGGTTCATTTTCTCTACAATGAAGATAGTAATAGTATATATCTCATGAGAATGTCATAAGGCAAAAATGAGTAATATATAAAACATTTACAGTAGTATCCAGTACATAGTGTATATTTTATTGGTGTTAACTAATAGTAGTAGTTTTGAGGAAAAAACAACATTAGAGCCACTTCAAATTTGAAGAAAAAAAATACAAAGAGAAGAGAACATTTGTGCAATTTTTACTGTACTTAATTTCAAAACTGCCATTGGAATGACTTGTCAATTAGGTGTTTCCCAGTACTCATCAGAGGATAGATAGATAGAGATAGAGATAGACGATGATAGAGATAGATAGAGATGATATATAGAGATGATAGAGAGGTAGAGATAGAGATAGAGATAGAGATAGAGATAGACATAGACATAGACATAGACATAGACATAGACATAGACATAGACATAGACATAGACATAGACATAGACATAGACATAGAGAGAGAGAGAGAGAGAGAGAGAGAGAGAGAGAGAGAGACAAATGATAGGGATATTGTAGTCCCATTCCCCCACAACCCTCACCTTTGGCAATGATCGGCTTGTTCTCTGTATTTGTGGGTCTGTTTCTGTTTTGTTTTATTAACTTGTTCTGTGTTTTAAGATTCCACATATAACTGAAATCATGAAGTATTTGTGTCTGTCTGACTTATTTCACTTGGCATAATACCTGGTATGTCATCCATGTTGTTGCAAATGGCAAAATTTGATTCTTTTTTATTGCTGAATAAATGTTCCACTGTACATATGCACCACATCTTCTTTATCCATTCATCTATTGATGAACATCTAAGTTGCTTCCATTAAGTTATAATAATTGAATTTTTTCTTAGAGCTGATATACTTGTCTTGAGATTTAAGTTTCTTTATAAAAATAGTTAATATTCTGGAAATAGAAAAAAAATTGGTTAAGCATATCTAATAAGAATAGTGTCATCAATATACTTGATGAAAAACATATTAGTGGCAATCTCATTAAAGTGAGAAACAAAATGCCACCCTTGCTACTACTTGAGTTCCTAGTTATTGTAATTGTAATTATACAAAGTAATACACACATGGATATTAGAATGGTAAAATGTATATGTATTCTTTTTAAAAACTTGATTGTTTATCTCAAAAAATTCAAAGAGAATTAGCAGGACAAACCAAAAATTAAAGTTAGGCCTAATAAAACAGTTCTAAAAAAGTGATTGAATACATCGACAACAATGAAAAATTAACGGCTTTCTTATTCATTCACAGAAAAATAATCTATCACAATTAAACAATGTAATTATTTCATTTTACCTGCATTTGTTATATAGATAATTTGAACATTTTATTGAGTAAATCATTTCGTAAGATTAAAAAATTATTATTTCTCATCAATATATACTGAATTCATAAGTATGCCTAATCTGTGCTCAACGACATGCCTAAACATGGACTCTGTAATTAACTTGACATCTTTTTAAGGTAATTTGTTAATTTAAATATTTTTATAAAAAACTATTGATGAGATACTCAGCTATAAAGCTGAGATATTAAAGTTACCATTGAGGTTACAATTATGGACTGACTATAAGATTCTGAAAATGGTGATGTTTTATACTGAACTACCCATTATGATGCTAGGTCCCACTTGAAAGCAGCAACTAGTACTTGCAGGGCAGTTTTCCAAGTTGGATTTGTACTCTGTGACCCAGGATACTTAATAAAGATAACTTTCCAATGTGAGAAAATGTAACAAAAAACATTTTTAAATATTATGTTCTAACAAATTAAGTTAACTAAATTGCATGCCTCATCTTTAGTTTTCCAACCAATTTTAGATTTATTTCTTTGCAGAATCGTAGACTGGGTTTAGGTGTTTCTACACACAGATCTTGATGAAGCACTTGAACTCCAAGGTCATAGAGAACTTGGCCTAAGTACTGATAATATCATTTATCAGGTTTAAGAGTTCAGAAAAGCTATGTAACCATCTAAATCTGCATTTTCTCATGTATGTATAATGAAGATAATAGATTTAGTACCTGCCTTACAGGATTGTGGCTAGAATTAAATAAGAAATTGCATATAAATGTTTATTTTATGCCTGATACATAGAAAAGACTAAATAAATGTTAGCTATTATATTATTTATATGACAATACAACTTCCTTTAGTGGTTTCCCTAGAGACGTTGCTAGTAAAATAAAACCAAGCTCACACTCCTAGAATTCAGCCAATTTTACCATATGCTTATGTCTGCACTAAGCCACTGGATTCCCAAGTTGCAATGCAAAACAGATCTGCTTTGTTGTGTACAGGACAGTGTACACAAATGCTTTTCCACTGGCCTATTTTCCAGAGGTGTTTAGTTTCTATAATACAGGTACAAATTAACTTAAATTTTGTTGCAAGATAGGCTGCATACGCAGCATGGTCTGAGACAATTGCAGTAGGTGGCTTCTGAGATAACTAAGCACCAACGAAATGTACTTCATCATGGAATTATGCTTGTGATGCAAAATATATTTTAGGAAGACTAAGTATATTAACTTCTCCATTTGCACCTTTTAGTTCTTAGTTTCAAGGCAGACCCAGATAGAAATATCCAAAAGGAAGTGCTCATCTTATGTGTACACCTATGTAAAACCCTTCACTACACAAAGGCATTTGCTCTTGAGAGAGTGATTAAACTGGCCTAATTCAATGTCTCCTGCACATTAAATGGGTGCATTTTTTTAAAAGGGAAAACAAAACCTGATGGCAAAGCATAATTATAAATTGTAACAGTTACTACACTCTCATCGTATTTATGTAATAAACAAGCCTGTCAAAGCTAGAGCTTGGAATTTGTAGTGTGCTTCCTTACTGTACGGATATAATTTATTTTGATCCCCTACTAACGAGGCTGGCTCTAGATAGCCATGAGCATCCGTCCCAAATAAAAATTAAAAGTCAGTATGTTACATTTCTCCTTCTGTTCCTCCTGTATGTTACATTGCTCCATAAGCTCACTGATGTTGGAATTCTCTCTCTCCTTTGGCACAATCTCCCCCTGTGGTATGATGCTATGAATATTTATGGTACAATAAAAATAATATAATAATAGGCATTTCCTAAACTTGTGCTGCATATATCTTCAGACAGGAGCTGGGAGGGCTCTACCTGTCGCCTCCCACTAGAGAAGATCTTTATGTCCTGTGAAATAACAGGCTGTCCAAAAGTTCTTACTTCCATGTGAGTTAAACTACTCCCGCACTGGAAAATTCTGAGGAGAATGTTTTCTCGTTCCATATATAGTTGAGACTATCATCACCTCTGAAACACTGCCAGGTTTTTCTAACATTAAGTAGGCTTCCACTGATATCCTTATTTACCCTTCCTATGTCAACTACGACAATTCATTCTTTTATAGCCACCTTCAATCTTCAGTCTCTGAAATTCCAGGGTCCAGAATACTCTGAGCAGACTTATTACCTTGCTCAGCGAAGCAGGGCTGCTTTACCCTCACTCCTCCTGCATCACTTCAACTCACTAGATTTCTTTTCATCTATTAATTTAACTCAGATTGTTTTCTTTTTCCAAATGTTTGCCAAAGTTTCTCATTCCAGCCGATTTCCTCAGCCCGATATCTGCTTAGCTATACATAATGCTCCTAATTCTGTGACATTCAGTATCGCCACATTTATTGACATTCTGTATCACCACAGTCTCCCACTTATTCTCTGCAGTCATTCTTCTCATCTATTTTACTAACATGATTAGAATTCATTCTATTTCCCATTTAATAATTACTGAAAAGGTAGGGTTTTTTAATCCTGCTATTAAAGAAATTCTTAGGTTGACATCAAATGAACATCCTGATATTTTAATTGCAAAATTTTTAGGAAAACTTTTAAAGCTGTAAGAAAACATTTCTTCAACATTTTCTCTGTGTGTGCGTGTGTGTGTGTGTGTGTGTGAGAGAGAGAGAGAGAGAGAGAGAGAGAGAGAGAGAGAGAGAGAGAGAGAGAGAAATGGAGACAGATCCTGAGACAAAGAAAGAGGCAGAACACTTGTTTTTATACATTTATACATGGTAATGTTGTGGGGGGACAATTCTCCATGGGTCTTTCCCATTTCTGCAAGCCTTATGTTCTGGACTATTGCTTTAAGAATGTTAGCATAGCCTCAGGAGATACAAGTAATTTATCCTTCTGGAGAAAAGAGCAGCTTTGGGTTTTTTTTGTCTTTTTTTTTTTTTTTTTTTTGCTGTTGTTATAATTGTTGTTTGTTTTTGCTACTGTCCAGTATAATAAAAGTATGTTTTCCTTGTTTTCCTTTTGGTAAAAATCAGGCATGCTTTCTACCTATCATAAAGAACTTGGTTTCTCTGACTCACTTTTTTCCCTTGTATTATAGCCCATAAAATGTGCACCTCTATGTGAATTGAAGCTTGGTGAACCAGTGTAAATACTGATACTCTGGCTATTACAGTCATTGGAAATAATAAAGTCCTTTGTGTATTATCCAAGAGGTTTATTTATTTGTTTATTCTCTGAACATCCATGAAAGAGGCAGGGTAAAAATCTCAAACACTTTGATTTTCTTGAGAGGTGATGCGGGCAGAGACAAAGTTTCCTCAAGGGGAAAATTTAAGGTCTCATGGGCTGATTAACATGTGTAAAGGGAAGTTCATGTCTGGTCAAGAGGATAATAAAGGGTTTTCTTCTTTATTGTCTTTTAATTAAGAGGAATTGAGGAGATGGTTTCAGGCCAAATACTAGGAAGTAGGTGTAAAGACAACTACCCAAATTCTCTTTAAGTGGGGAAACCGAAAGCTCCCATCTGGTGATCATCCTCAGGCTTGCTCCTTTGCAATAACTGATGCTAAGATTTGTCCTGGGTCTGGTGGCAGAAAGTTTTACCACCTTTTATTCAGAAGAGATGTGCAGAGGAATAATAGAGGGAAAAACAGGACCACTGTAGGCAGGAATTAGGCAAACCATTAGAATTTTGGTTAGTTAACTTGGGAGATGAGGCCTGAAGGATATAAAGCTTGACTTGGTCAAGTGATGCACGTTAAGAAAGAGTGACAAAGATGGGTTGTCTTGTGGCTTAGTCCTTCCTGTAGACTAGCATGCTGACTCTAGGTCCTTTCAGAGATGACAATAAATGGTCTCGAATTTTTGCAGTGGATCCTGCCAATGATGAGGGTGCTTCAGCCCTTTCAGAGGTCTCCATGAGAAAGACAAACTCCTTTGGGAATCACAGACGAAGCACTGACTAGTATTTGGGCTCTTATTGCCGTGGATGAGCTTTGCAATGCTGATGAATGAAAAAGAGACCCAAATAAATCTAGATAAATTTGTTCAGTAAGTCATGACTCTTTAAAAAACTCCTTGAGGCTTTATGTTAAAACCAGAAAAGAATTTAAGAGTTGTTATTTTAATAATGCCACTGAAGTGGCCCTAGATTAAGGTGAAATCCTTAAAAAAATTCACCACTGTATATGGCAAATTCATATCAGCCAAAGGGAATAAATCCCACAATCTCAACCAGAAAACAATGTGACTATGGCAGTTCATTCAAGGAGTCCCCGAAGCTAAAAGAGATGGTGTCAGAAAGGATGATCTTGCTGCTTATATAAGGGTGGGCAAGAGTAGGTGTACAGTTGTGAGTACATTAAACACAAAGTTTATTTGTGTACTATAATTTATTAACTTTAATATTATTTATTTGTATTACAACTGGAAACCTACTTTCTACCTGAAACATCATATTGGCTAGTCCACATTCATTCCGCATTCTTTGAATGAAGCCCAGATCAAAAGGGTGTGTTGGAAGCTGTCTAATGAGATTTGCATGTTCTGTACACTACTGACTTCTTTCAGCTGCCAGTCACTGTGATTGATGATTTTGCTCACTGGAGTCCCTGGTAAAGGAGGCACCCTACATCCAGAGATGTCCCTTGGGTTTTGGATTTGTTGCCTTCATGACACAGCTACTAGGTACACCCCTTTTAAAAGCAGCAATCAGCTTGCTATGGGGCACTAGTCAAAACTGAATACCTGACTTGTGAAGAATTTGTGACTTTCCAACCTAATATTACCATTTGTGGTTGAGTTGACCTGGATTCAATGACTTACAATGGCTAACAAGAAAGGGTTCAACAAGCCTCACTTGTCAAGAAGAAATGATATGTTCAGTAATGCCACTGGTCTGATACCCACAGTATTTTTGCTTTATGTAAGCCAGTCAGAGAAAGACAAGTATCACATGATCTCACTTATATGTGGAATCTAATAAACAAATTAAACTGACAAACAAAATAGATCCAGAGACATGGATGCATGGAACAGATTGATGAATCTCAGAGGGAATGGGGAAGGGGAGATTAACCAAAGAACTTATATGCTTATATGCATAACCCATGGACACAGACAATAGTGTGGTGAAGGCTTGGGTGGGGGGTAGCGGGGTGGAGGGGATCAATGGAGAAGAAAAAGGGGACATCTGTAATATTTTCAAAACTTAAAATAATTTTTTTTTTAAAAAAAGGTAATCATTTCATTGGAGAAACTTCTCTCCTTCATTCTTCCAACTGAAGCAAAGCTATTAGAATAGGGCCCTTGATTCACAGAGGTTGCCCTAAATGCCTGGGCCTGATTCACTGATGGCTCATATAAACTGAAACCTGCTGGTGTTCACTGGACCACAAAACTGCTTGACCACTGCACCAGCTATGCAGAACTGGACATGGACACGGTTGTTCAGTTCA